>NC_140989.1:228278239-228596291 GCF_052327205.1 Somniosus microcephalus | reverse complement strand
GAGAGAGCGACTGGGGGGGAAGAGAGAGAGCGACTGGGGGGGAAGAGAGAGAGCGACTGGGGGGGGAAGAGAGAGAGCGACTGGGGGGGGAAGAGAGAGAGCGACTGGGGGGGAAGAGAGAGAGCGACTGGGGGGGGAAGAGAGAGAGCGACTGGGGGGGGAAGAGAGAGAGCGACTGGGGGGGGAAGAGAGAGAGCGACGGGGGGGGAAGAGAGAGAGCGACTGGGGGGGGAAGAGAGAGAGCGACTGGGGGGGGGAAGAGAGAGAGCGACTGGGGGGGGGAAGAGAGAGAGCGACTGGGGGGGAAGAGAGAGAGCGACTGGGGGGGGAAGAGAGAGAGCGACTGGGGGGGAAGAGAGAGAGCGACTGGGGGGGGGAAGAGAGAGAGCGACTGGGGGGGGAAGAGAGAGAGCGACTGGGGGGGAAGAGAGAGAGCGACTGGGGGGGGAAGAGAGAGAGCGACTGGGGGGGGGAAGAGAGAGAGCGACTGGGGGGGAAGAGACGAGAGCGACTGGGGGGGAAGAGAGAGAGCGACTGGGGGGGAAGAGAGAGAGCGACTGGGGGGGAAGAGAGAGAGCGACTGGGGGGGAAGAGAGAGAGCGACTGGGGGGGAAGAGAGAGAGCGACTGGGGGGGAAGAGAGAGAGCGACTGGGGGGGAAGAGAGAGAGCGACTGGGGGGGAAGAGAGAGAGCGACTGGGGGGGAAGAGAGAGAGCGACTGGGGGGGAAGAGAGAGAGCGACTGGGGGGGAAGAGAGAGAGCGACTGGGGGGAAGAGAGAGAGCGACTGGGGGGAAGAGAGAGAGCGACTGGGGGGGAAGAGAGAGAGCGACTGGGGGGGAAGAGAGAGAGCGACTGGGGGGGAAGAGAGAGAGCGACTGGGGGGGAAGAGAGAGAGCGACTGGGGGGGAAGAGAGAGAGCGACTGGGGGGGAGAGAGAGAGCGACTGGGGGGGAAGAGAGAGAGCGACTGGGGGGGAAGAGAGAGAGCGACTGGGGGGGAAGAGAGAGAGCGACTGGGGGGGAAGAGAGAGAGCGACTGGGGGGGAAGAGAGAGAGCGACTGGGGGGGAAGAGAGAGAGCGACTGGGGGGGAAGAGAGAGAGCGACTGGGGGGGAAGAGAGAGAGCGACTGGGGGGAAGAGAGAGAGCGACTGGGGGGGAAGAGAGAGAGCGACTGGGGGGGAAGAGAGAGAGCGACTGGGGGGGAAGAGAGAGAGCGACTGGGGGGAAGAGAGAGAGCGACTGGGGGGAAGAGAGAGAGCGACTGGGGGGGAAGAGAGAGAGCGACTGGGGGGGAAGAGAGAGAGCGACTGGGGGGGAAGAGAGAGAGCGACTGGGGGGGAAGAGAGAGAGCGACTGGGGGGGAAGAGAGAGAGCGACTGGGGGGGAAGAGAGAGAGCGACTGGGGGGGAGAGAGAGAGCGACTGGGGGGGAAGAGAGAGAGCGACTGGGGGGGAAGAGAGAGAGCGACTGGGGGGAAGAGAGAGAGCGACTGGGGGGGAAGAGAGAGAGCGACTGGGGGGGAAGAGAGAGAGCGACTGGGGGGGGAAGAGAGAGAGCGACTGGGGGGGAAGAGAGAGAGCGACTGGGGGGGAAGAGAGAGAGCGACTGGGGGGGAAGAGAGAGAGCGACTGGGGGGGAAGAGAGAGAGCGACTGGGGGGGGAAGAGAGAGAGCGACTGGGGGGGGGAAAGAGAGAGAGCGACTGGGGGGGGGAAGAGAGAGCGACTGGGGGGAAGAGAGAGAGCGACTGGGGGGAAGAGAGAGAGAGCGACTGGGGGGAAGAGAGAGCGAGCGACTGGGGGGAAGAGAGAGCGAGCGACTGGGGGGAAGAGAGAGAGAGCGACTGGGGGGAAGAGAGAGAGAGCGACTGGGGGGGAAGAGAGAGAGAGCGACTGGGGGGAAGAGAGAGAGAGCGACTGGGGGGGAAGAGATGAGAGCGACTGGGGGGGGGGGAGGGAAGAGAGAGCGACTGGGGGGGGGGGAAAAGAGAGACCTCTCCTCACCCTCCCCCCCTCTCTCCTCTCCCTCCCCCCCTCTCTCCTCTCCCTCGCCCCTCTCTCCTCTCCCTCGCCCCTCTCTCCTCTCCCTCCCCCCCTCTCTCCTCTCTCTCCCCCCCCTCTCTCCTCTCTCTCCCCCCTCTCTCCTCTCTCTCCCCCCTCTCCTCCCTCTCTCCCTCCCCCCCTCTCCTCTCCTCTCTCTCCTCTCCCTCCCGTCTCTCTCCTCTCCCTCCCCGTCTCTCCCCCCTCTCCCTCCCCATCTCTCCCTGCTTTACTCTCTCTCCCTCCCTCTCCTCTCCCTCCCTCTCCCGCCCGCTTCCTCCCCTCTCCATCCCTGCCTCCCCTTCTCCCCCCCCGTCCTGGCCCCACCCCTCCTCACCCTCCCTCCCTCTCCTCACCCTACGCCCTCCCTCCTCTTCCTCCCCCCTCTCTCCTCTCCCTCCCCCCCTCGTCTCTCCCTGCTTTACTCTCTCTCCCTCCCTCCCTCTCCTCTCCCTCCCCTCCCCTTCATATAGTGCGTGAGGTCCAGCCGGACTCACCTTAGCTTTCTCCCTCCCTCTCCGCGGATCAGCGCTTCAGGGCCGGCCGATGCGCGGGCTAGCGTGTTGAGTCCTGGCCGGACTCACCTTAGTTGCGGTCCGGGCCGAAATTGACACGCGTGCGCTGACTCCTGCCCTCCCGAGCTGGTTTCAAGATGGCGGGTGGGCCCGGTTGCCGGGGTAACCCTTCCCGCTCTCCAAGCCCCGCCCGAGGACTGCACTCCCGAGAGCCCCACCCCCCCCGCCCGAGCCGAGCAGGGAACAGAGAGAGACGCCACGTCCTGTTTATGTCCCGTGACTGACGCCGTTGCCCCGGGTAACGTGACGACGGGGGGGGAGGGGGAGCTTAGCAGAAGCCGTGGGACAATTACCTAGCTCGGGCGTGGCTGGGCAGGAAAGGCCCAGGCTTTGAGGCCTAGGTTATGAGGCCTTACAAAAACGGGGAAAGGTAGGAAAAAGAATCTTCAGGTTTACAAAAGAATTAAGTTTTTTTTTTAAAACAATTTAATAAAAGCAATTTTTTTTTGCTGGAAATGTAGGTTTGAAAAGAAAAACGCAGAAAGCGGGAAAAAGAATGGAATCAAGATGGCTGACACTCACCTCGGTTCAGAACGATAAGGCCCGCCCACACACGCACCGATTGGTCGACCGTCAGGTCACCGAAACGTAGGATTGGTCAATCGTCCCGTCACTCGACTGTAGGAGGGCCCGGCCACACGCGCCAGGAACCCGCCGTACGATTGGTCGACCTCGATGTCACTCTATCGCTAATGAGATGCTAATGAGCGGAATGTTGAACGTTTTTGGATACCGCGGGCGCGATTTTTGTCCGGCCGAAACGTAAATACGCCTATGACCGGTCCGTAATCGTAAGCTTTCTTTTGACGTGACGCGCGTGTAGGTACGCTCTATAACTTTCGAACGTATAGAGAACAGACAGACAGAAAGACAGACAGACAGAAGAGGTCTTTTATATATATAGATATAGATATATATATATATAGATAGAAGATAGATAAGAGATAAGATATATATATACATATATATATAAAAAAATACAATTTGCACTGGTTTCCTTCTTGAAAGGACTATGCAGTTAGCAGTACGACACTTAGGCACTAGGTCCTAAAAGGCCTATAATTTAGGTTTCCTCAATACAAATAATTCCCTCTGAAAATCCCAATCTTCAATTGAAGACCAAGTATCAGATTTCCCCTCTCCTGTCCTTCGCTCATGCGCCCTTTCTCCCTCCCGAAATCAGTGAATCCACAATCAGTAACACAGCATTTTGTGAGTCACCAGCACAAACTTGTGTCATCCCATTTCACAATGCAGGCTGCTGAGGCATCAACACATGGTCAATTCAACAGAATTTCAAAACACCAAATCTTCCCGATGAAAGATTTATGACCAAGTCAGGGACATGGTAAAGATATCTGAATGAATAGGTATGAGTCATATTCTTTAAATATCACTGTGACAGGCTATTTTGACATGGAGTAAAACCAGATAATAAAACTGACAAGTTAATTATAACTTATCGAAAATAAGTGATAATTGCATATGACAGTAGTTCTAGAGGGGGCCAGTGTTGCTTGGCACCCATCAGTTGCTTAAATACAGTTGCAAGTTACAATCTAGAGTGCAGCCCATATGTGCATCCAAATGGTGTGCCACAGGAGGGTACAAGATGGATTCCTGCTCGCAGAGTATGTTCCTGATATCTGTTAAGTTGAAGCCAGTGATGAGGGGGTGTGGGGGAAGAATAGTTATTGTAAGAAACTTAGCAGTGACCAGCTCATTGGCCAGGGTATGATTCAGAGATGGGAAACCAAAAACAGAAGAATGAGAAAGAGCAATATATAAAAAGCAGAGGAAGTGATTGTTGAGCATATTTCAGCATCACATTCTACAGTCCTTGCTCAGCTTAATGAGAATGAAAATCTCTAACTGCTATGAAACAACCATTGCTGTTGTGATACATATGCAAACTCCCAGTCAATGCCAGATTCCACTCAACATTTATCAACTATATATTTCATTTTAAGAGTACCCTTTTTCAGAAATGTCACTCTTCGTCTGGTCTCCACCCCACCCCCCCCCCCTCCCCCCCGCCTAAACATCTTCTGTGGCTGTGTGTAAGATCTGCGCATGGCCTCTGCGGCTCAGAAGGTAGCCACCAGGAGGCAGGCAAGAGCAGGAGAATAGCTCCCCGGCCAATTATCCACTCCTCCCTGTGGGAAACATCCTGACTTCACTCCATATCCCATCATCAATGGCACATTATACTGCAGCTCCTATAAGTAGATCTATTGCATCATCCCTTCTGAACAATCTGTCTCACTGATCTTATCCTATAAAGCCTGATGTGATTTAAAACACCACATTTGGCTTTTACAGGATGCTCAGTGACCACTCGTGGATTACAAAATAAATGAAATTACTAACTATGGGGAATATAAATCACCAGTGCCTGCTGTGGCTATGCAGCCTGATAGTATTTCATAATACACCCATGACCCAAATAGACCTTCTACCTCTGCTGCATACACTCCTCAATTCTGAGTCATTAGGATAGCCCCGTAAAAAATGTCACTCTTCCTATCACAGTTCCAGTTAGGTGATGAAACAGTACCTCAAAGCAGAAGTCCTGCCCCAGGATGCTACTGTGCAACGGTTTAACAAAGACATCCTGCTCCATGCTTAATTCCAAAGCCTCAACCGCACTGCCAGGACTCAGCAGAGATTCATGGGAACGAGATTCTTTCAATTTTGGTAAAGCACGAGACCTGCAAACAACAACAAAAAATAAATTATGGCAAAGTGCATCACCTAGAACATAAAAAAACAAAGTTAAGGTACCAGAAACTTTCTGCAAAGCACAGAAGAAAATTACAATCAATATCAACAGAATTATGGATCATATTTGTGTTTACACTGTACGTGAATGCATACAGGGTCATTTAATGCACTGGCCCTTTGCAGTCTCTCTCTCTTTTAATGTTACCCATTTCCAACCAAAGGTGAGGAGAGCCGCACTTCAATCTTATCCTCTATAAACAGCCAGAAAATGGCTGCAAGGGTGGCAAGCGTTAACTTACCCCCAAATTTTACTTGCACGGATAACCGTAAATACAAGAATATGGAAATGGACAGGGGGGTTAGGGAGAAGAAATAAAAACATACTTTTCTTCATATGGAAACTATGAAGGGTGGACCCTTGTAGGAAAATGAGTGAAGCATCAGTCCTATTATGCCTCTTTTCCCAGATCAATGTCCATACATAGTTTATCAACATATCGTGGGGGCATCACACACAATAGCTGCAACCTTCAGGTATGGAAATTCAAGCGCTTGACGCAGCCAGATTTCAATAGGAAAGAATTGAGAGCTTTTTGTTTTCTCTTGTTTTAGTTATGACTAGAATCGAGGGTGCTCACCAGCCTTGCCTACAGGGTAATAGCAGTGGGGAGTGACAGAGAACTTGCATTTCTATCACACCTCATGACCAATGCATTACATTTGTAGTGCAGTCACCATTTTTATGTAGGCAAATCCAGCAGCCAGTCTGCGCACAGCTTAGACAAGCGTTAAGCAGCAGAGTGATAACAGGAACTTGTTAAAGAAATTATGAAGCTCACTGTCCCGTCAGGACAAGGACGTCAATGGCACCTCTCCCTTGTCTCAACCTACCACAGTTGCTCATCTGTTCAGAGAAATGCTAACTAGTTCCCCCAATAAATTACTTAAATGCACAGAGCATAACAAAATAGGAGCGCAAATAGCAGCCATCTTTGCTCCTGTCCAGTTTTTCTTCCTCCTCTCTGAAGGCACTGTCGCCAACTTGGCACCAGCAGCCCTCCAGTGCCTCATCCTACTGGTCATTCTGTGCATCAGGCTAGACAACGAACGATGACCAGCTGTTCACTACAGGGCAGGGTCAGGAAAATCACAGCCAATCCAAACCCGACCTCACTCAACATTCACCCACAGGTGTTTTGCAGCAAATTTTGACTAGATTGCTATCAGCGGCAGAAACCGTGGCCAAATCTTTCATGACTCAAATCAACTAATTCAGCACAAGAACAGAGATCAAACCTGGGGCCGCTCTGATCGCAATGGCTCAGCACCACACAATCTACTAACTTATCGGAAGAATCATTGAGCATTTTTATGAATGGATAGGCAACTTTTGTAGGCCGTCACAAAAATATCATGTGGAATAACAAACGTATTCAGTGGTTGATAACCTCAAACAGGCAGCATAAATATAGAACAGATGAAAGCTTAACATGGTGGCACTACAGAATGAAAATTATTGCTCGACACAACTGAACTTTTTCATAGAAACATAGAAGATAGGAGCAGGAGTAGGCCATTCGGCCCTTCGAGCCTGCTCCGCCATTCAATGAGATCATGGCTAATCATCCAAATTCAGTACCCTGTCCCTGCATTCTCCCCATATCCCTTGATCCCTTTAGCCTTAAGAAATATATCCAACTCTTTCTTGAATATATTTAATGAACTGGCCTCCACCGCCCTCTGTGGCAGAGAATTCCACAGGTTCACCACTCTCTGGGTGAAGAAATTCCTCCTCATTTCAGTCCTAAATGGCTTACCCCTTATCCTTAGACTATGACCCCTGGTTCTGGACTCCCCGGCCATCGGAAACATCCTTCCTGCATCTAGTCTGTCTAGTCCTGTTAGAATTTTATAGGTTTCGATGAGATCCCCTCTCAATCTTCTAAACTCCAGTGAGTATAAGCCCAATCGACACAATCTCTCCTCATACGTCATTCCTGCCATCCCAGGTATCAGCCTGGTGAATCTTCACTGCACTCCCTCCATGGCAAGAACGTCCTTCCTCAGGTAAGGCGACCAAAACTGCACACAATACTCAAGGTGCGGTCTCACCAAGGCCCTGTACAACTGTAGCAAGACATCCTTGTTCCTGTACTCGAACCCTCTTGCTACGAAGGCCAACATACCATTTGCCTTCTTAACCGCCTGCTGCACCTGCATGCTTACCTTCAGCGACTGGTGCACAAGAACACCCAGGTCTCTTTGCACTTCCCCTTCTCCCAATCTATTGCCATTCAAATAATAATCTGCCTTCCTGTTTTTGCCACCAAAGTAGATAACCTCACATTTATCCACATTATCGTGCATTTGCCATGTTTCTGCCCAATCACCCAACCTGTCCAAATCGTACTGGAGTTTCACGACATCCTCCTCACAGCTTACCCTCCCACCCAGCTTTGTGTCGTCTGCAAATTTGGAGATATTACATCCGATTCCCTCGTCCAGATCATTAATATATATTGTGAACAGCTGGGGTCCTAGGACCGATCCTTGTGGTACCCCACTAGTCACTGCCTGCCACTCGGAAACTGACCCGTTTATTCCAACTCTTTGCTTTCTGTCCGCCAACCAGTTCTCTATCCAAGTCAATACCTTGCCCCCAATCCCATGTGCCTTAATTTTGCACGCTAATCTCTTATGTGGGACCTTATCGAAAGCCTTCTGAAAGTCCAAATAAACCACATCCACTGGTTCTCCCTTATCTATTTTACCAGTTACATCCTCAAAAAATTCCAGTAGATTAGTCAAGCATGATTTACCTTTTGTAAATCCATGTTGACTTTGTCCGATCCTGTCACTGTTTTCCAAGTGCTCTGCTATTACATCTTTTATAATAGACTCTAGCATTTTCCCCACTACCGATGTCAGGCTTACCGGTCTATAATTCCCCGCTTTTTCTCTACCACCTTTTTTGAATAGTGGGGTAACATTAGCTACCCTCCAATCCATGGGTACAGTTCCAGAGTCTATCGAGTTCTGGAAGATGACCAGCAATGCATCTACTATTTCTAGGGCCACTTCCTTAAGTACCCTGGGATGTAGATTATCAGGCCCTGGGGATTTTTCGGCCTTCAGTCCCATCAATTTTCCTAACACCATTTCCCTACAAATACTGATTTCTTTCAGTTCCACCCTTTCATCAGACCCTATGTTCCCCGGCATCTCTGGGAGGTTATTTGTGTCCTCCTTTGTGAAGACAGAACCAAAGTATGAATTTAGTTGGTCTGCCATTTCTTTGTTTCCCATTATAAATTCCCCTGATTCTGACTGCAAGGGACCTACGCTTGACTTCACCAATCTTTTTCTCTTCACATATCTATAAAAGCTTTTACAGTCAGTTTTTATGTTCCCGGCTAGCTTACTCTCATATTCTATTTTCCCTTTCTTAATGAATCCCTTTGTCCTCCTTTGTTGAATCCTAAACTGCTCCCAATCCTCAGGATTATTGCTTTTTCTGGCCAATTTATATGTCGTCTCCTTGGATCTTATGCTATCCCTAATTTCCCTTGTTAGCCACGGTTGAGTCACCTTTTTTGTTTTATTTTTATGCCAAACTGGGATGAACAAATTCTGTAGCTCATCCATTCGGTCTTTGAATGTTTGCCATTGCCTATCCACCGTCAACCCTTTGAGTGCCATTCCCCAATCAATCCTACCCAACTCGCTCCTCAGACCATCGTAGTTTCCTTTATTTAAATTGAGGACCCTAGTCTCTGAGTCAACTACTTCATTCTCCATCTTAATGAAGAATTCGATCATGTTATGATCGCTCCGACCCAAGGGGCCTCGTACAACAAGATTGCTAATTAATCCTTTCTCGTTACATAATACCCAGTCTAAGATGGCCTGATCTCTGGTTGGTTCCTCGACATATTGGTCCAGGAAACCATCCCGTACACACTCCAGGAATTCCTCCTCCACAGTATTGTTACTAATTTGGTTGGCCCAACCTATATGTAGATTAAAGTCACCCATGGTGACTGCTGTGCCCTTATTGCACGCTTCTTTAATTTCCCTTTTCATGCCATCCCCAACCTCCGCCTTACTGTTGGGAGGTCTATATACCACTCCCACGAATGTTTTTTTCCCCTTAGTATTTCTCAATTCTACCCATACAGATTCCACATCATCAGAGCTAATATCCTTCATTACAATTGTATTAATCCCTTCTTTAACCAGTAATGCTACCCCACCTCCCTTTCCTTTTTGCCTATCTTTCCTGAATATCGAATACCCCTGGATGTTGAGTTCCCAGTCTTGGCCATCCTTGAGCCACGTTTCCGTAATCCCAACCAAATCATATTCGTTTACCTCTATTTGCGCAGCCAATTCGTCCACCTTATTACAAATGCTCCTCGCATTAAGACACAAAGCCTTCAGGCTTGTTTTTTTAACGCTCTTAGACCTATTAGAACTATTATTTACTGTGGCCACGTTTGATTTAAACCGTTGATTTCTCTGACTGCCACTTTTGTTTTTCTCCTTCCTATCTTATGCTTTTATCCCTGTTTCCCTTTCCTCTGTCTCCCTGCTCAGTTTCCCAACCCCCTGCCATTTTAGTTTAAACCCCCCCGAACAGTACTAGCAAACCTCCCCGCTTTGTCCCGCTCTGGTTCAGGTGCAACCCGTCCGACTTGTACAAGTCCCACCTTCCCCAGAAGCAGACCCAGTGATCCAGGAAACTAAAGCCCTCCCTCCTGCACCAACTCTTTAGCCACGCATTCATCTGCTCTATCCTCCTATTCCTATACTCACTAGCACATGGCACTGGGAGTAATCCAGAGATTACAACCTTTGAGGTCCTGCTCTTTAATCTGCTACCTAGCTCCCTAAATTCTTGCTGCAGGACCTCATCCCGCTTCCTACCCATGTCATTGGTCCCAATGTGAACCACGACCTCTGACTGTTCACCCTCCCCCTTCAGAATGCCCTGCAGCCGTTCAGTGACATCCTTGACCCTGGCACCAGGGAGGCAACAAACCATCCTGGAGTCACATCTACGGCCACAGAAACGCCTATCTGTTCCCTTTACGATAGAATCCCCTACCACTATTGCTCTCCCACTCTTTTTCCTCCCTTCCTGAGCAGCAGAAGCACCCCTGGTGCCAGGAAGTTGGCTGCTGCTGCCTTCCTCTGGTAAGTCATCCCCCTCAACAGTATCCAAATCGGTATACCTGTTTGAGAGGGGGATGGCCACAGGGGTCCCCTGCACTAACTGCCTGCCTCTACTGCTCTGCCTGATGGTCACCCATTTCCCTTCTGCCTGTGCAGCCCTTACCTGCGGTGTGACCACCTCACTAAACGTGTTATCCATGACCCTCCCAGTAGATGGCCATTAAAAAAAATCACCTTCTACATTTTATATCCCCTCCCCAACTTTACTTAACTACTCATGCCCTGCAGTCACCATGGCTGGTTTACTGCCTACTTCTCAGGCTACTGCTGACAGAGCTCAGAGCCAGCTGCTATGAAGGACCTATGAGAGGCAAAGGTCACTCTTTGATTTTTCTCTTCCCGGTGAGTGGAGAAGTGCTTGCATCTGCCTGGCAACTCCCCACAGCAAGAAGACTGAGATCAGGAACTCAGCAGACTGAGGGAAATCAGGCCTGCTTCCTACCACACTATGCCCTGCAGCTAAAACATCCATTCTTCACCTCTACAGACTCCCTTAAAATAAAATAATTGAAAATAAATCAAGGTGTTTGGCTTTGTGACAATATTCATTCCCTGTCCAGCTCCAAAATCTGCTCCACTGACAAACAGGGGAAAAACATCAAGTCTCCAACCCCTAACCTTCAACCAGTGCTCCAGTGGACAGATGCCGAGAACAGATTTGCAAACACATCCAAATCTCGGACAAGTGAGATTTCACGAGTGCCATGGGCAATTCTTCAGTTCAGCACATATGTAAAACAGCACATGAAACAGCAGCACGTGCCCAATGTCAGATACTGCAATTCTGCTCAAGCAGCCTGTCATACATTGGGGATAGACAGCAGCACTGGACATAACACCCAGTGCTCAGAAATTTCCCTCAAATACAGAGAGCATATAAAAGCACCTTCTGTGTAACAAGTTCTCACTGTAATATGCTTCTCTATGGATTCCAAAAATAGAATTGGCTCCAGGCGACAGTATTGAATACTGTTGTTCTGCTTCAGTGTTATTTTTATTCTGTAAAACCTTCACAGCATATGGCTAAGGACAGCACAACAAGTAACAAGACACAGCTCACAAAACCTTTCAGGAGGAGGGCAATCTACGCCGGGTGCGCAGCAGTGCACATAACTCACTCCTGTCGACAATGCTCGGGGGATTTGATGGCTTTCTCGCTCACTAGAAAACCTTCCTACTTCACTGTGCTCTGTAAAATATCCTGCAGTCCCATTCTGTAAATCTTTAAAACCACATTGCTGCGAGAACATTAACGTTCGAAAGTATATGTTTGCAATTTAAATTCTTTCAAACAGTCTGGATCTTTTTCTCTCCACAATTCAAAGAATCTGTGCATGCAGGTGGAAAACAATTGCTCTACTTATAAATTTCTTTAAATAAAAAGAATCTGGATTCCAAATAGAAAAAGGTACATTCATAAGATAATATAGTATCTTAATTAAATATATTAAATCTATGAAAAAAAATGTTCCACAGATTCTGTGCGACAAGTTGGCCAATCCAGAAGTGGGGGCAGAGGCAGAGGAAAAGATGAAGGGTGCATAATTGATCAAATATAAGTAAACATAAGGGACAATGCGAGGTGTAGGGACACCACTTCAATCACTACCCCACTGAGTTCCTCATCTCAGCAGCATTGCTCCAAGTGTTGCTCTTGTGCAGTTCCCTGCAGCCTGTCAAGCAGCAATGCACCTAGACCACCCTCTGAGCCACGTGAGGGATATCTGTGGGGCAAGGGGGGGGGGGGGGGGGGGGGGGGGGGGGGAAAGAGAGAAAATCAGAAAAACGACGTGGGATAAGAGATAAGGTATCACATAATATAATCAAACTTGACAATTTTGATACACATATGCACAGATAAAGTATACCTAAAAATCACTTCCAAATTGTCTCAATGCCAGTAATTTTTCATCATGCCGCAAATCCTTCCAATGTGTGTGTGTGTGTGTGTGTGTGTGTGTGTGTGTGTGTGTGTGTGTATGTATATGATATGCATGCGTGTGTGCATGTTTGTGACTGAAGCAACAACTTTTGATCTTTACATGTTTCTCACAGCTAGGATGTCACAGTTGCACATGTGAACCTCCATCTCTTCACCTTGTGGGCGTGCAGAAGGACATGTTCCTGTGATCAGCTGGGTCAGAGAGTGGCGGGTAGCAGAAAAATAATGAAACAAAAGTGAAAATTAACCCATGTTCTTCTCACACATCATCTTGTGGTGGGTTTAAAGGCATGATGACAGCTCACCGGCCCACACACCATCAGGTAACAAGGAATGTGACCAGGATGGACACTAGTGGACAGAGGAAAACTGCCTATGGAATTTTTTCTTTAAAAGTTGCATAGTCCATGTCAGAACGCCAATGACATTACATCCACTCAGTATTTTCAAAACTCTGATGTGTTTAGCTCAGAAGCTGCTTAATCAAATTGACACGACACTATACTTACATTAGGCAGCTACGCAGCCATTTAACAGAACATCCCCAGATCATGATGGGCACTACAGGTTAGGGGAAAAAGGTGATTCCACCTTTTCTCCTTCTCCCAACAGTAAGGCCAATTCTTGCCACAATCTTCAAATCACACACCTAGAGCAGGATGTTTCTCTTCAGTCTTTTTACAGATCTCCGGTATCGCATAAATCTTAAGAGTACAGCAGATAGTTCTGTTCCTGAAAGCCTTTTGTCTGTCAAACGGAGCTACTTTGCTGGTTTCCACATCGCAGGGTTGCACACTCTAGAAACTCCACTCCACGTACAAAAGAATAAAAAATTACCACCTTGGAGCGGCCTCCAACTTCACCAACTGAAGTATCCCACACACATGAACGGCAAACCTCCTCTCAACTGCATGCTGGGTATCATGTTGGGTATCAGGCCAACTCCAATTATTGTTCCCTCTCTCACAAGATAAACCGGGCAATTTTCTTCATTTTAGTCACAGGCCGAGAACATATTGATTTTACTCCCAAACGAGCAGGGCCAGTCGTCCACCATGTTCTGATCACCTGAGGGAAGGACACTTCTCTTCCCCTTGTCTCAATTATATGGCTGAACAGGCCGATTATCTTCACCTGGTATCAATCCCTTGTTCAAAAAAAGACAAGTCTCTTCAAATTCTACCCATCACACGGATTTAAAAAGCCAGTTTGCTCGATCTCCTTTCAACCACACAGCTAGAACAGGTCAAACCGCTCCCATTTCTTCCTGGCACACAATGGAATTAGAATGATTCTCTTCACTTCCAGGCACAATAGGCGACGATTCGCTTTTTCATACTTTAATAACGTGTACAACAGAGGGGAAGCGAATTGTTCAAAAGGACGAAAATGATTCCCAAATAAAGCTAACACTTCATCACCAGCTCTTAAACAACATAAACATGGGCCTGACGCACAATGTTTTGTCCCACCTGGGGCTGTTGTTATGGCAATGCACCTATGAGAAGATTAGTGTCTGAAGGCAGCAGGGGCCATGAGCAGCAGAGTCACTTGCATGCTGCTTCTTTACTGCAGCACTCGTTGAACAGCACACCGATCTCAGCAGTAGAAATCAATGTGACCCTCAAGAAGAACAATAGTAATTTCACCTCGAGAAGGACTGTCCATCACATGACATCTTCAGCGTCTCCGAGCACACTCCAGCTGAGCAGTGAGCTCGAGTGCAGCAGCCCACTGCGTAAAATGCTCTCATACAGATGCTTTCATCTGGATTCCGGCCAAGTCAAACTGTAGTGACAGGGATTAAATATAGAATGATGGATGGTCAGGAACACAATTAAAGATATTCATTGGCCAGAACTCAGCTTGGTAACTGTACAAAGCCAAAAACAAGGGACCTGATGTACATTTTCATAATTTATCTTTCAACCATTTGGAGGAAAAAGATTTTTAAAAGCTTTAAGCCAATTTATCTCATTAAAATAATGGTTGGCATTACAAAAGGACGATTCGACTGCACAGGTAAGCACAGTTTTAATTAACTGCAACAGACCAGGAAGCTGAGCGATGAAAACTATAGATGTCAGATTGAACAAAATAGATGCTAATTAGAACATAGAATGACAGATCAGTGTGTAAGTGGCTGCGTGGAGGTATCTGTTCTAAGCAGCCTAAGATAGGAATGTGGCTTTCATCGATACCTCCTTGGTATTTAGAGGGCATGAATTTATTATGTCAAGATGTGTGAGATAATGTGCCATTTATAGTCTTTCTTGGGAGAGTAAAAGGAAGCTCTTTTTAAAAAAAAATATGGACAGTTTAGTACAATAAAGTAAATGAGCACATTAATGGGAAATATTTTTTTTTTTAGTATTGCAAATTAAAAACAAAATACATTTCATCATCTTTGGTCCTGCTGCACATTGCAAGGGGAAAAAATTGCTCATGGCATCTCGAGCCCAGAATTGTAAGCAAATGGGGGAGCAGGTGGGGTGTGTGGGAAGAGAAAAAACAGAGGAGCAGCTCAGAATTAAAGGAATACATCGTCTCACTTCATAGTTGAGCCTCCACATTCAAATTGACCATGATCCAAATGGAGGAGGAAAACCAACAGACACTTAAATTAAATTCTCACAGTATCATGTGAGCTAGACTGTTTCCTTCACCCCTGAAGCATACAAAAATTAAGCTCCAAGCATTGAAGAGCAACACTGCTTCAGTCAGTATTTCACTGAAGTGTCAGCCTTGATTTTGTGCTCAAGTCCTGGAGTCGGTCTTGAACCTAGAACCTTCTGACACACAGGCGAGAGTGCTACAATGACACTTAATCTAAAATTCTTCCTTATTTGTGCAAACTTATGTCCGAGTGGTAAAAAAAACATCAGGTGGGAGCTCCACACAACCCGATTTTTGATGAATGTTAGAAGAACAGCAGCACTCTTCAATTTGACAATAGCGACTTGGTCAAAAGCAAGGAATTCATTCTGCACGAGTCTCAAGAGAGCGACTTAGGTGCTCGTCAACAAAGTAAAATGCAACCAGCTTGTGTCTAAGCAGGCTTTCAAAATTGAAAACTGCTATATCATGCATGCACAGGTCACCTTCATTAGGAACCATCACCTTTGGAGCATTACGATTTAGTCAACGTTTTAAACTCAATGGCACAAAACCAACATTACACGAAGCCCATTGTGCGAGCCATGTCATAAAATGATTGCACCAGGACATCCAGCTCAAAGTGCCAGTGGAAGGTTTGGAGAAGCAAGAAATACTGGGTCTCCCGTTAACAGCTGGCTCAACATCTGATATTCCACTGATTATGTGGGATCCATGTGTTGCCAGTCGCATTGTCACAATGTAGAGGCTCCGACAGCTGGCTTGCAGAATGTGTAAAGCGACAATGGCACAAGGTACAACAGAGATAACTCAAGCCCCTCCAAACCAATTCACCGATTTCTTCAGTTTTAGACTTGCTTAAGGTTTTGTTGCTAAAAGAAAGAAATAATTGCCCAGACTGATAAAAGTCAATTCAGAGAAGTCACTGCAAGTGTCAGCTTGGTTCAGCACTCTCTCCTGAAACAGAACGTTGTGGTTTCAACTCCATGTCAAAATAATTCAATACCCAAGCCAGATTAGCTGAATGTTGCACCCTGATGGTCTCGAGATCATGACTGGAATCCAACATACCCCCAATTTACAAACATGCACAAAACTCTAAACATGCCAGTTCGGTATCTATCACTGCAGGGAGAAAGCCTTGCATGGTTATGCTGGCCATCTTCAGTGTCAAATAGTCAAATGGAACTCTGAGGAGCACTGCTTCATATCTGGCTCTACTTCAACAACAGCTCCCATTCTAATGGAATTGACTGCGAGAAGGTCGAAGAACTAAGGTTTCTCCTTGATCAGTACTGGGTTAGGAAAATTATGCTCATGTCCTTTGCTTGGATTTTATGACTGATTCCGGATACAAGAGAAAATGGAGCAACAGCACAGAAGAACTTCCCTTGCCAGACAGCGAGGGGTTACCTGAAGCTCCTGTTGATTTCCTAACTCTTGGCAAACAATCACAATAACTTCTCATTCGGAAATATTGTCCTGAGATATAATGTCCATTTCAGTTGCTAGAGTGTCTATCTGAGTTGGGATTTAATCACTGCTGAGGGTGTCCACAGTAACATACTGACCAGAAACAGTTGTGTGTTTTTGTCAGTGCCAAATCTTAATGGTATCATGACACAGATCAGGAATGTGTGCTGCTTTGCTTACTGCTCTCACAATTGCACTGTTTGTGGAAGGAAGAGCAACCAAACTGCTTCAAGCCTAAAAGGTTTCTAGCTGAACCTGCCCGTCTTAAATACACGCTGTCTGAAGATGGGCATTCAATTCCTTGTAAGGGCAGACTGGTTACATGGGTGAGAGATAGGGGTTGTGACACCATCAGCAACATTCTACTCAATATAGCTTTCTCGGAGAGAACGATCTGGTTGGTTTCAATGCCCGGGACAACAGATAGTATCGTAGGAGGGTGGGGCAGATCTTGTGCAAGAAGGTTTGGCTGAAAATCTCAAAGTCCTGCATCTAATACAGGTAGACTACCCTTTATCCGAACTTCCGAAAACTGAAACCCTCTAAAAACCGAAGGTTTTTTCGTTCAGCGTAAGTCGTGCGCACGACATGACCAGAGTGGCGCACGACTTACGCTGAGCAGGGCAGAGGGTCACTGAGTTCCCTCCTGGGTAGGAGATTGCAGGCCGAGCCGGGCAGTGTGAAGGAGGTATACCGGGAGAGTGAACCCAACAATACAGCGGCCCGTCCGATAGATGCAGCGGCCTGTCCGATATTCTTTTCTCCCCCCCCCCCCCCGTGGTAAACCACTGTTATTGTTGTTGCACACTGTTGTACCTATGCATGCCTCAGCATGTCTCTGCTGGCTCCGCCCCTGGCTCCACCCACAGGCCCAGGTATAAAGGTGATTGCTCTGCAGCCCCCTGCCTTCTTGGAACCCAGTCAACCACGAGAGGCATGCTCTGTTCTTTGCTAATAAAAGCCTTTTAGTTACTCTCCTAACTCTCCGTCTTTTATGAGTAATTATTGATGCGCTATCAATTACTCATACAAGACGGAGAGTTAGGAGAGTAACTAAAAGGCTTTTATTAGCCAAGAACAGAGCATGCCTCGCGTGGTTGACTGGGTTCCAAGAAGGCAGGGGGCTGCAGAGCAATCACCTTTATACCTGGGCCTGAGAGTGGAGCCAGGGGCGGAGCCAGCAGAGACATGCTGAGGCATGCATAGGTACAACAGTGTGCAACAACAACAACAACAATAACAGTGGTTTACCACATTCACCCCTTGTTTAAAATTGAGTCCGGCGGGGTGAAGTGTACTAAAGGTTCGTGTAAGTAAGTCTATCAGGTGGCCTTGTATGCCGTCCTGATTGTCGTGGTGGCGGCGGTGATGGTGCAGCATCCAACGTTGAATCAGGCGTCTCATTGAGTGGTTGGGTGGTCAATGACGGGTCCTGGGGCTGCGGCATGCCGTCTAGCGGGTTTGGGTTGTGGGTAGTGGTGGATGGCAATGGTAGTGTTTCAGGGACACCCGAAGGTGCGAGATCTCGTGTGGAGGCTGTGTCCTCCCGCCCGTCCGGGTACGCTACGTAAGCGTACTGGGGGTAGGCGTGGGTAGTGGTGGGTGGCGAAGGAGGTGTTTCGGGAGCACCCGAAGGTGCGAGGTCTCGTATGGAGACTGTGTCCTCCCGCCCGTCCGGGTACACCACGTAAGCATACTGAGGGTTGGCATGGAGGAGGCTCACCCTCTCGGCCAGGGGGTCCGTCTTATGGGACCTCACGTGCTTCCGCAGTAGGACGGGTCCTGGAGAAGTCAGCCATGTCGGTAACGAGATCCCCGATGTGGACTTCCTGGGGAAGGAGAACATTCTCTCATGAGGGGTGGCATTGGTGGCTGTACAGAGCAGTGACCGAATGGAATGGAGTGCCACAGGGAGGACCTCCTGCCAGCGAGAGGTCGGAAGGCCCTTAGATTTCAAGTTTAAAAGGACTGCCTTCCAGACCGTCGCATTCTCCCTTTCCACCTGGCCATTCCCCCGGGGGTTGTAGCTGGTGGTCCTGCTTAAGGCAATACTTCTCGCGAGCAGGTGCTGACGAAGTTCGTCGCTCATAAAGGATGAGCCCCTGTCGCTATGAATATAGCTAGGGAAACCGAACAAGGCGAAGAGGTCATTCAGACATTTAATGACCATGGTACTGGTCATGTCTGAGCAAGGGATGGCAAACGGGAAACGGGAGTACTCGTCAATTATGTTGAGGAAGTACACATTGCGGTCAGAGGGGGGGAGGGGCCCTTTAAAATCGACGCTCAGCCGTTCAAAGGGGCGCGTGGCTTTGATCAGGCTTGCTCTGTCTGGCCTATAAAAATGCGGTTTGCACTCGGCACAGATTTGGCAGTTCCTGGTCATGGTCCTGACCTCCTCGATGGAGTAGGGCAGGTTACGGGATTTGATGAAGTGAAAAAACCTGGTGACCCCCGGGTGGCAGAGGTCATTGTGGAGGGTCTTCAGTCTATCAACCTGCGCGTTGGCGCATGTACCACGTGATAGGGCATCTGGGGGCTCATTGAGTTTCCCAGGCCGGTACAAGATATCGTAATTGTAGGTGGAGAGTTCGATTCTCCACCTCAAGATCTTGTCATTCTTGATTTTGCCCCTCTGCTTATTATTAAACATAAAAGCTACTGAACGCTGGTCAGTGAGCAGGGTAAATCGTTTTCCGGCCAGGTAATGCCTCCAATGTCGCACCGCTTCCACAATGGCCTGGGCCTCCTTTTCGACGAGGAGTGTCGAATCTCGGGGCCCTGGAGGGTCCTTGAGAAAAAGGCCACGGGTCTCCCCGCCTGGTTAAGGGTTGCAGCTAGGGCAAAGTCGGATGCGTCGCTCTCCACTTGGAAAGGGATGGACTCATCCACTGCGTGCATCGTGGCCCTCGCAATATCTCTTTTTATGAGGGTGAAGGCTGCACAGGCCTCTGCTGTCAGGGGGAAGGAGGTGGACTTGATGAGGGGTCTGGCTTTGTCCGCATAGTTGGGCACCCACTGAGCATAGTACGAGAAAAAGCCTAGGCATCTCTTCAGTGCTTTTTGGCAGTGGGGGAGGGGGAGCTCCATAAGGGGGCGCATCCTGTCGGGGTCGGGGCCGATGACTCCGTTCTCCATTACACAGCCAAGGCTGGCAAGGCGCGTGGTACGAAACATACATTTGTCCTTGTTGTACGTTAGGTTCAGCCGCTGGGCCGTACGGAGGAATTTCTCTAGATTAACATCATGGTCCTGCTGGTCGTGGCCGCAGATGGTGACGTTGTCTAGATAGGGGAAAGTGGCCTGGAGCGCGTACTGGTCAACCATCCGGTCCATCTCCCGTTGGAAGACTGAAACCCCGTTGGTGACGCCGAAGGGAACTCTGAGGAAGTGGTAGAGACGACCGTCAGCTTCAAAAGCTGTGTACTGGCGGTCCTCAGCCCTGATGGGGAGCTGGTGGTATGCCGACTTCAGATCAATCGTCGAGAACACCCGGTATTGTGCTATCTGATTGACCATGTCAGATATGCGGGGGAGTGGGTATGCATCTAGCTGGGTATAGCGATTGATCGTCTGGCTGTAGTTAATAACTAGGCGCTGTTTTTCGCCAGTCTTCACTACCACCACTTGTGCTCGCCATGGGCTGGTGCTACTTTCAATAATCCCTTCCTTAAGGAGTCTCGCTACCTCGGATTTAATGAAGCTCCTATCCCCGGCACTGTAACGCCTGCTTTTGGTAGCGATGGGCTTACAGTCGCGGGTGAGGTTAGCGAACAAGGAGGGGGGGGGGGGACTTTAAGGGTGGAGAGGCTGCAAACGGTGCGCGGCGGGCGATTTAAAAGCTGCTGACTGCAGACTGTGAGTGGGGGGAGGGGTCCGTCGTACGCTAATGTGACACTCTTAAGGTGGCACTGAAAATCCAACCCCAGTAGAACGGCAGCGCAGAGATGGGGCAGGACCAGGAGTTTAAAATTTTTGTATTCTGTGCCCCTTACTGAAAGGGTCACTACACAGTAGCCACCGACGTCCGCTGACTGGGCTTTGGAAGCCAAAGAGATCCGATGGCGCGTCGGCAGGACCGGGAGAGAGTAACTGCACACCGTGTCGGGGTGGATAAAGCTCTCCGTGCTCCCGCTGTCAAAAAGGCAGGTAGTGGCACGGCCGTTTACCGTAATGTCCATCATGGACCTGGACAGTTGATGAGGGAGAGATTGGTCCAGCATCACGGAGGCCAGCGTATGGTCGAGCGAGTCGATGTGGTCGTCAGATGAGGCGGCGGTTGAGTCCGGGTCCCCCGTGGTTGAAGTTGGGAGACGTCCAAGATGGCGGACAAAATGGCGGCGCCCATGATCCCGATCCCCACGCGGCTGGGGGAGCCCAAGATGGCGGACAAGATGGCTGCCCCCACGGTTCACACGCGGCGCTGCTGGCGTTAGCGGTTTTACCTTTGCAGGCGCTGACATAGTGTCCTTTCTTCCCGCAGCCGGAGCAGGTAGCGTTTCTCGCCGGGCAGCGTGCTCTGGGGTGTTTTGCCTGGCCACAAAAATAACATTTCTGTGCCTTGGACATCGCAGCAGCAATTGAAGGTGGCGGTCCCATGACCCAAGGTTGTGGCGTCCACGTTGCGGAGCGGTTAGGGGAGAAGGCGTCCATATTCCTGTGGGCCGCGTCGAGCGAGAGACACTGCCTTTCTCAGGTCCATTTCTCCCTTTTCCAACAGTCTCTGCCGGGAGTAGTCGGACCTTAGACCCGCAACGAAAGCATCTCGGCTCAGTCCCTCCGTGTGTGCTGCGGCTGATACTTCTTTGCAATCGCAGCCTCGGCCGAGTATCCGTAGTGCCCGTAGGAAGGCCTCCACCGATTCCCCGGGCTGCTGTCTGCGGGATCTTAAGAGGTGCCTGGCATAGGCCGTATTTACCGGGCGTGCGTATTGCCCTTTTAGCAGATCGATAGCCGCCGCGTAGGTCGTCGCGTCCTGGAATATTGTATAAACTTGGTGGCTCACCTTTGAGGCCAGGATTTCCAGCTTGTTTTCGTCCAGGGAAAACCGAAACCCTCTAAAAACCGAAGGTTTTTTCGTTCAGCGTAAGTCGTGCGCACGACATGACCAGAGTGGCGCACGACTTACGCTGAGCAGGGCAGAGGGTCACTGAGTTCCCTCCTGGGTAGGAGATTGCAGGCCGAGCCGGGCAGTGTGAAGGAGGTATACCGGGAGAGTGAACCCAACAATACAGCGGCCCGTCCGATAGCTGCAGCGGCCTGTCCGGTATTCTTTTCTCCCCCCCCCCCCCGCCGACCCCCACCCTTTCGGATAAGGGATAGTGTATCCTTTATCCGCACTTCCGAAAACCGAAATCCTCTGAAAACCGAAAGTGTTTTCGTTCAGCGTAAGTCATGCGCACGGCCCCGATCCCCGCCGACCCCCACCCCCCGCCGACCCGACCCCCCGACAAATTTCCCAGTCTTATAAAATACCTTCCGAAAACCGAAATTTTCCGAAAATCGAAACACGGCTGGTCCCGAGGTTTTCGGATAAAGGATAGTCTACCTGTACCACAAGAACTATCAATTCAGGATAAGCATTCAATCTACTTTGTTCTGAAAAGTAGTACAGTTGTAGTGAGACAATATGGAACAGGGCACTAAGACTTTTTTTGATTTACACACAAAAGTTCCTTAGTGTACAGAGGTCCTACTACACAAATTGCTGTGCACATGATTTCCAGTGAATCAATTACCTGGATATCGGGAGATAAATTGGTGCCTCAGTCTGATAAATCAGCTAACACCCTGGAAACACAAGAGTTGCTAATCTAAGGCCAAAGAGAAGAAACGCACATTGGTAGCGGACTATGGATTTCCCCCAGTGGCTTGCCCATTATGGAACGGAGACATACAGACCACGAAGTGTCCAGACTTGTTCCCTGATCTGTGCCAAATTAGCTGGTCTTAGCCAGGATGGTGACAAGAAGACTACAATTAACCTCCGCATCCATGGCCTGGGAGAATGAAAACAAAAATCAGCCTACTTTGATGCTTTTGATTGTTATTCAGTGATACATGGTAGAAAGTGCATGCATGGGCATCAGGCGAGGACAGGATCAAGCACAGCCATGAGAGTCCCACACGCAGAATACTCACTTGGGTAAAGAACCAGAGAACTATCAGAATTATATCCAATCAGAAGCTCCAAACAGATACACTGGCCAATGATTCAATCAATGACTTTCAGTGGTGAGTCTCTATGATGCAAGCCCCGAGAGTTCTTTAGTACAGAGATGGCCACTTGGACTCTTAAGGCCAGCATAACCATGCAAGGCTTTCTCCCTGAAGTGGTAGATACCTAACCTGCATTTTGTGCATGTTCAGCTTTTGCTGAAATGCTAAAAGGGACGTTTACGGGTGGGGTAGGTATTAGAAACTGTACTACTACAAAGGTGCCAGCTAAAATTAGTGCAGATGGCACACTGGTGTAAATATGCCAATCTGGGTGCCCATGGTGCAAAGAAAATGGCACCAGAACATGAGTCAAGGACCACAGCTCATTAAAAACCCGCAATTAAAGTGCCATACAAATTGGATTTTATGGCAGCTTTCCTCTTCCCCCCCCCCCCCCCCCCAATTCAATCAATTTCTTTAAACACCAATTACATTGCTCCTTTGTGCAGCCCCATGTTCATACATTGAGTGGAATGGACATAGCAGACTGACTGACAGCAGGTGGTGTTTGAAGGATTAACTCAATGAAGCAATGTCTCTGATGTTTATGCAGAATCAGCCAGCCTAAGTAACGAGGTAAATAAATGTGAATTAAATTTGATTGGCCAAATGTGGCGACAAGCAAAGATGCCACCTGTAATTACGCTCGATAGAGGGGAGGGCAATTTAGAGGAGATATACTGAGGAACTATCTATTTATTTGGTGATGAAATTCCACAGGACTCTTATTTTGTATTAATCTCAACACATCCAACATGCATTTTCAACACTTCAGCTTCCAGAAGTCCAACGATAGAAGCCCAAAGCAAATTGAAGTAATACTTCCTACAACAGCATTGTGCTGGAGCACGGGCTTGAAAAATACAAGCTGAATGCAATAAAAAAACAGAAGTAATTTTTTTTCTCCCAATGTTCCTCACCTGAAGGCCACTATTCATGCAAGAGTCAGGGTCGTCAGGGAGTGTCTGTTAGTGATTTATCTAAAGGGCATCACAGTCAAGCTCAATCAACTTGTCCACAAAAAATACAGTTTCGAGCATGGGTTGGTAAATGGTGAGCAAGAGGAGTCCTGACAGATTGTTCCTTTTACTAACCCAGAGGCACCCAACTGCTTATCCATATTCACAAAAACACACTTTCCAGCATGGGTCACTGAACAGCAATCAGGAGCAGGAAGCCTGCCTGAGTTTTCCCCTTACTAGCCATGGGACCACTTGCAACAGCCAACTGCAGCCCGATGGAGACCAGCTAACTCAGCTAAGGCCAGGAATCTCACCTGGAACCCTTCTGGTGAGTGCAGCTCAATGTTCCACTGTGTCTTCACCCACTGGGGCACTGAGAAACCAAAATCTTTACGTTAAGGTAAATTGTCCACTCAAAGAAAGGTGGCTGGCTGCCCAATGTTCATGGTATCAATTCTAAGACTAGGCATGAAAACATGACATTTCCTCATGACACAGCCTCAGCTCCCAGTCTCACTGGAAGTAAATCACCTACGCTCGAGTTGAAAAGTGTTTTCTACACATAGGATTGTCGTTTTCAGATCAACAATCAAGCATGGCCTTTGCTTGCAGTTCTTTTAAAAGCATCAACACTCCCTATGGGCTCTGCAGACAACCTGTGACTGCTGCACCCCCGACACCCACCCCAGATGTACCCTCTCCCAACCCCAGCCATCTGATATAACGGAAATGCAAGACAGCTTCCTACCTGCGCAGAACTTCAAATAGTAGGAAATGAGATAAAGCCATTCAGCCCATTAAACCCACTCTCTCCATAGACCATGTATTGAATTCACAGTTGGTATCAACTCAACTTATTTGATCCTCCAAGGGAGGCGAATTCACTGCAAGGAAAACTTTCAAGATGATCAAACTCTTGTTAAATTTCTCCAACTTCTGATTTTTTTTTGTTGAGGCTCCCCCCCAACCTCTTCTTTTTCTCTTCCTCTTTCCCAGTTTCTGTCCGATTTTCCAGAAGGGATCAGCTCCATACTAGGATCCAATTACACTGCGAAGCTGCCTTTTGGTGCCTCATTTGAAGGACCATTCTGATTTATGAGCCTTGACAGTGAGCAGGGGCAGGCTTTTCAACTGCAACATGCATCACAGCTGAACCCAACCCAATCTTTGTCTTAAGTTTCAACATGTGTACTCCCAGCAAATAACTCTGGATAGCGAGCATAATCGGAAACGCTGATTAAATTTACCAACAGAGTCATTTTTTTTTTTTTTTTTTTTTTTCTTTTTTTTTTAAGGTGAATGACAGCATCTAGCTCTCCCAGGTTAGATGCAGAGAAAAGCTCCGTCTGCTCTGCCCCATCAACAAGCTTCCATCGCCATTTAACCAGTGTGATTTTTTTTTTTTTTTTAATTCCCACACCGGTCATCCAATTGAGCTCAAGTGAGATTGCAAATTTTATGCAAGCAGGTAACTGTAATGGTTATGGCCCTGGGTTCACAACTCCGAGATTATGAGTTCAAATCTCACAATAGCAAGTTGTAAAACTGAATTAAATAAACCTGGTAATTTCTGGGCTGGCACCAGGAAAAGCTGCAGTGAAACCCGACAGATTATCATAGAAATCCAACTGGTTCAAAAATCCCTTTCGGGGAAGGTAACCCGCCACCCCTACCTGGTCAAGGAAAGTAAGTATCGGCCACATCACAAAAATTTAAAAAATAATTAAAGCTAATTTTGAGCCTTATAAAGATTCAGTTCACTGTGTTCCATTGTCAACTGCTGAGAAGCACACAACAAATATCATAACTGTTACTTCTTCGAGGAGAAACGTGACCGCCCAAAGATATGGCCCTCATTGGCTGACGGCTATCAGATTGAACATGAGTAAGCTAAACACATCGAAAACTGAAGATACAGATTATAAAAATATAGATCCTTATGTGATTTCAAGCCTTTAATCACCTTTCAGAGTTGAGATAACCAAATTAACCTTGCGATGTTTGATATAGTTGTTAATGATGTTTTCAATCCATGAGATTAATTACTTCTAGTCACTTCAAGTACCCATTTTTCTACATATGAAAGGCTTCCATCATAGACGCTGTGTGGTCCTTTGACACTGCAAGATTTCTTTCCTAACTGCAGCGTTATCTTGGAGTCACAAACTCTGAACAAAGCACTGCACTGATTAAATCCTCAGATTATGGATTAAAGAATTGCTTCCTGCTCGAATTGTTAACCGACAGTAAACAGCAATCAACATATACTCACAGTCTCTAGCCTTTGTAATAAACGATTACTGGAGCCAGCACTCTTATACTAGCTCAGCACATCCCTGTTTTACCTTGGGATCCCAACAGAAACAATGATACCTTATATAAATTGTTTTTTTTTTTTAATATCAGTTAAATCAGACTCTGCAACCTCCAAGTCCAACAAGTGGAAACGTGTCTGTACATCTCATGGCAAAATCAACAACAATGACAGGTACTGATGTGTTTGGCACCGCAACATGGAGTAAGCAGACTGGCTTCCTGTGATCCACTTTGGGCTCTGCTGTTGTGAAATAAATCCATAACTACATTTTGTTCAGCAAGAACCAATTGTACAACATAAAATAGGTCGCTTGCCTGCAGCTCAATGAAAATACCGAAAATAAAAATGTAAAGCACTTCACTGGAGATTGCAAGTCAAGAGCTCTGTAAGGATAGTTTGCTACAGCGAACGATATTTGATACAGACATCAGAACATTCCATGACAGCAATTCATTTTCCACTGGTGCAGCACTTCTGACAAACCTACTCACTGTGCAAGAGGAATAAAGTTAGTATCGCTGATAACTTTCTCTTCAGTGGCAAAACTGTATTTAAAAAGACCCTGACTAGAACATGCCTTTTCTATGCTTCCCAAAGATCATAGAGAAGTTCAGTGTACTAAGAATGTCAACTGCTGAGACAGATTATCTTTTTTCATTAAACAGTACTGTGAAGCACTCTGACCATGTGATCACTTTAATATCCTGTGGCTATCTTCTAAGCAAAAGGAGATGCAATGTCAAGTCAAATCAAAACAGAATGCTCTTTTCATTACACAGACAACCCATGCTTTTCAGATATTGGGAAAATGCTCTATTATCTTGAAAATGACATTTCGTAAGCACAAAGCTAATCTGATCTAACATTTGTCTGTGCGCAGAATGCTGGATGCATATAATACCTGTACTGCAGAGTGTTGGGAAAGTAGGTGACCAGACCTCGCTTAATAAACACTGGTGACATAGTGAAAGCTCCTTCATGCAGACTGCAGACGAAAGGACCCTTTGCTCACGCAGAGCCTGCTAGAGATTTACCTCTGTCCTCCTCTAATGCCTTAAAGCCTACTTTCCTCCAATCACTATTATTTCCATGGTTCTTCAGCGAGGAGGATCAGCTGCTGCATCCAAGAGACCAAGGTTTAATTATGAGCTCAATCCATAGTCCAGCTGTCCACAACAGCTTCATTCCAGCCAACTGCTGTGTCTGCTAACCTGGAGTTAAATGAAGCCTTGCTTCAGGTGAAAGAGATCAATCACCAAGAACAGAATGATAAATTCACAACAAATAACCTATAATAGCAACCATAAAATTTACTTCAAAAACTAAAGTTACAATACACACAAGGCAACAAATAGCTTAGAAACATACTTCACTGTATTTTCTTATAGTGTCGCTTCCTGTCACCTGATGCTCTACCACCAGGATAGCCTTACTACAGTATTGGTTACACCCAGGAGTGGAAAAAAGCCAACAGCCTTGTATTTATTTTTTTGGTGGGGGGGGGTGTATTGCACATCCCGCAAATAACAGCAGCTGCCTCAGAGAGAATGAGAATACCTCGTCACCAGCTCAAAGTTAAAATTACATTAATGAACTGCGAGACTGAAGCTCTTTTGGGGGGGGGGGGGGGGGGAGACGCAGCTATTAGGAGGTTGCACAAATATCCCAAATGTGTAACAACATCAATATATTTCAGGCAATACCTTTATTTGAATCAATGGATACTTTGGCAACATAATAGGATAATATCCTGTTATGAATGATTGATTACTGCTTTTAAATGGCCAACTCTGCAATGAATATTAAAACAATATGCTGAATCTGGCCAAACAGTAATTCAGAACAAAATAAGGCAAAGCACCACCTTGGGATATGCACTTGATGTCATTTGTGGAGAGGAATGGAGTAAACAGCACACATGCCAAATGAGAAAACTAGCACAAGCTCCCTCACAGCTTCCAAAAAACCAACACAGGCCACTAAAAGCTGATGGCTTAAGAATGGCCTTTGATTAGAAGTGAAAACAGGCAGCCAAATGGGATTTGTAACTTTGTGTCAGCTATGGCTCAGTTGGTAGCACACTCACCTCTGAGTCAGAAGGTTGTGGGTTCAAGTCTCACTCTAGGGACTTGAACACATAAAGCTAGGCTGACAGTCCAGTGCAGTGCTGAGGGAGTGCTGCACTGTCGGAGTTGCTGTCTTTCGGATGAGACATTAAACCGAGGCCCTGTCTGCTCTCTCAAGTGGACATAAAAGATCCCATGACACTATTTTGAAGAAGAGCAGGGGAGTTATCCCCGGTGTCCTGGCCAACATTTATCCCTCAATCAACATCACCAAAAACAGATTATCTGGTCATTATCACATTGCTGTTTGTGGGACCTTGCTGTGTGCAAAGTGACTGCCACGTTTCCCACATTACAACAGTGACTCCACTTCAAAAGTACTTCATTGGCTGTAAAGTGCTTTGAGACGTCCGGTGGTCATGAAAGGCGCTATATAATTATTTTCTTTTACGTTGTAAATATATCCAATAATCTATCTTCAATTCAACCAGCCACACATCTCCCCTCTCCTTAATTCAAACAGGCATCCTTCTTCTACCCCCTCAGCCCAACCCCGCTTCCTGAAAACACTCCTCCCCAGCTCCCCATCAATCAAACTGTCACTCTTCTTGCCCTCAAGCCCAGTTCATTCTGAAAGTCTTGCACCAATCCATGTTGGCACTCTTTCTCTCGCCTCAGTTCACACTGGCACTCTGCTTTCTCTCTCTATTCCAAAGTGCTGCTCCCAATTTCTTTCATCTTTCTCCAAAAAAACTGCCCTTGGTTTCTAGCCCTTCCTCCCTCCTTCAATGCCTTCCATTTCCCCATCACATGATATCCAATTTCCCTTTACCTATCCCCTAAATTACCACATTCCCCCTTGCCTTAGAATTTCATTGCTATCCAATTCCCTCTTCCCTTCTCCCTTCACTGCCATCCATATCTCGCTTACATTGCCATCCATTCCACCTTTGTTGTCCCAAAACAACCCAGAAAATTGATTAGGCTCAAATTCCAGATCAATTATCCATGTGTGGCGGAACCATCAGAGGATTACGGACAATTGTATATAATTCCTTTTACAGCAATGTAGTACAGCTGGGGGCTGCACCTTTAATGTATCTGTTAACTGTACTAGGGCTTCTTTCCTGTACTCCGCGTGATGACGTCATGCTGTCCGTCACGTGATCTCTCAACGGCGGGAAGAACGTGATGACGTCATGACGTCAGAGCTCGGAACCTTCTAGCAGTTGAGCTCGGAACCTGCTAGCAGTTGAGCTCGGAACCTTCTAGCAGTAGAGCTCGGAACCTGTTAGCAGTTGAGCTCGGAACCTTCTAGCAGTTGAGCTCGGAACCTGCTAGCAGTTGAGCTCGGAACCGGCTAGCAGTTGAGCTCGGAACCTGCTAGCAGTTGAGCTCGGAACCTGCTAGCAGTTTCCAGAGAGGTTTTCAAGCAGACCTATTTGTATTGTATCCTACAGTTTCCTGTACAGCTTCATTTGTTCATTAAATTTTATTGTTTTTGATTTTCTGAGTCGATCTCAATTCTTTGGCTAGGAACCCCAGTTCCTACACATGTATGTTTAAATGTGGTGTTGCACTTCATCCATTTTGCTTAAAAAGGACTAAATGAAAAAGGTGACTAGTTTACTAATACAGTATACCAGAGCCTCTGTAGATTGTGCCACTGAATGAGAAGTTAGAGGGCTCACACTTACGATGGACCATCCATCTCAGCCACTCCATTGTGGAGAGGCGAGTTACCTCGTCACAGGGATGGATGTGGAAAAATAACAAGTTGGAGGAAAAGCAATAGGCTTGTTTACACCCCCACCCCCTGCCCCCAGCCATCAGTCTCAAGGCAGCATTGGACAAAGCCTGGAACTGCTCCACCAGCTGTTAACCAGAGGGGGGTGGGGGGACATGTTGCCAGGAAATCCAAGAAGCAGGAAAAGGAAAAAATAACTTGTGCATTAAAACAGAAATCTGAAAAATAAAATGTGATACATGGCTCAATAAAGTAGATTTTTTTTAAATCAGAAATTTCTTGCTGCATCTGCTACCTGTTTGCACAGGTCTGTTCACACCCTTATCATAAATCTAACCATTAAATTCTGCACCCCAGAAATCTCATACCAACTATCTGGAGGACTAGATTAACATTTTGCAGAGTCACTTGCACAGTTCCCGACTGCTCTTTTATGAGCTGTGATCACTGTTCTTTTTATTCGTTTATGGGATGTGGGCGTCGCTGGCAAGGCCAGCATTTATTGCCCATCCCTAAATTGCCCTCGAGAAGGTGGTGGTGAGTCGCCTTCTTGAACCGTTGCAGTCCGTGTGGCGATGGTACTCCCACAGTGCTACTAGGGAGGGAGTTCCAGGATTTTGACCCAGCGACGATGAAGGATCGGCGATATACTTCTAAGTCAGGATGGTGTGTGACTTGGAGGGGAACTTGGAGGTGGTGGTGTTCCCATGCGCCTGCTGCCCTTGTCCTTCTAGGTGGAAGAGGTCGCGAGTTTGGGAGGTGCTGCCGAAGAAGCCTTGGCGAGTTGCTGCAGTGCATCTTGTAGATGGTACACACTGCAGCCACAGTGCGCCGGTGGTGGAGGGAGTGAATGTTTAAGGTGGTGGATGGGGTGCCAGTCAAGTGGGTTGCTTCGTCCTGTATGGTGTTGAGCTTCCTGTGTTTTGTTGGAGCTGCACTCATCCGTGCAAGTGGAGAGTATTCCATCACACTCCTTACTTGTGCCTTGTAGTTGGTGGAAAGGCTTTGGGGAGTCAGGAAGTGAGACACTCACTGCAGAATACCTAGCCTCTGACCTGCTCTTGTTGCCACAGTATTTATGTGGCTGGTCCAGTTAGGTTTCTGGTCAATGGTGACCCCAGGATGTTGATGGTGAGGGATTTGACGATGGTAATGCCGTTGAATGTCAAGGGGCGAATGTTACCTGCCACTTATCAGCCCAAGCCTGAACGTCGTACAGGTCTTGTTACATGCGGGCATGGACTGCTTCATTATCTGAGGAGTTGTGAATGGCACTGAACACTGTGCAGTCACCAGCGAACATCCCCATTTCTGACATAATGTTGGAGGGAAGGTCATTGATGAAGCAGCTGAAGATGGTTGGGCCCAGGATACTGCCCTGAGTAACTCCTGCAGCGATGTTCTGGGGTCGTGATGATTGACCTTCAACCAGCACAACAACCTTCCTTTGTTAAAGGAGCTTAAAATTTCTTTCACCTCCATAAATGTTCAGTGTTCAGTGAAGTATGTCGTCAGACAGGTAGAACTTCATGAGGAGCTTGGGTCAACAGCGAATGGTTCCAGGATATGTTGCCGCCTTTACTCAGATCTGCCAGCTGTTTGTCACTGTTATTTTCTCCTCAAAAAACACCCTGCTTCTATTCATCAACGGATACAACAGAAGCTCAATTCTGCTTGAAGGGAAACTGCAGTCATCCAAATTGTCACATAATGCTATACACTTTGAAGGGATGCATTTCCACACAGGCGAGGATCTCTCAGCCATCCATCTTGCTGTTTTGTTATTTAAATCTGGGAACAGAATAGTTAATGAGCGTGGACAGTGGATGCTGAAAATGCACTCCCCATTCGTGATGTCCTTGGAGTGGAATTTCACCATGTTGCTGCTGGAAAAACCTTACACAAAATGTCTGTTGTCAAGTTGTCCCAAACAGTAATTAACTGTAAAAGACAGGTGACAGACACACTAGCAACCTATGTATTTCTGCCTTTGCATCATTTAAGACAATAAGGCAAAACAGATGCCTGCTTTTCCTCCTTCAAGCCAGTGACACAACTACATAAAAATACATATGTATTTCAAAATCCTTCATGTCATTCAATCTCTTTCTGAACACAAGAAATTGCCAGAGGAGATGTTGAAGATTGAAGGACCCAGCAGCTTATTGAAATCAAAAGCTAACTAGCATAACGAATAAGCTTGCCCTCATTTTTTTTTTACAACACTGTTCATTTCAAACTCAACAGGGCAATCTACACATAAACACACATTTTAAAGTATCTCGCTGAGGAACACTGCTCAAGAGAGACATCAAAAACAGGCTATCCACTGCGGCTTCTAGAACATTAGAAAGTGGGGATCGCCGATGTAGCAGAGTCTGGTCTCCAATCATCTTGGACCCCCTTGCCATTGGACCAGAACCTTGCTCCGTCAAGCCCATGTGGTAGCTGGTGTGCAACGGCCACCCCACGTTAAAAGAATTCACGCACAGGAATCTTCCACCCTTTGAAATGAAGTTCGGGACGTGGAACATCAGGACCCTCATGGACAACCCCCAAAGCGACAGATGGGAACGCCGTACTGCTAGCGTTGCCCGGGAGCTCAGACATTTCGACATAGACATCGCCGCCCTAAGCGAGACCCAGCAGGCAGAGGAAGGCCAGCTCAAGGAGCAAGGCGGTGGTTACACCTCCTTCTGGAAAGGCAAATCTGAAGAAGAACGGCGCCTCCATGGGGTAGGCTTCGCCATAAAAAATGAGCTCATTGAACTCTCACTGCAGTCAGGGAGTGGTGGAGACAGAGATGCACTTCCTCACAGCTTGTGGAAAATATCAGGGCATAAGGGGGAATTTCTACCCCAAATTCATAAAAATATGCCCTGAATTCAAAAATTTGAATGACGACCAAAAACTCCCATACCTATTAGGGGAACAGAGAAATTGCGTAACTTTAGCGGTAAACTATGTTACAGCTTGCCATAAGCAGAGGGACAACCATTAAATCTAAGAAAAGAGTATATACATATTATTATATATGAGTGTATATTTATACACACAGGGATATATCTGTTTATACACTGTATGGATAGATCTGCGTTTATGTGTTCAACCATAAATGTTTTTCTCGGTGCTTTGGCAACATAAGATGTACCTTGTCATGCCAATAAAGCGATTTGAATTGAATTGAATTGAAAATTGACTCCCCTTGTGGAATAAACGAACGCCTCATGACTCTACGGCTCACCCTAGCCCGGAACCAGTGTGCTACAGTCATCAGTGCGTACGCCCCAACACTGGAAGCCACAGACGAGACCAAAGAGGAATTCTACACCAGCCTTGAACAATCCCTGTCCCGAGTTCCAACAGGCGACAAGCTGATCCTCCTTGGCGACTTTAATGCCAGAGTTGGAAAGGACGCAGACCTCGGGGGAGGTGTGATCGGCAGAGAGGGGGTAGGGAAAGCCAGCTCCAACGGTATCCTCCTCCTGACGAAATGCTTAAAACATGGCCTCGTCATAACCAACACCTTGTTCCGTCAGAGAGAAAAGTACAAGGCTTCATGACAACACCCTTGCTCCAAGCACTGGCATCTGCTGGACTACGTCATCATCCGAGCAAGGGACCGCAAGGACGCCCGCATCACTCGCGCCATGACAGGAGCGGCCGACTGCTGGACAGACCACCGCCTAATCCGCTCTGTCATCTCCATCAAAGTAGCCCCAAAACAGCGGCGGCAACAGCAGAAGCAATCCTGCAGGAAAATCAACGCTAGAGCACTCAAAGACCCTGCTAAGAAAGCCCTATTCAGCCTGCGCCTCACCACCAGCCTGACGACTCCCAGTGATTCAGAGACACAGAGTATCCACAACGCCTGGTCTGCACTCGAGGCCTCCATAATCAGCACCTGACTCGACCAGGAAACGCCAAGACTGATTCGACGAGAACGACCAGGAGATCCAGGAGCTAATAAGCCGCAAGCACAAGGCATTCCTGCTCTGGAACTCGAGAGCACGAAAGCAGCTCTACAGACGCCTGAAGGCCGAGGTCCAACAAAAAACTCGCGACCTAAAGAACAGATGGTGGGTGGAGAAAGCGCAGGAGATCCAGCAGCTAGCAGACAACCACGACGTGCGTGGATTCTTTAGTGCAGTCAAGACCGCCTACGGCCCAAGCACCCAAGGTCCTACCCCACTGCAGGCCAAGAATGGAGAGGTCTGCATCAAGGACAGAGAGACAATCAGTGCCCGCTGAAAGGAGCACTTCGAAGATCTCCTTAACTGAGACTCTGTCTTCGACGCAAGTGTACTCAACTCTATCCCGCAGCATGCTACCCGCCACCACCTCAACACACCACCAGCCCGGCATGAGGTTGAAAAGGCCATCTGACAACTGAACAACAACAAGGCCATGGCAGAGAAGCACTATTGGCGCGAATACATGAACTCATTTCTCTTATCTGGAAGGAGGAGAGCATGCCAAGGGATCTCAGAGACGCCGTAATCGTGACCATCTTCAAGAACGGTGACAAGTCCGATTGCGGTAATTACAGAGGAGTCTCCCTGCTGTCTGCCACAGGGAAAGTCATCGCAAGAATCCTCCTCAATCACCTTCTTCCAGTGCCTGAAGAGCTCCTCCCAGAGTTGCAATGCGGATTCCGCCCACTAAGGGGCACAATGGACATTATCTTCACCGCGTGCCAACCACAAGAGAAATGCAGGGAACAGCACCAACCGCTGTACATGGCCTTCTTTGACCTCACAAAAGCCTTCGACACTGTCAACCGCGAGGGATTATGGAGTGTCCTCCTCAAATTCAGCTGCCCTCAAAAGTTTGTCACCATCCTCCGCCTGCTTCACGACGGCATGCAAGCCGTGATCTTGACCAACGGATCCACCACAGACCCAATTCATGTACGGACCAGGGTCAAGCAAGGCTGTGTCATCGCACCAATGCTCTTCTCGATCTTCCTGGCTGCAATGCTCCATCTCATCCTCAGTAAGCTCCCCGCTGGAGTGGAGCTAATCTACAGAACAAACGGGAAACTGTTCAAGCTCCGTTGCCTCCAGTCCAGATCCATTGTCGCCCCATCCTCTGTCATCGAATTACAGTATGCAGATGATGCTTGCGTCTGTGCACACTGAGGTTGAACTCCAAACCATCGTCAACCCCTTCACTGAAGCATACGAGAGCATGGGCCTTACACTAAACATCCGTAAGACAAAGGTCCTCTACCAACCTGCCCCCACCACACAGTGCTGCTCCCCGATTATCAAAATCCATGACGAGGCATTGGACAACATGGACCACTTTCCATACCTCGGGAGCCTACTGTCAAACAAGGGCAGACGTCGATGACTAAGTCCAACACCGCCTTCAGTGTGCCAGTGCGGCCTTCGGTTGCCTGAGGGAGAGTGTGTTTGAAGACCAGGACCTCAAACCCAGCACCAAGCTCACGGTCGACAGAGCAGTAGTGATACCCACCCTCCTGTACGCTTCAGAGACATGGACCATGTACATCAGGCACCTCAAAGCACTGGAGAGGTACCACCAACGCTGCCTCTGCAAGATCCTGCAAATCCATTGGCAGGATAGGCGCACCAACGTCAGTGTTCTCGCTCAGGCCAACATCCCCAGCATAAACGCTTTAACCACGCTCGATCAGCTCCGATGGACAGGCCACATCGTCCGCATGCCCGATACGAGACTCCCAAAGCAAGTACTCTACTCGGAGCTCCGACATGGCAAGAGAGCCCCACGTGGGCAGAGGAAACGCTTCAAGGACACCTCCAAAGCCTCCTTGAAAAAGTGCAACATCCCCACTGACACCTGGGAATCCCTGGCCCAAGACCGCACAAAGTGGAGGAGAAGCATCTGGGAAGGCGCCGAACACCTAGAGTCTCTTCGCCGGGAGCAAGCGGAAGCCAAGCGCAAACAGCGGAAGGAGCGCACGTCAACCCAAGCACCCCACCCACCCGCCCCTTCAACCACCGTCTGTCCCACCTGAGACAGAGACTGTAGATTGGACTCATTAATCACCTGAGAACTCATTTTTAGTGTGGAAGCAAGTCATCCTCAGTTCCGCGGGATTGCCCAAGAAGAAGAGCAGGAGAAGAAGAAAGTGGGGATTATAAAAACAAAAAGATAAAAAGGAATCTACTGTCTTTATTCTGCCCTTTTTAATATGAACATGTTTTGATAAAAAGGTCAGATTTTCTGCTCATCAAGACAAGAGATTTTACTTCTGGGGAATGGAATACCTCTTCCTACAGTAAGCCTTTAGAAGGATGTCAAGGCCTTAAAGAAGGTGCAGAGGAAATTTACTAGAACGATACCAGGAATGAGGAACTTCAGTAATGTGGAGAGACTGGAGAAGCTGGGATTGTTCTCCTTAGAGCAGAGATGGTTAAGGGGAGATGCAAGTGTTAAAAAATGACGAATTTTGTAAATACAGGTAGACTATCCTTTATCCAAAAACCTCGGGACCAGCCGAGTTTCGGATAAAGGAGAATTTCGGATTTCGGAAGGTGGGTCGGCGGGGGTCCGCGGGGGGGTCGTGCGCACGACTTACGCTGACGCTCAGCGTAAGTCAGTCGGGGCCAGCGGGGGTCGGGGTCGGCGGTTGTCGGGGCCGGCGGGGGGGTCGGCAGTTGTCAGGGCTGGCGGGGTCCGCGGGGGGGGGGGGGGGGTCGGCGGTTGTCGGGGCTGGCGGGGTCGGCGGTTGTCGGGGCTGGCGGGGTCGGCGGTTGTCGGGGCTGGCGGTTGTCGGGGGGGGGGGGGTCGGCGGGGGGTCGTGCGCACGACTTACCCTTTATCCGAACTTCTGCAACCGGAACCCTCTAAAAACCGAAGGTTTTTTCGTTCAGCGTAAGTCGTACGCACGACTTACGCTGAACGAAAAAACCTTCGGTTTTTAGAGGGTTTCGGAAGTCCGGATAAAGGGTAGTCTACCTGTAACAGAAAACTTCTTCCACTAGCAGGGGGGTTGGTAACCAGAGGACACAGATTTAAGATAATTAGCAATAGAACCAGAGAGATGTGGAAAAATTATTTTACAGTGAGGTGTTATGATCTGGAATGCAGATGGGTGTTGTAAGCAGATTCAATAACAACTCAAAAGGGAATTGGATATAGCCTTGAAAAGGAAAAAATGGAGGGCTATGGGGAAAGATTGGGGGAGTGGGACAAATTTGATGGCTCTTTCAAATAAATGGCACAGGCATGATGGGCACAATGGCCCCCTCCTGTGCTGTATGATTCTATGAGCTTGAGTTCCCACATCTCTAACCTCCTCCAGCCATAAATTGCACCCCCCACCCTCGCAACCAAAGTTTATGTTCCTCTAATTCCAGCCCTGTAAATCCCCCCTTCCCATGCCCCACACTTGGCAGCCATGCTTTCAGTCACCTCGGCCCCACTCTCTGGAATTCCCTCCCTAAACCACTCCACTTCGCCACCTCCCTCTCCTTTAAGTCTCTCCTTAAATCCCACCTCTTAACAAGCTTTTGGTAACCCTTCCTAATCTTTCCTCTTTGGGGTCTGGTTTTACTTGAGACCTCTGTGAAGCACCTTGGGATATCATTCTAATGTTAAAGACACTTTATAAATACAAATTTATATTGAGAAAATCTAACTGGCAAAGCAGAGCTCAAACTTGTGTATATGGGCTTTCAAAATGTGTTTGATAAAGTATTGTTAGCAAAATTGAAGCCTATGTGATAAAAGGGGCAGTAGCAGCATGGATATAATATTGGCTAAGGGATAGAAAACAGAAAGTTGTGGTGAACGGCTGTTTTTCGGACTGGAGGGAAGTATACAGTGGAGTTCCCCAGGGATCAACACTAGGACCACTGCTGTTTTTGATGTACATTAATGACTTAGACTTGGAGCACAGGGCACAATTTTGAAATCTGCAGATGACACGAAACTTGGAAGTATAGTAAACAGCGAGGAAGATAGCAATAAACTTCAAGAGGGCATATACAGGCTGGTGGACTAAGCGGACACATGGCAGATGAAATTTAATGCAGAAAAGCGTGAGATGATACATTTTGGTAGGAAGAATGAGGGGAGACAACGCATGCGAAATGGTACAATTTGAAAAGGGGTGCAAGAAGAGAGACACATGGGGGAGTTTGTGCACAAATCTTTAAAGGTGGCAGAACAGGTTAACAAAGCAGTTAATAAAGCATATGGGTTCCTGGGCTTTATAATTAGGGGCAGAGAGTACAAAAGCCAGGAAGTTATGCTAAATCTATTTAAAACACAAGTTTGGCCCCAGCTTGTGTACTGTGTCGAATTCTGGGCACCACACTTTAGGAAGGATGTGAAGGCTTTGGGGAGCGTGCTGAAGAGATTTACAAGAATGGTTCCAAGGATGAGGGGTTACAGTTATGCGGATAGACTGGAGAAGCTGGGGTTGTCGTACTTAGAGCAGAGAAGTCCAAGAGGAGATTTGATAGAGGTGTTTAAAATTATGAAGGGTTTAGATAGAGTAAATAAAAAGAAACTGTTTGAGGGCTGAAGGGTCGATAACCAGAGGACACAGATTTAAGGTGACTGGCAAAAGAAACAGAGACGACATGAGGAAAAACTTGTTTAAGCAATGAGTGGTTAGGATTTGGAGTGCACTGCCTCATAGGATGGTGGATACAGATTCAAGAGTCACCTTCAAAAGGAAATAGGATAAATGCTTGAAGGAGGAATAATTGCAGGGATATGGGGAAACAGCGGGGGAGGGGACGAACTGGATTGCTCTTCAAAAGAGCTGGCACAGACCCGATGGGTCGAATGGCCTCCTTCTGTGCTGTACTATTCTCTGATTCAATCAGAGCAACAGAAAGTTAATATTTGGAGTTTGTGCTTTCTGGCCTTTTGTGGCAAGCTTGCGGATACATTCAGTGTGAAAATGGCAATTAAACTACAGTACAGGAATGTGGTTAGAAGAATGAAGTGCTGTCAACTGATAACATTCTCCAGGAGGAGGAAATTAACATTTCCACAATACTCATTGTGTTGCTAGTGATTTTGATCCAGTGGAGTGTTTCCCTTGGAAACGTGTATCTGCAAAACAACAGCACGATAGTACAGAGGAGCCAAAAGGAGCAAAAAAAGAAATAGCCACCAACATGCACAACAAATTGCTGCTCAAAGTTGACTGAATAAACTGAAAAGGGTTTCCTTTTCAGATGTAGTGCAAAAATCCAACTGTGGACCTTTACTAATGAAAGAGGAATGCAATGAAAAGGTCCCAGTATTCCCACCCCATTAATCATCCACGAAGTTCAGAAGCTCTTTTCTTTACCGAGCTCATGTTCTTGTTTGCTCAGCATTTGCCAAAAGTCAACACAAATGGGTTCAAGTTCAAGTGCAGTCCATTTTAATGACTCTGTCTCTGCAACTGCACAAACAACTGAGAACTCCTGCAAAAAACGAACATTTGTGTACGGATTGCACGGGTACACAGTATATAATCAAACAGGCAAGGATCAAGGTCCAAGGGTTCCCCCAATCTGAGAGTCCTCCACTTCTGGAAGCAATGACTCAGGCCCGACCATTAGTACAACTAGGCTATTAAACTATTACCACAGCCAACTGTGACCCAGCCTTCCACCCAACCACACAAACAACCTGACCAATAGTTCCTCTCCAGCCTGGTGACCAACTGAACCACTTCCACTTAAAACTGAGACAAGTTAACTGAGCACAGACCAGCACAGCCCCTTATGGGTTTGTGTGGTGCAGGCACAGCCCACATAATGATTTAGGCATCCCACAGCCACAGGAAATAGGGGGAACCTTGGCTCACTCCAAGGACTTTTAAACACAGGCACAGCATTGTGCATTTAGCCCTCATCACTGCTCTAAAATGCATGATAATAAAATGATGATGTCTTACCGGTCATTGTCCGAGTTCCTCAGTGACGGTAGTATCTGGCGGAAGCTGGTGTTACGGTCAAGCTTTGGCTGGCTCTTGGTTCGTTTGATAGAGCCCTTTAATCGTTTGCTGAAAAAGCCCTACAACAAAGGGGGAAGCAAAAAATAACTATTAGTACAAGTAAGTCAAAACAAAGCTGATGTATGAAGGACAAAGTGAAGTTAAGGAACGCACGAGCTGAGTAGTTGTCAAACATGCTACGAGAACAAAATTTAAATAACCAACATGTGACACTCTGTATGCAACCCTCTAGACATGAGGCCACTAACTCATTCATACTTCTCAAACACTAGGCAACTCTTCAAAATGATAAAATTACATATGCTGAAACAAAAAGTGTGATTTCTCCAATTAAAAATGATTAATAGTCTTTATACTAAATCCCAAGAAAATATTAAATGCAGATGTATTTTCCAAAGTAACAAAAACTGAAGAGGAACAGCTGATGCTGAGAGCAATCCTCTGAGTCAGAAATTATATGCACTTTACAGGGGTGACAGAAGAACTGGGTTGCGGAAATGTACAGTACTTGTAGTATAATCACCAGAATATCCCCCGGTGATTGTGCCTAAATATAGAAACGTGGATTTTCATTTTTATTTGCAGAAACTTTCCAGGCTCATAAGACTTGTCCTTCACGTGTGCATTCTAGAGGTTGTATTGAAAACTGTGCATATGAGGTATCTGGGTCAGTGATAGGGAGGAGGGGTGAGTGAGTGAGTGAGTGAGTGTGAGTGTGAGAGTGAGTGAGTGAGAGTGTGAGTGAGTGAGTGAGTGTGAGTGAGTGAGTGAGTGAGTGAGTGACCAGTTGCAGGTGGATTCCAGGGGACCATCGCTAACATCAAAACAGCAGCTGGTTATGGGCCTTATCCAGTGTCAGTAGAATGTCCATACAGGCCAATGATGGAAAAATTACCTTGCTGACCTGTATGGATAGGGATAGCAATCAGCATACTTATTGTTACAATGGTGGCACCCTGCGGTGGCACATCACAGAGATAGACATCCTCAAAGCCTCCTTGAAAAAGTATAACATCCCCATCGACACCTGGGAATCCCTGGCCCAAGACCGCACAAAGTGGAGGAGAAGCATCCGGGAAGGCACCGAACACCTCGAGTCTCTTCGCCGGGAGCAAGCGGAAGCCAAGCGCAGGCAGCGCAAGGAGCGCACGTCAACCCAAGCACCCCACCTACCCGTCCCTTCAACCACCGTCTGCCCCACCTGTGATAGAGACTGTAGGTCCTGCATTGGACTCATCAGTCACCTGCGAACTCATTTTTAATGTGGAAGCAAGTCATCCTCGGCTCCGAGGGACTGCCTAAGACATCACAGAGTCAGCTGCTTACGTTTACCAACACTGGTGCAAAGAAGAAAAAGCTCCAGCTTGTATTCCTCACTACCAGGATCATGAGTGTCACTTCATTTGTAGATCAGTTCCACTGAAGTGATTCCCACCACCAGCAGGGTCTATAAAAATGGACCGCTAGCAGGGTAGAAAGATATGAAGCAGCTACAAATGGATTAGCGCTATCTTGCCTTTTAAATTATAAGTTACCAATGTTTGCTCTAATTTTTTTGGGGCTGTGCAGCCCCTTCAACGGGCTGTGCGGCCATTCAAAAATCCACGCATGCGCAGTTGTTGCATTTAAAAGCCGGTGAGCTGGCACTTTAAGCTTATACGTCCGTTATATATTTTGCTCCGTGGGAGTTTGCCAATTCCAGTTCTTCTCAATGGCATGCCCATATGTTTCATCATTACATCCAGGAGAGGAGGGTTAGAATCATATAATCATAGAGTGATACAGCACAGAAAGAGGTCATTCGACCCATTGTGCCTGTGCTGGCTCTTTGAAAGAGCGATCCCATTAGTCCCACTCCCATGTACTTTCCCTATAGCTCTGCAATATTTTCCCCTTCAAATATTTATCCAATTCCCTTTTGAAAGTTATTATTGAATCTGCTTCCACCATCCTTTCAGACAGTGCATTCCAGATCATAAGAACTTGTTGCGTAAGAAAAGGTTTCCTCAAGTCGTCTTCAGTTTGTTTGCCAATTACCTCAGAGTCCTCTGGTTGCCGACCCTTCTGTCACTGGAAACAGCTTCTCCTCATTTACTCTGTCAAAACCCTTCAAGATTTTGAGCACCTCTATCAAATCTCCCTTAACCTTCTCTGCTCGAAAGAGAAGAACCCTAGTTTCTCTAGCCTCTCCGTGTAACTGAAGTCCATCATCCCTGGTATCATTCTAGTAAATCTCCTCTGCACCCTCTCTAAGGCCTTGACATCCTTCCTAAAGTGTGGTGCTCAGAATCGGCCACAATACTCCAGCTGGGGACTAACCAGTGTTTTATAAAGGTTTACCGTAACTTCCTTGCTTTTGTACTCTATGCCTCTTTATAAAAAAGACAAGGATCCCGTTTACCTTTTTTAACGGCCTTCTCAACTTGTCCCGCCACCTTCAAAGACTTGTGTACGTACACTCCCAGGTCTCTCTGATCCTGCAGCCCCTTTAGAATTGTACCATTTAGTTTATATTGCCACTCTTCATTCTGCCTAGCAAAATGAATCACTTCACATTTCTCTGCATTAAATTTCATCTGCCATGTCCTCCTGAAGTCTGTTACTATCCTCCTCACTGTTTACTACGTTCTGTGTCAGCTGCAAACTTTGAAATTATGCTCTGTATACCCAAGTCTAGGTTATTAACATGTATCAAAAAGAGCAGTGGTCCCAACACTGACCTCTGGGGGGACACCACTGCACAGTTCCCTCCAGTCTGAAACCAACTTTTCACCACTACTCTCTGCTTTCTGTCCCTTAGCCAATTTCATATCCATGCAGCCACTGCTGAGGATAGTCTCCTGTTCACCTGCAGGCCATGGTGCCACAGCTGCTGGGTGCCCTCCAATACCTGGCCCAAGCAGTCATCCTTCATAGAATCATAGAAAGTTACAGCACGGAAGGAGGCCATTTCAGCCCATCGTGTCTGCGCCGGCCAACAAAGAGCTATCCAGCCTAATCCCACTTCCCAGCTCTTGGTCCGTAGCCCTGCAGGTTAGAGCATCCCAAGTGCACATCCAAGTACTTTTGAAATGTGGTTAGGGTTTCTGCCTCTACCACCCTTTCAGGCAGTGAGCTCCAGACCCCCCTCTGGGTGAAGAAATTTCCTCTCAAATCCCCTCTAAACCTTCCACCAATTACTTTAAATCTGTGCCCCCTGGTTTTTGACCCCTCTGCTAAGGAAAATAGGTCCTTTCTATCCACTTTATCTAGGCCCCTCATAACCTCAATAAGGTCTCCCCTCAGCCTCCTCTGTTCCAAGGAAAACAAATGCAGCCTATCCAGTCTTTCCTCATAGCTAAGATTCTCTACTCCCGGCAACATCCTTGTAAATCTCCTCTGTACCCTCTCTAGTGCAATCACATCTTTCCTGTAATGTGGTGACCCGAACTGCACGCAGTACTCTAGCTGAGGCCCAACTAGTATTGTATACAGTTCCCCTGCTCTTGTATTCTATACCACGGCTAATAAAGGCAAGCATTCCATATGCCTTCTTAACCACCTTATCTACCTGGCCTGCTATCTTCAGGGATCTGTGGACATGCACTCCAAGATCCCTTTGTTCCTCTACACTACACAGTGTCCTACCATTTATTGTGTATTCCCTATCCTTGTTAGCCCTTCCCAAATGCGGATTGAATTCCATTTGCCACTGTTCTGCCCACCTGACCAATTTATTGATATCTTCCTGCAGTCTACAGCTTCTTTCTTCAATATCAACCACACAACCGATTTTAGTATCATCTGCAAACTTCTTAACCATACCTCCTATATTCAAGTCTAGATCATTGATATATACCACAAAAAGCAAGGGACCGAGTACTGAGCCCTGTGGAACCCCACTGGAAACAGCCTTCCAGTCACAAAAACACCCATCAACCATTCATCTGAGCTTATACAGTGAGTGTTGGCTACCTCCTTCACCTTCAGGGAGTGAGGAGCATTACAGCTAAATCACATTGCGATCTCACTCCGTGTCCACACACATGTAGATTTTCTGGCATGGATCACTGGGCAACCATTGAGCAGGAGCTTTGTATAATTCCCCCTCACCTCACCCTACTCCAACACAGAGATCAATTGCAATCGTAGTTGAGATCAGCGAACTCAGCACAGACCAGGGATCAATCATAGGAGCCGACGGGTCATGCTTGATCTTTTCTTCCCTGGTTGTTGAACAGTTACAACCAATGTTCCCCCTAAGGTGTGCACCGATCACAACGTCCCGCACAGGCCACTCACCAGCGCGGCCGCTGGAAGAGATACCGTATCAGCATGTGTGAAAAATCTTGTTTTATAGCACTTTGGAAAATATCATCGATACCTCAAAGTTTTCCAGTAATCTGTCTCACAAATAGAGGAAATAAAATACCACAGCACAGCAAATTTAAAGGGCCCGCACAGGGAAGAAAAGTTAGAAGGAATATTGGTTACAATGCAAAGTAAACCAATTTGAAAGAATAATAAATACCTTAAATGAACCAAGGGCAAAACAAAAAGAAACTCAAACAAAAAGACAAAAATAAATGATGACAAGTAATTATCGAAACTTACAACAAAACACATAATGGCAGCGAATCAATAGCAAGATGTCAATCCAAACCTCAGTTAATGTATCCAAGTTTACATTGTAGAACAAGGTGATAGTCAAAGCGTGAGGTCTATTAAATGTGAGATAAGCTAGTTGTTTGTGCTTGTCATGTCAGGAACAGGAGGCATAAAGTGGAAGGCCAGGTGCTTCCACACAGAGTTGGAGAGACGGTGAAACATTAATCAGACAGACAGCAAGTAACCCCAGGTTGTTCTATCACACAAGTCCTAGGGGTTGGCCACAGAGCAGCCTGGTTGCAGATTCCCTGCCACCCCTTCGGGCGAGTAAAAATGGATGGAATTGATGAACAAAAGGTAGTTCAGAAAGAAAGCACAATAGAGGGAAACAGGCAGCTGTAGTATTTTATTTCCTCTATTTGTGAGGCAGATTACTGGAAAAATTTGATGTAGCGATGTTGATATTTTCTAAAGTGCTGTAAAACAGGCTTTTTTCACATATTGATATAATATTGAAAAACTAGGCAAAACATTCACTGACAAAATGCTATTCGTAACTAAGGTGAAGGTTATTGACAGAATTTAGCTAAATAATCAAAAGCAGAAAGCTTCTATCAAATATTAATATATTGTTCATTTGTTCATAACAGAAGTAAGTCATCCTTGCAGTAGAAGAATAAATCCTTCTGCTTGTCTAACTTAATAGCTTGTACTCTGAAATAAGTGCAGAGACGGTCAAACCTTAATAATAAATCTTATTAAAAACTCCACTCCAGTGCTTCATGCAATCTGAGCAATATTGCTCTCTGAGCTATAGCATTAGTGCGGTGTAGGGCAATTAGTGCAACATTTGTAATAAGCTACAATAGTCAGCACTGTCTGTATTTAAAGCAAATCTGTCCAGTGCACACAGACTACGGTTTTAAACTCTTCCTGCACTGCTCTGGGTTCTAATGTACAATATGCCGGTTATGTATTTGGGAAAGTAGTTTGTAAATATAACTGTCTGAAACATATGGAGTCTGCTGCCAACCTCTTCTGTCTGAACACAATCTTTGAACAAAATGTTCATTGAAGGAGGGAGATAGAATCATCCCCCTGTTCAGAAGCAGCATGTTAATCTGAAAAGCAAGCTATTGGCCTAAAAACTTAGGGAAAAAAAAGCCTGTTCAATTTGATTAAGTCCATAACAAGTACTTGCAAACGGCAAAGGGAACTGAACAAGGGATGATGTTTTGTATTCTCTCAGACTGTAAAAGCTCATCTTGTACAACAAACCGTTCTGCTATAATCCTCTAGCTTTCAGAAGGGTGGGGCACACTGCATTTAAGAACCGATAAAAATAACACAAACTCCACCTACACATTTGGCAGAGACAATGCAGTGATAAGATTCTTCCCTGGGTGTGCCGGAGCCAAGCAGAACATTTCATTTATAATCTAACTATAAATGGTTTATGCCAGACCCAAGTGTTTAAGGGAGATAGCAAGAGTTTCATCCTTTGAGAAAGAGCAACAAGGAGGAATAATGAAAGAGAGAGAATTAACATAGACTTGGACTTATCATGTGCAATGTCATGAGAGATTGACGAGTATATTTTAAAATTTCTTGCCTGGTTCCATTCTTATCTATCTAATCGTAACCAGAGAATCAACTGCAACGTCTTCTCTTCCCGCTCCCGCATCGTTACCTCTGGTGTTCCCCTAAGGTTCTATCCTTGGCCCCCTCCTATTTCTCATCAACATGTTGCCCCTTGTCAACATTATCCGAAAACACAGCGTCAGTTTCCACATGTACGCTGACGACACCCAGCTCTACCTCACTACCTCTTCTCTCGGCCCCTCCACGGTCTCGAATTTGTCAGACTGCTTGTCCAACATTCAGTTCTGCATGAGCAAACATTTTCTCCAATTAAATATTGGGAAGATCGAAGCCACTGTTTTCGGTTCCTGCCACAAACTCCGTTCCCTAGCCACTGACTCCATCCCTCTCCCTAACATTTGTCTAGGCTGAACCACACTGTTCGCAACCTTGGTGTCATATTTGACCCTGAAATGAGCTTCCGGCCACATATCCGCAGCATAACAAAGACCACCCACTTCCACCTCCGTAACATCGCCCGTCTCTGCCCGTGCCTCAGCTCATCCGCTGCTGAAACCTTCATCCACGCCTTTGGTACCTCTAGACTTGACTATTCCAACACACTCCTGGCTGGCCTCCCACATGTAAACTTGGTCATCCAAAACTCAGCTGCCCGTGTCCTAACTTGCACCAAGTCCTGTTCGCCCATCTCCCTCTGTGCTCGCTGACCTACATTGGTTCCCGGTTAAGCAACGCCTCGATTTCAAAATTCTCATCCTTGTTTTCAAATCCCTCCATGGCCTCACCTCTTCCCATCTCTGTAATCTCCTTCAGCCCCACAATCCCCCCTCGAGATAGCTGCGCTCCTCTAATTCTGCCCTCTTGAGCATCCCTGATTATAATCGCTCAACCTTTGGTGGCCGTGCCTTCTGTTGCCTAGGCCCTAAGCTCTGGAATTCCCTGCCTGAACCTCTCCGCCTTGCTACCTCTCTTTCCTCCTTTAAGACACTCCTTAAAACCTACTTCTCACCTGCCCTAATTTCTCCTTATGTGGCTCGTGTCAAATTTTTTGTCTTAAAATACTCCTGTGCAGCACCTTGGGATGTTTAACTATGTTAATGGCGCTATATAAATACAAGTTGTTGTAGCGCACACTTCCTGTCCACACACCTTACTTGCAGTTGTCACACTTAAGATGTTATATGCCAACCACTTACAATGTAGCAATGACAGGTCAACATTTGTAATGTAATGTTGGTATCTCAACTGTTACCCATCATGGATGTCAATCAAATTACTCAATTAATTTTGAAAAATTTTCATTCATCATTTTATTCCCTCAGTAACTGTAATTTAGAACATTCAAAATAAAGTTTTTCAGATCCCAGGATTCCTTTCCCAGTAATCCCAGATTCTAGGATCTGTCGCAGTGTTTCCACGACCTCTTCCCCCATCATGTTCCAGGAACCAGAGGGCCCTACTTTCAGTGCTGCCTTAACCTTGAGACCCTCCTCAAAATAAGGCTAGGCCCCGAAACTCCATCCCACTCCAGACTCTGGGCTTCCCCCAAAGCCTATACATCAGTGTCTCTAATAATGTTATTTATGTAACACCCTATTCTTCCAAAACCTCCAATTCACCATTAGCAGTTCCATGGGAGATTTGTCCGTGCAGATATATTTTCAAGAACGCTTGGAAGCTAGAACCCTCAGAAGAAATTATTATTATTTTGTGTTCAAAGTGAGAGATATAGCTGATGGGAAATGGAAAACTTTTGCCACTTAAGGACCCAATGTGAGAAAATAGTCCTTGGTCGGGTGTAGCATGAATTCAACATAGGATAAAACTTGCTTTTTGCCAACCAGTCATCTTTAGGAGTGAGATTCCCAGCTCATGCAGATGTATGGGTGGTTTTGCAATATGGACCCATGTCCATTATGAACTGTGCCCTAAACTAATTACATTAAAAAACTTTACAGCAGAAAGAACACTTTCAGCCCATCATTCTGGGTTGGATCTGAATTCAGAGGTCAACCGACAGCGTGTGCAACAGCTAGTGTTTTGGGTATCAAATCCATCACTAGCTGCAAGTTGTGGTTCAGGACTTCTATATCGTGATTGTCCTGTACCAGGAGGATGTAGTTGGCTACTTTATTTATAGGATGAGGAACTTGGACATTTGGGGAGAGATGGGGGATAGCTGAGAGACAAAATCAACAATTACCAGACACAAACCAGGATTCCTCAAAAAGGCATATCTCAAACCCATAGCAAAACATTTCACCCAACAAAAGGACAAAGTCGCAGTTTAAAAGAAACAATCTATCCTCCCCAACCACTGGACAGAAAGGACGATCAACATAACAATGAACTTGCTAACCCATCCCACACAGCTATCTCCACCCACTTGGTCTTGACTGGTTTACAGAATTTTCCAATAGTTATAAATGTCTTGGAAGTGAATTAACATTACATCACAGTTAAGATTGATAAGTATATTGATTTTTTAAAAATAAACTTGATATTTATCTTAACAAATGCATCATCTAAATATAAATCAATTTCAGTTCCAGTTGCTCAAAAATTTCTCATTCTGTAAATGAAGAAAATAATATTTATTCTGACCAGTCTGAAACATCTGCTACAATACGCCAACAAACACATGACAATCATGGGGAACGGTAGCGTAGTGGTAATGTCACTGGGCTAGTAATCCTTACTAATGATCCAGAGATGAGAGTTCAAATCCCACCATTTAAATAAATCTGGACTAATATCAGTAATAATCATGAAACTATCGGATTGTCATAAAAACCCATCTGGTTCACCAGTGTCCTTTAGGGAAGGAAATCTGCCGTCCTTACCTGGTCTGGCCGATATGTGACTCCAGACCCACAGCAATGTGGTTGACTCTTAACTCTGAAATGTTACTCAGTTGCAACGGACCACCTGGCATCAACCCTGGCACCGGCTACGGACACGGGAACGGCACACCCAGCCCAGTCGACCCTGCAAAGTCCTCCTCACCAACATCTGGGGACTTGTGCCAAAATTGGGAGAGCTGTCCCACCGATGAGTCAAGCAACAGCCTGACATAGTCATACTCTCAGAATTATACCTTTCAGCCAATGTCCCAAACTCTTCCACCACCGTCCTACCGGCAGGACAGACCCACCAGGGCTGGTGACACAGTGGTATACAGTCGGGAAGGAGCGGCGCTGGGAGTCCTCAACATTGACTCCGGACCCCATGAAGTCTCATGGCTTCAAGTCAAGCACGGGCAAGGAAGCCTCCTACTGATTACCACCTACCGCCCTCCCTCAGCTGATGAATCAGTACTCCTCCATGTTGAACACCACTTGGAAGAAGCACAGAGTAGCAAGGGCACAGAATGTACTCTTGATGGGGGACTTCAATGTCCTCGGTAGCACCACTACTGACCGAGCTGGCCGAGTATTGAAGGACATAACTGCCAGTCTGGGCCTGTGACAGGTGGTGAGAGAACCAACACTGGGGAAAAACATACTTGACCTCGTCCTCAATCTACCTGTTGCAGATGCATGATACTATTGGTAGCAGTGACCACCGCACAGTCATTGTGGAGACGAAGTCCCGTCTTCACACTGAGGACACCCTCCATCGTGTTGTGTGGCATTACCACTGTGCTAAATGGGATAAATTCAAAACAGATCTAGCAGCTCAAAAATGGGCATCCATGAGCCACTGTGGGCCATCAGCAGCAGCCGAATTGTATTCCACCACAATCTGTAACCTCATGGCCTGGCATATCCCTCACTCTACCATTACCATCAAGCCAGTGGACCAACCCTGGTTCAATAAGGAGCGTAGAAGAGCATGCCAGGAGCAGCACCAAGCATACCTAAAAATAAGGTGCCAACCTGGGGAAGCTGCAACACAGGACGACATGCATGTTAAAAAGCGGAAGCTAAGCGACCCCACAATCAAGGGATTTGATCAAAGCTCTGCAGTCCTGCCACATCCAGTCGTGAATGGTGGTGGGCCTCATTACAGCCTTGGTCCAAACATGGACAAAGGAGCTGAATTCCAGAGGTGAGGTGAGAGTGACTGGCCTTGACATCAAGGCAGCATTTGACCGAGTGTGGCATCAAGCAGCCCTAGTAAAACAGAAGTCAATGGGAATCGGGGGGGGAAACGCTCTGCTGGCTGGAGCAATACCTAGCACAAAGGAAGATGGCTGCGGTGGTTGAAGGTCAATCATCACAGCCCCAGGACATCGCTGCAGGAGTTCTTCAGGGCAGTGTTCCAGGCACAACCACCTTCAGCTGCTTCATCAATGAACTTCCCTCCAACATAAGGTCAGAAATGGGGATGTTCGCTTATGACTGCAGTGTTCAGCGCCATTCACAACTCCTCAGATAATGAAGCAGTCCCTGCCCGTATGCAACAAGACCTGGACAACCTTCAGGTTTGGGCTGATAAGTGGCAGGTAACATTCGCACCACAGAAGTGCCAGGCAATGACTATCTCCAACAAGCGAGAGTCTAACCACCGCCCCTTGACATTCAACGGTATTACGATCGCCGAATCCCCCACCATCAACATCTTGGGGGTCACCATTGATCAGAAACTTAACTGGACCAACCACAAATACTGTGGCAACAACAGGTCAGAGGCTGGGTATTCTGCAGCGAGTGTCTCACCTCCTGACTCCCCAAAGCATTTCCACCAACTACAAGGCACAAGTAAGGAGTGTGATGGAATACTCTCCACTTGCCTGGATGAGTGCAGCTCCAACAACACTCAAGAAGCTCGACACCATCCAGGACAAAGCAGCCCGCTTGATTAGCACACCATTCACCACCTTAAACAAACATTTACTCTCTTCTCCATCACCGGCGCACTGTGGCTGCAGTGTGTACCACCTACAAGATGCACTGCAGCAACTCGCCAAGGCTTCTTCGGCAGCACCTCCCAAATCCGTGCCTTCTTCCACCTAGAAAGACAAGGGCAGCAGGCGCATGGGAACACCACCACCTCCAAGTTCCCCTCCAAGTCACACACTACCCTGACTTAGAAGTATATCGCCGATCCTTCATCGTCGCTGGGTCAAAATCCTGGAACTCCCCACCTAACAGCACTGTGGGAGTGCCTTCACCACACGGACTGCAGCGGTTCAAGAAGGCAGCTCACCACCACCTTCTCAAGGGCAATTAGGGATGTGCAATAAATTCTGGCCTTGCCAGCGACGCCCACATCCCATAAACGAATAACAAAAAACTGCCTCTCCTTTACTCCCCATTAAAATAGCTCTCATGTTTCCTCAACAGCCTGGCAGTGAAGGCACCAACTTATGTGGTACTGTACTAAGGTGCACAGATCACAAGGCACCAGGTTTGATCCCTGGTCTGTTATGACCTAAACGGCAGTGACAGATGAGCGTGTGCATGGCAGTGAAGAGGAGAGGCAAGGCAGAAAAAAATGGTAGCAATGAAGGGGGAGGTCCTAGCTTCAGTTCGGTCCTTCAACAAGAGGGGAAAAATGGGATGCAATAAATTAGTAAATCCCTCAAACTATCTCATCTGTGACCTGCTTCCAACCCGCTTTAACGAGCCACTATTTAATGATTAATATGCCCCAGGTCAACTCATGATCCAATATTGCTTTGTTCCAGAGAGAAAGAGAGAGAAAGTCAAAGAGAGGGGCACAGGGAGATGGGGAGACACAGTTCGGGACAAACTGACAAACGAAAGAAAAGTGAAGATGACAGCAAAAAAAGTGAAAATGTTGTAGAGAAACAAAATATTTCCACACATAGTACTTTGCGCCTTGATTTGCTTGGCAGTTTTCCTGTAAGTATACTCTGGGTCAAAATATTATTTTACATGGTTTCTTCTTTGACTTTCTCATCTGTGCACACAGTGGAAAGCAGCAAAAGAAAATTACACGGGCAGAAAATTACAAGTCTAATCCTAATTTAGTTATCGTATTTAAATTAAATTTCCCATTACACAGGAATTAGAGTGTTGCTGGAGCTGCTCTCACGGGACACTTAATCATTCTGGTAAACCAGGCATAATAATTATTGGATCCCACGACATTCAGGGCTATTAAGTGAAATCACTACTCTCCCACCCACCACTAACAGAGACAGAGCCCATGGACCCTTTCACAGCTGAATATTTTTTTTAAACCAATTGAAATGTCCCACTTTTCTTGGCCTGCATTACAACATACACCTTCCATCAAGAATATATCAACATTATATGACCCATCTATTGATTTACTGGAATGTGAAATCATATCTCAGCCACTACCCTGGGCCCAAAATGGGACCACTTACTAATTCATATAAGTCTTCTATTATTTATGAGAAAAATTGTCATGTAAAATGTATTACAATTACAGGTGGCTCCAGATTGAGAAAAATCACTGATTGGTCACCCATTAATAAAAGTGGACATTGTGACATCATAGCTAAATGAGAAATAACTGAGGATGCAGCAAAAATGAAGAAATAAAGACGTGCATTTATAGAAGAACATTAAGAATTAGGAGCAGGAGTAGTCCATATGGCCCTGCGAGCCTGCTCTGCCGTTCAATAAGATCATGGCTGATCTTCGACTGCAACTCCACTTTCCCCCCGCCGATCCCCTTGTCCCTTGATTCCCCTAGCACCTTTCATGACAGCAGGACATCCTAAACCGTTTACAGCGAATTAAGTGCTTTTTGTGTGTAGTCACTGTTGTAATGTACGAAACTCAGCCAATTTGCACACAGCAAGGTCCCAGAAACAGCAAAGTGATAAATGACCAGATAATCTGTTTCAGTGATGTTGGTTGAGAATAACTGTTCGTCAGGACCAATGTTCCCTGTAATTTATTTTTGGTGCGCAGGCCCTTTAACTGGCTGCACAGCCTATTCAATTTTTTGTGCGTGCATGGTTATTTACATTGAAAAGCCCGTGAGCGGCCTCCGCGGGACATCCAGACGGCTGAGCGGCCACTCAGCTTAGCAGGAACGTTGGTCAGGACACTAGGGAGAACTCCCCTGCTCTTCTTCAAATAGTGCCATGGGATCTTTAAATCTATCTGAAAGGCAGCACCTCCAACAGTGCAGCACTCCCTCAGTGCTGCATTGAAGTGTAAGTTTTTGTGCTCAAGTCTTTGGAGTGGGATTTATAAACATAGAAGATAGGAGCAGGAGTAGGCCATTCGGCCCCTCGAGCCTGTTCCGCCATTTAATGAGATCATGGCTGATCATCCAAATTCAGTACCCTGTCCCTGCTTTCTCCCCATATCCCTTGATCCCTTTAGCCTTAAGAAATATATCTAACTCCTTCTTGAATATATTTAATGAATTGGCCTCAACTGCCTTCTGTGGTAGAGAATTCCACAGGTTCACCACTCTCTGGGTGAAGAAATTCCTCCTCATCTCAGTCCTAAATGGCTTACCCCTTATCTTTAGGCTGTGACCCCTGGTTCTGGACTCCACCGCCATCGGGAACATCCTTCCTGCATCTAGTCCTGTTAGAATTTTATAAGTTTCAATGAGATCCCCTCTCATTCTTCCAAACTCTAGCGAATATAAGCCCAATTGACCCAATCTCTGACTCCAACTCAATCTTTGAACCCAAACCTTCTGATTCACAGGCGAGAATGCTACCACTGAGCCATAGCTGATACAAAATAGGAACACAAAAGGACAATATTGGAATTTCTAAAAAAAAAGTCAATCTACAACAAACTTGACGTCTGTTTGTTGAGATAATCTGGTAGAAATGGAATAGTCCCATTTACCAAATTGTCTCTGTTAACCAAACACCATGAGTATGGACTTTTAGCAGTATACTGTACTGGGAGGTATTGATGCCCATGAACATTGCAGTTTGTAAGCATTTATTCCCATTATTCCAATAGCCTCTGCATATTGACATTAAATAATCCTGTTAACTCTGTAAAAAGAACAGTCTTTTCTTCCTCTAGTACTACCAATGCAAAATGTTGGAGCAATCAAATGTGACTTGATTTAAAAACAGAAAATGCTGGAAACTCTCAACAGGTCAGGCAGTATCTGTGGAAAGAGAAACAGAGTTAACGTTTCAGGTCGATGACCTTTCGTCAGAACTGGATAAAGTTAGAGATGCAACGGATTTTAAGCAAGTGCAGGGGCAGGGAGAGGGGGAGGGGTGGAAAGAACAAAAGGGAAGGTCTGTGATAGGATGGAAGGCAGGAGAGATTAAATACAAAAGGGATGATGGTGGAAGGCAAAAAGGAGATAGCAATGGGACAAGTAAAGAAACAAAAGATGACTCTTGAAGAGGTGTAAATGGGAGTGACAGAATCATCAACAGCTGCCACGTGAAAAAATGGGGGCAGAAGTTATGGTCTGAAATTATTGAACTCTATGTTGAGCCCAGAAGGCTGTAAGGTGCTTCATCAAATGACGAGGTGCTGTTCCTCGAGCTTACATTGAGCTTCATTGGAACAGTGTCAGAGGCCGAGGACGGAGAGGTCAGAGTGTGAGTGGAGCGTGAATAAGTGTTTGGTGGTGGGATCACGCTAGAGGTGATGGATGATCCATTGACTGTGAAGGCTGGTGGGGTGAAAGAGGACGACAAGGGGAACCCAATCGTGGTTCTGAGAGGGAGAGGAAGGGGTGAGAGCTTAAGTGCGGGAAATAGAAAGGATACAATCGAGGGCCATGTCAACCATGGTAGAGGGAATCCTCGATTGAGGAAAACGGAAGACATATCGGAAGCACTAGTATGGTAGGTGGTATCATCAGAGCAGATGTGACAGAGACGGAGAAACTGGGAGAATGTAATAGAGTCCTTACAGGAAGTGGGGTGAGAGGAAGTGTAGTCCAGATAGCTGTGGGAGTCAGTGGGCTTATGTTGGATGTTTGTTAATAGCCTATCCCCAGAAATGGAGACAGAGAAGTCGAAGAAGGGAAGAGTCAGAGATGGACCATGTGATGGTGAGGGAAGGGTGGAAATTGGAAGCAAAGTGAATGAAATTTTCTCATTCATGGCGAGAGCAGGAAACGGCACCCATAGTCATCAATGTACCGGAAAAAGAGGTGAGGGAGGGGACCCGAGTAGGACTGGAACAAAGAATGTTCCACATATCCCACAAAAAGACAGGCATAGCTAGGACCCATGCGGGTTCCCCTAGCAACATCTTTAATTTGGAGGAAGTGAGTGGAGTCAAAGGAGAAGTTGTTCAATGTGAGAACAATTTCAGCCAGGCGGAGGAAGCTGGGGACTGGTTGGGCCTCTGTTCAAGGAAGAAGCGGAGTGCCCTGATGACCCTTAAGCTGTAATGTAGTATTATGAAATACTATAAGCCACACACAAGAGGGAGAACAACAACTTGCATTTATATAGCTTCACAGAAGCGTTACCAGACAAAATTTGACACCGAGCCACATAAGGTGATATTAGGGCAGATGGTCAAAGAGGTAGGTTTTTCGGAGCATCTTAAAGGAGAAATGAGCGGTAGAGAGGCGGAGAGGTTTAAGGAGGAAATTCCAGAGTGTATGGCCCAGGCAGCTGAAAGCACGACTGCCAATTGTGGAACAGAAAAGAAAGACCTCCAAGCTTTTTTTTTCCATTTGTTTCTCTCTCTCCAACATGGCAGCTGTCTTTCATTCTGCCAGTGCCATTTATACTTCATCTAGAGCCATCCTTTGTTTCTTAACTTGTCCCATTACCATCTCCTTTTGCCTTGCACCATCTCTTAATCTCTCAATGTCTCTTAATCTCTCCTGCCTTCCATCCTTTCACAGACCTTCCCTTTTGTTCTTTATCCTCTCCCCCCTTTCCTTGCCCCTGCACTTGCTTAAAAACCTGTTCTATCTCCAGCTTTTCCCAGTTCTGACGAAGGGCCATCGACCTGAAACGTTAACTCTGTTTCTCTCTCCACAGATGCTGCCTGACCTGCTGAGTATTTCCAGCATTTTCTGTTTTTATTTCAGATTTACAGCATCCGCAGTATTTTGCTTTTGTACTTTTATTAGGGAAGTTTGATTGTGCGCACATATATGCAAACTTTTAATCATACCGTTTACACCACCTCTAGACCCATCTTTTGTTTCTTTATTTGTCTCATTAACACCCCTTTTGCCTTCCACCATTATCCCTTTTGTCATTTAATCACTCCTGCCTACCTTCCCTTTTGTTCTTTCCTCCCCATCTCCGCCCACCCCCAACTTCTTGCCCTGCCTCTATTTTCTTCTTAGGCAGTCCCTCGGAGCCGAGGATGACTTGCTTCCACATTAAAAATGAGTTCTCAGGTGGCTGATGAGTCCAATGCGGGACCTACAGTCTCTGTCACAGGTGGGGCAGACGGTGGTTGAAGGGGCAGGTGGGTGGGGTGCTTGGGTTGACATGCGCTCCTTGCGCTGCCTGCACTTGGCTTCCGCTTGCTCCCGGCGAAGAGACTCGAGGTGTTTGGCGCATTCCCAGATGCTTCTCCTCCACTTTCACAGAATCACAGAAACCCCACAGTGCAGATAGAGGCCATTTCGGCCCATCGAGCCTGCACCGACACATATCCCACCCGATCCCCGTAACCCCTACACCAACACATATCCCACCCTATCCCCGTAACCCCACGTATTTAATCCCCCTAACACTAAGGGTCAATTTATCATAGCCAATCAACCTAACCTGCACATCTTTGGACTGTGGGAGGAAACCGGAGCACCCGGAGTAAACCCACGCAAACACGGGGAGAATGTGCAAACTCCACACAGACAGTCGCCCGAGGCCGGATTCGAACCCGGGTCCCTGGCGCTGTGAGGCAACAGTGCTAACCACTATGCCACCGTGCTGCCCTTTGTGTGGTCTTGGGCCAGGGATTCCCAAGTGTCGATGGGGATGTTACACTTTTTCAAGGAGGCTTTGAGGGCGTCCTTGAAGTGTTTCCTCTGCCCACCTGGGGCTCTCTTGGTGTGCCTGAGCTCCAAGTAGAGCATTTGTTTGCGGAGTCTTATATCGGGCATGCGGACAATGTGACCCGTCCATTGGAGCTGATCGAGCGTGGTCAAAGCTTAGATGCTGGGGATGTTGGCCTGAGCGAGAACACTGATATTGGTGCGCCTATCCTTGCTTAAAAACTGTTAAATTTCTAACTTCTCCCAGCTCTAATGAAAAGTCAGCGACCTGAAATGTTCACTGTTTCTCTCTCCACAGATACTGCCTGACCTGCTGAGCATTTACAGCATTTTCTGTTTTTATTACAGATTTCCAGCATCCGCAGTATTTTGTTTTGTTTATTCATACCATCTCAGTAAAACAGTCCAGGTAGCAGCCAAGAATAACCTGCTCGATCATCTTTGAGCCACACCCTACAGCACAGGGAATCAGTGGATGAGCGAAAATAACACACGAAGTGACATATCGCTGTTTGTGGTTTGAGCTGTTTGTTTCAGCTTAGCTAGGGCTGAAGAGAAAGAATACAAAAACAAACGAGACATTTTGCACAAGGCATTGTCTTCACAAGAGGGGAGAAAATTGACCACAGAAGTAAATAATTCCTACTGCACATTTACTGAGAGGGTTTAGTGGCGTGCGTGGCTATGTGAAAAATTTTTGGGGGTGCAAAATATTCCCCCAAAGCCACACTCCACTCACTCAGTGTTTAATGATCGACTCCAGCAGGGAGTTACGCGCGGAACACATGACAGGGAATCAGTGGATTACCATAAAATAACGCACCAAGTGACATCATACTGTTTGTGGTTTGAGCAGTTTGTGTCAGCTTAGCTGTGGTTGAAAAGAAAGAAAACAAAACAAGACATTTTGCATCAAATCCTAGCCACCAGAGGGAGCTTCCACCAAAGATGGACACATTTCTCTCCACTGCGAGCAGTAAGAGACTCATGTGTCTAGATGGTCCTGCGGTCCCAGTTAAGGATGACCATTACATAGGATTACATCAGATATAAGGCACAGAAACAGGCCATTCGGCCCAACCAGTCCATGTCTGCGTTTATGCTCCACTCGAGCCTCCTCTTGTCTTTCCTCATCTAAATCTATCAGCATAACCCTCTATTCCCTTCTCCCTAATTTGCTTGTCTAGCCTCCCCTTAAATGCATCGATATTATTCGTTTCAACCACTCCCTGTGGCAGCGAGTTCCATATTCTCACCACTCTTGAAGCTTCTTCTGAATTCCCTATTGTATTTCTTGGTGACTATCTTATATTGATGGCCTCTAGTTATGCTCTTCCCCACAAGTGGAAACATTCTCTCTGTATCCACTCTATCAAAACCTTTCATCATTTTAAAGACCTCCATTAGGTCAGCCCTCAATCTTCTTTTTTCCCAAGAGAGACCCAGCCTGTTCATCCTTTCCAGATTTCCTTTCCTCACATTTCTGGTATCATCCTTGTAAATCTTCTCTGCACCCTCTCCAGTACCTCTATATCCTTTTTATAATATGGCGACCAGAACTGTACGCAGTAATCTTAAGTGTGGTCTAACCAAGGTTCAATACAGGTTTAGCATAACTTCTCTACTTTTCAATTCTATACCTCTAGAAATAAACCCTAGTGCTTGGTTTGCTTATTTTATGGCCTTGCTAACCTGTGTCACAACTTTTAGTGATTTCTTTGTTTACCAACAAACAAATCTGCAAAGCGAGAAGGAAAATAACTTTTAAAAAGGGAAATATATTTTGAATAAAGCTCTGTCTGGCTCATGAGAAAGTGAGTGGAATGGAGAGAATTAAATTTCTACCCCACTCCGCCAACTACACAGCGCTACTCCTTCATATTCCAGTGCTCAGCATCAACTGTAATTGGCACTGAGAAATGACCTGAATTTATTTAGTAACAAGAAATGACAGTTTGTCTGTGCAGTTAGAAAGCTCAAATTGTTCACATGCATCATTGATTTGAGAAAACTTTCTAAAACCATCGAGAAATCACCAGCTAGCTCCCCCAATGTTCACTGCTCAACGTGGAACTGAACAGTTTCAGCAAACTGTCTGGAATTGAATGAAATCAGTATTTGTAGGGAAATGGTGTTTGGGAAATTGACTGGATTGAAGGCCGATAAATCCCCAGGGCCTGATAATCTACATCCTAGGGTACTTAAGGAAGTGGCCCTAGAAATAGTAGATGCATTGCTGGTCATCTTCCAAAATTCTATAGACTCTGGAACAGTTCCCATGGATTGGCGGGTAGCTAATGTAACCCCACTATTTAAAAAAGGTGGTAGAGAGAAAACGGGGAATTATAGACCTGTAAGCCTGACATCGGTAGTGGGGAAAATGCTAGAGTCCATTATAAAAGATGTAATAGCAGAGCACTTGGAAAACAGTGACAGGATCGGACAAAGTCAACATGGATTTACAAAAGGTAAATCGTGCTTGACTAATCTACTGGAATTTTTTGAGGATGTAACTGGTAGAATAGATAAGGGAGAACCAGTGGATGTGGTGTATTTCGACTTTCAGAAGGCTTTCGATAAGGTCCTGCATAAGAAATTGGCATGCAAAGCTAAAGCACATGGGATTGGGGATAAGGTACTGACTTGGATAGAGAACTGGTTGGCAGACAGGAAGCAAAGAGTTGGAATAAACGGGTCTTTTTCCGAGAGGCAGGCAGTGACTATTGGGGTACCGCAGGGATCATTCCTAGGACCCCAGCTATTCACAATATATATTAATGATCTAGACGAGGGAACTAGATGTAATATCTCCAAGTTTGGAGACGTCACAAAGTTGGGTGGGCGTGTGTGCTGTGAGGAGGATGCAGAGAAACTCCAGTATGATTTGGACAGGTTGGGTGATTGGGCAGATGCAGTATAATGTGGATAAATGCGAGGTTATCCACTTTGGTGGCAAAAACAGGAAGACAAGATTATTATCTGAACGGCAATAGATTGGGAAAATGGGAAGTGCAACGAGACCTGGGTGTCCTTGTGCACCAGTCGCTGAAGGTAAGCATGCAGGCGGTTAAGAAGGCAAATGATATGTTGGCCTTCATAGCGAGAGGATTCGAGTAAAGGAGCAAGGATGTCTTGCTGCAGTTGTACAGGGCCTTGGTGAGACCACACCTTGAGTATTGTGTGCAGTTTTGGTCGCCTTATCTGAGGAAGGATGTTCTTGCCATGGAGGGAGTGCAGCGAAGATTCACTAGACTGATACCTGGGATGGCAGGAATGACGTATGGAGAGAGATTGGGTCAATTAGGCTTATATTCGCTAGAGTTTAGAAAAATGAGAGGGGATCTCATTGAAACTTATAAAATCCTAACAGGACTAGACAGACTAGATGCAGGAAGGATGTTCCCGATGGCGGGGGAGTCCAGAACCAGGGGTCACAGTCTAAGGATAAGGGGTAAGCCATTTAGGACTGAGATGAGGAGGAATTTCTTCACCCAGAGAGTGGTGAACCTGTGCAATTCTCTACCACCCAAGGCAGTTGAGGCCAACTTATTAAACATATTCAAGGAGTTAGATATATTTCTTAAGGCTAAAGGGATCAAGGGATATGGGGCGAAAGCAGGGACAGGGTACTGAATTTGGATGATCAGTCATGATCTCATTAAATGGCGGAACAGGCTCGAGGGGCCGAATGGCCTACTCCTGCTCCTATCTTCTATGTTTCTATGTATACACACATACTAATGACGGCACTGCAAAAAGGAATTCATTGGCTGAGAGACGCTTGAGTAAACTCTGGGAGATGTGATAAAGGCTGTAAGTAAATCCAAGTTCTTTCTTTTCCTTTAATATTGAGTATTTAAGTGTGTAGATTTCAATGGTTGTAGGGAGTCTCTAGAGCTGCTGAGTGGTTCATGTTGACAGCATGGTGCTACCGGTTATGTGGTCAGAACAGAAACATCAGGTCTCAAAGCCTAAAACAGAAATCGACAATAGCAGTTCCCTGCAAATTATACCTGTAGTCACTAAAACCAGTCCCCCTCCCAACCACCAATGCCCCCCCACACACACAACCAACAACTTGCATTTATATAGCGCCTTTAACTTAGTAAAACATCCCAAGGCGCTTCACAGGAGCGTCATCAAAAAATTGACACTGAGCCACATATGGAGATAATAATAGGACAGGTGCTTGGTCAAAGTGGTAGGTTTTAAGGAGTGTCTTACATGAGGTGTGAGGTAGAGAGGCGGGGGGGGGGGGGGCGTTAGGAAGGGAATTCCAGAGTTTAGGGCCTAGGCAGCTGAAGGCACAGCTGTCATTGGTGGAGCGATGAAAATTGGGGATGCGCAAGAGAACAAAATTGGAGGAGCACAGAGATCTCGGAGAGTTGTAGGGCTGGAGGAGGTTACAGAAATAGGGAGGGGCGAAGCCATGGAGGGATTTCAAAAAAAGGCTTGGAATTTTAACATTGAGGTGTTGCTTAACCGGGAGCCAATGTAGGTCAGTGAGCACAGGGGTGATGGGTGAACGGGACTTGGTGCGTGTTAGGATACGGGCAGCAGAGTTTTGGATGAACTCAAGGTAACAAAGGGTGCAAGGTGGGAGGCCTGCCAGGAGAACGTTGAATTAGTCGAGTCTAGTGGTCCTCGGCATGGATGAGGGGTTCAGCAGCAGATGAGCTGAGGCAGGGATGGAGACAGGCGATATCACTGAATTGTAAGTCGGCGGCAGTCTTTGTGATGAAGAGGATATGGGGTCGGAAGCTCAGCTCAGGTTCAAATAGGATGCCAAGGTTGCGAACGGTCTGGTTCAGCTTCAGACAGTGGCCAGGAAGAGGGATGGAGTCAGTGGCTAGGGAACGCAGTTTGTGGTGAGGACCGAAGACAGTGGTCTTCCCAATATTTAATTGGAGGAAATTTCTGCTGAAATGAGTGCCCTAAAACAGCTCATCTACCAGCAAAATGCTCATCCCGGCTCATCTGACGTAACTACCCAAACCTCCTTCCACGATCCATCCTTCCACGCTCAGGGTCTGCCTGCATCTGGCTCACTCCTCTCAATGCCTGGGATCTGCCTGCCTCCCATCCATCTCCTCAGCAGCAGCCTGCCTCCACAACCCCTCTTTCCCAGCCTCATCTCGCATCTGCTCAGCCTACCCTATTTCTATTCTGGTGCCAGCACAGCGATTCAAATGTCTCTACTGGCAGAGCAGCGAGCTGTGGATCGATAAGAGGTGCGGAAGTTTTAAGCTGCACAGGCTACCTTCAGGGTTCTGATCAGGATCAGCTGCAAAAGCCGATTTCCTAAGCACTGCTCCTTCTAAAAAAAAAACAAGCAGCAGAATCAGCACTCGGGAAATAAGCTGATCAACCCCTTCCCTGGGGAGCTGCTGACGACTCCCACTCCACCACTCCCTGTTAATGCCATCAAAAGCAGTGCAATGGGAGGTCGGCTCGATTTACAATACATAGGTACTGCAATGGGGTACAAAATCAGTCTCAGTGCACTCAGCAAGGGAAATATCAGCCAATGTTCCCCCCCCCCTTATAATCAGAATTGAGTAATCCCTGTTGAAAAGTACATTTGTGTGGACACAACTGTGTTCAGGTGCAATGATGTCCTTCACCAAACACAGCTTGTGAACACCCACTGCCTTGGCTGACACAGGAAGAGTGGCCATTTGGGCCAAGTGCCAGTGGGCTGCAGCTGCCCACAGTGCTGTACGTCACCCTGAGCTGACCTCTTCAGTAGAGAATGGCACAACTGGGTAAAATAAAAAGATGGACAGGACATAAATGTTCTTTTTTGAAGTTAACAAAAATTACAAACTATTCTTATCGACTGTACTTTGCTCCACCAGATCCAGCCAGAAACATGGTCATAAAACTACACAATCAAAGGAACTAAAACATGGATTAGATGATTAGAATTTCTTTGTCAGTCTCCACAAATGAGCAACGAGCTTTGATAATATATCTTCAACTTGATGGTTTCAAATTACATTGATTAAAGCAGTTACAACATTCAAATTCCTCCTGTACTCCAGGCTAACTAATAAACTCCTGAATTCTATCCCAAAGCAGAACACAAAGAGTTAAAACCATAATGCCTTCCAAGAATGCTATAGACAGAGCCTGGAGATGACAGCCCATTTTTCCATTAGCACTAACAGATACAAGGGCTGCAGTACCTCAATAGATCATTTGCACATACATTTTGATGCAGTCAGAGATTTCGGTATCATCAACGTCTGTTCACTGCATGACGAATTTATATAAACGGAAACAGCCAGATAGCCAAGATGTTGGGGGAGAAACTGAACAGGCAGATCAGAGATCAAATTCTACTGTCAACTGGCATTTGCACTTTGCCTGAAGGGCGCACATCAGATCTCGGCCTGCTCGTCTGGGAGAGAGGGGAAGGAAGTGCAGTCCGGTTCACCAAAGATCGATCAAGCAACATGATTGATCACCCGTGTAGATATCCAGGAGCAAGATCAATGAAGGCTCCCAAATAAGAAAGGTGCAACAGAAATTATTTTGGGATGGAGTGGGGATGGGGAAAATAATGAAAAATGCAATAGCAGGAGTACAGTTTTAAATTTGAGAAACGCTCTGGGCTGACTTTCCCAGGGGGATTTACTGTGCCTAGCCAAGTGCTTGCAGCAAACATTTGATATGCTGCAGATGCCACATGTTCCCAAGTACTTTCTGTTCTGGACAGGCTACCTCTGTCAAACAACTTCACGCCAACTTAAAGCAGTCCTTTGTAAGCTCTCTTCACCACAGTGAAAATGTTGACTATAAAGTTAAAAGATCTTGTGTATAAGGCATAGTTAGGGCCCTTTCTCGCTCGTTACTGCCTCCTCCCCCACCGCAACTCGCCGTCAAATCAAAATATTATAATTCTTCAACAACTGAAAAATAAATAAAATGCTGCACACTGTATTAAATTAATAGTGCATTCTTAACTTAATCTTTTGTTTAAGCATAATAAAAGACAATTCAGCACAAAGTCAAGTAATCAACTCAGAATTACAGTTCCCCCAACTAATTCCCTCCCCACCGGAATGTGAGGTTGATATTTCGGGGGTTTTCTTTTCCTCTGATTCCATCTCAACTTTTATTTTTATGAACAAAGGAACAAAGACATTGAGTTGATGCAAATGAAAATTCACTCAAACTGAAACAAAAACCATACACAAGGAATACCAGAAACAATGCAAGACAATATTTACTTACATCTGCTGCAGGCAAGAATCAGTATAATCTCAGTAACTGAATTGGAAAAACAGTCAGGCCAATCCATGCTGATGAGCCTAGTGCAATTATGCAGTGCGTGATTAAACCACCTGTCCTCCAGTTCAGCAACAACAAAGCAGCATGCCAAGGCATCCATTCTCAGCCCTCATGTTTTCAGCAACGCCACACCACCAGGCGAGACTCCCAACTGAAAATCAGCACATTCAAGCAGAATTCCAGCGTTTCCACTTGGTAAGGTTGAAGGTCACCAGATCACCCCCCGCCCCCCCCCCCACCCCCGCGCACACAAGCTAAACTCAGCTCTTCAAGCTTGCTCACTCAAACAGAGAATTACTTCTCTCCCAGATGTGAATGTTACCATGGCTGGGAACCCCTCCTTAGCAACGGGCACTTTCCATCTGGAGCCTATCAGTGCGATCTTTTAAGGGCGAGCCAGGTGTCCAATTCCTCCTGACTGACTCGCCCAACATAACCCGAGACAAAATCCCACATGTAGGGAAAAGGCGGCTTTCTTTTTAAAAAAAACATCAAACAAGTTTTAAACACGCATCTAAATCCATTGAAGAAAGGAACTGTTTCAACATTCAAAATCTGAGTAAAACACACAGCACATTGGTGGGAGTATAAATGCTTTCAATGCTTACAGTGGTGATCAAGCTTATCTGGACTGGAGTGAACCACACAATGTTTGCAATCCATCTTAACCCTGAAGTAGCTCAGTCATGCAGTGCCAGTGTTGAATTACAAGTTAACCATTTACCCTGCTGCACTACCATTAAAACAAGCCTCGGGTAAGAATTTCAGGAGTGACTCGGGTATTTAGAAAACAAATCCAGTTTAACTGCTATAATGTAAAGCAGACTTAAAGCCACTTCCCAAGATAATGGGACCGGGTTATTTGATGGCTGAGAGAAATGAAAATGTGCCTCAAATTTTACAACCAAAAATCTAGTCCTGAACAATTCTGCTCAGTGTACTTCGAAGCAGGGAAAAAGAGAGTACCCAGACGGAGACTGAGCTTTATAACCATCCATCGAGAGCAAAGGGAACAACTAAAGCACAGCATTTAAGGTGCTGCCTGTCTCTTGGATTTTCTTAGTGTGGTTTTGTATAACACAGAATCAGGAAAAATGAAGTAGTCTGCTCCTGATAATTCAGTCATTTTTTACACTCAAATTATCTACCATAAATAACACAAAGTGGGAATTCAGTGCTTAAAAACTGGAATTATTTGATAATTTGACTGAAGTTACTTTGAATAAAGTGTACACTCTAATAGTTACCTACATTACAACAGTGACTACAGTTCAAAAGTACTTCATTGGCTGTAAAGTGCTTTGAGATGTCCTGAGGTCATGGATTTAAATACAAGTAAATATAAATAGAAGTCAGTCTGTCTTCTTTTTATCAGTGTTCGTATTTGCATCACACCAAAGATACATATACACACCTTCTCAAAAAAAAGTATTGACTCATTTTCTACTGATAAAAGATAAATAAAATTTGCAGGCTGTTGTGAATCGCGTTATCCTTTATCTGCCATCACACGAGTGAGCTGGGAACCTCTTCATGATTGCACAGCATGTCCTCGAATGCCACGGAAGCCCAGAGAAGTTAAAACGATATTGATTTGCGATTAATTTTCTTTTTCTGTAAAGACGGCATGCAGCCTGTGGAGGGCAATGTGGTCTACCCAGCATGTTGCTTCCGGACTTTCCGGATCTGTATCATTATTTTTGTAACAACATATTCTAATCAATTTGTTGATTGGATTGCAATTAAAAAATTGCTTCTCAGGTTGAGAATTAATTTTACTAAGCTGTCAAGTCACTGAGGCACCACTGGAAAAGCTCTTCAACTTTACCAGGCGGTCGCGCAGCCTATTGAGAGCTCTCAGGATTAATATTTACTTTCAAGCACAAAGTTATCAGGTTCCAAAAGATTTTGTCCTAAATTGCCCCAAATTTTCAACACTTGATGACCTAGTTCCTAAATCCACTGCCCAGTGTGGAACTAAGCCACACAGACCATGAAGGCTCGGGTTCATTCCTTAGTCTGTGCTCAATTATCTCACTTCAGTTGGGGCAGTGCTGGGGCACAGGTTTCCAAGGCGAGAAGGGGGGTAACATTAGGTAGGCCGTGTTGTGATGCCACACAGTCAAATAATCTGCCAACATCTAAGCTTCCAAAAAAAGAACTGCCACCTAAGCAAGGTACTGGAGTGCAATTGGTGCCTGTGAAATCTTACCCCAAGATGAGTCAATGTCTTCAGGGGAGGAGCAGAGAAAATTGGAGTTAAAAACACACTGGAGGAAACTTAAAGAAACCAGTTCAAGTCACACTGCCTCATCTCCAATTATAGCGTATGATTGCCAGTGTATTCTTATACACATGCTGGCCTGGGTGCCAACAATCACAAGGCAAATTTAATGAGTCAATCTGATAGACCAGAAGGAATCCAGCTTTTATCCCATGTGTGTGCCATTACCTGTTCTCTGCCGGGATACCGGTGCTATGCACCAATTGGCGTCAGCACGCTCAGCTGGCGAGGTGAAAAATCAAGTCGGGTTCCCAACCCTTGTTGATATCCACTGACCCCAGCTGCAAATACACACGAGTAAGTTTAAAGTGAGCATGGGATTAGGCTCTATTGTGATGCCTTTGTGGTAGAATAGCCGGCCAACATTCACCGCCAAGTCTCATGTATGAATAATGGCTACTCAGGCAAAGTACCAGGGATACACAGTGCCCATGGTACTGTTCCCCAACAAAGTCATCACTTTCAAGAGAGGGTAAAAAGCTAAGACCTATGCCATCCCATCTTTTGGCTGCACAGGTACAGTGGCAAACAGCGCAGATAAAGAAACTTTATGATATCTTACCATTTCTTTTTATGAAGGGAAAAGAAATGTAGTAAACAATAAAATTCTCACATTTTCTATTGCAAATAAACAAAAAAACAATTCCATCGCAAACATAAACAAGAACATATCACTAGAAGTAATGTGCGCATTTAATTGAACTGCACTATTTGAAGCTAAGAGCTTAGATACAGTCATTTATCCTGCAATGTTCAATAAACAGAGCACAGGCATCAGGAATTAGAAATTTTTCAAAATATGTATCTCAGAGAAAGTGTTAATTATAAATGTACTTTTTCAAACTTATTTCACCACTTCTCCAAGTCCCCTACCTCCACGATGCACTCTAGTTGAAATCGCAGTGGTAATCAAACAATTTAAGTAAAACAGGACAAGACTTTGGGGGTTTTTTTTGCACAATTTCAAACTGAACTAGTTTGAATAAAGCAGTGCACTGTATATTACCACCAATAGTACACGCCTCTGTCAATACTGCTCCAAGTGTCTGCTAAGAGGTACGCAACTGTGGCTTGGGTTGCTTTGTTCTCCTTGTTGGAAAAGGTATTCCTGCTTGCTAGCTCTTTCACTTGAATAGGATCAAGAACTCACTGGGGGTAGGGGAGATTGTGACCATGTCCACCAATGTTATCACTCTCTGGCACAGAACATTTATACGCTCACTCTCCCGCATACACAAAACTCCCCAAAGGAAAACGTAACCCACAAATATAACTGCACCCAATTAGGTATTAGACGACAAAATGAAATGGGAACCAGAAGTGTCATCTTTGTTCTGCATACAGATAATGACGAACAAATTTTGAAAAATCAAGCTGGAAATAAGGTTTTATTCTAAATGTGTGTGAAGTCTACGCTTTCAAAACACATTGAGTGGGAAAAAAACTGCCTATGACTATGGAAGATTCTCACTGAATTGCTCTCTCCAATTTAACCAGACAAAATATATCCAGACATGGTCACTTTTCCGAGAGTATTGGGCAAAAAGTTCAATCTCTCCTCCTCCCATTGTTTGTATCTCCTTGGATTGTCCCTCAGAGGGGGTCCTATCAGGGATGTGAGTGATGGGCACGATGAGTTTGACAGATTGAGTGACTATCAGTGGGCCGATTGTTTGTCTCCTTTTACAACTTGTACTTTTCAGTCACGATGCCCAGTTGGTTCCAGACTCTCTCGGCCCACTGGGCTCACATAATGACTATCTGGGATCCTTTACTGACTACCAATCTCTCCAGTTATTGAGTCAATCTACTGAATACTGCCTTTTTCCACACTTTATTTATGCTCTTAAATCGGTGTGTGTTTTAATATCTTTTAGTTTGAATTGAAAGTTTATGAACTAAGTAATGCGCAAGTTTGGCATGAACCCATTAAAATGGCTGACCGTTCAAATTGAGGAGTCCGCGCTGTTGAGTTTCTTCCCCAAAGCTGGTCCTTATAAGCCAGAAATGGCGGTTATCAGTTATCCTTTGTCTATGACTCAGTAATACCAGGAGTCTCAGAAAGACTGCACAATAAATCTAACTGAAAAGCAAAGAGTTCTTTCTGGACTATTAATTGCAAATTCACTGCAGTTGCTGTGCAGCTGCATTTATCTTGAGAAGAATTCCATGCCTCTGTTCCAAAAATGCCATCATACACCATTAGCACATTATGTTTGAGCCTGATGGACTACACTGGCTAATAACTCCTGATCCCTTCAAAGTGAGGATATGCACAAAGTGCTCCACCCTCTTCCAACATGCAGATGGTCCCAGCCATTTCCTGTCATGATTTAGTCTTCAATTTATTCTGCTACTTTCTGGTCAACGAAGACTCAAGTGCGAATTGAACCCCTTCCCCCATCACTGCTGTACATTTCAGTAGTTTTCTCACTGAAAAGATACTCTGCTATCCACGCTGAGGAGAAATTCAGCTTGAAACAGTGCAGCCAAGAACGATGCCCTTGCTTCTCCTTCATGTAGTGCATTTTGGGTAACAATATTCAGTCACATCATGATACATTCTCGTCTGTGTGTGTGTTTTATCTTTGATCACAGCTAAGCAGATTTTCTGGCGCTGCTCACATTAAGTCGGAGGATATGCTGTTGTATAATGATAGCACCATTATAGCATGTAGTACACAATCTATCTGTTGGTGTGGAGTTGTGTAGTACCATTCCTGTTCCATTAAAGCCACATGGTCTAACTGCTCTCAATAGGCATATCCCAAGGCCAATTAGGAACATAGGAACAGGAGTAGGCTATCCAGCCCCTCGAGCCTGTTCTGTGATTTAATTAAGGGCGTGGCAACAGGGCACTTGGAAAATCACAATGCGATTAGGCAGAGTCAACACGGTTTTATGAAAGGAAATGGTGTTTGACAAATCTATTAGAGTTTTTAAAGAGGGTGTAACTAGCAGGGTCGATAAAGGGGAATCCAGTGGATGTAGTATATTTGGATTTTCAGAAGGCATTCGATAAGGTGCCACACAAGAGGTTGCTGCACAAGCTAAGGGCTCATGGGATAATATACTAGCATGGATTGAGGATTGAGGATTGGTTAATGGACAGAAAACAGAGAGTTGGAATAAATGGATCATTTTCAGGATGACAGGGTATAACTAAGAGGGCCACAAGGATCAGTGCTTGGGCCTCAGCTATTTGCAATCTATATCAATGATTTGATGAGGGGACAGTGTAAAATATATCCAAGTTTGTTGGCGATACAAAGCTTAGTGGGAAAGTAAGCTGTGAGGAAGGTGGGGAAAATCACAGCTGACCCCAAACCTGTGATTACCCCATGTCCCCAAAAGGGCATTTTCCAGCAGAGGTCACTGCATGCCTATCAGCACAAGGATCACTGGAAAATCCACCCCCCACCTTCCGAACTAAATTGTGCCGAGGATATTATAGCATCCCTACCATTATCCCAGCTGACATTAGCTAATAGACCACAGATTGATGGTCAAATCTGAGACCTCCACGTTTGTAAAGCTTACCACACATCAGAAGGTGCCTTTAAACGCTTAAGACATGGGGAGAGCTCTCAGTTTGTATTTTTCAAGAGAAAATGCACAAGGCCATTGCAAGTCATGGCGCTGGAGGATTCTTTATATTATATCCACACTTTTCTTTTGCAATAAGATACAGGGAGTCATGATATCACTATGAACTGTCCAACATGCAATGGGCAAAGCAGAAATAATGGTCTCCCCGGATACATTCCTGGCTGCCAGAATTCTCCACAACACTCAAAGGAGGATTTTAGTCATCGAGTCAGAGTTATACAGCACAGAAAGAGGCCCTTCGGCCAATCGTGTCCACGCCGGCCATCAAGCCCTGTCTATTCGAATCCCATTTTCCAGCACTTGGTCCGTAGCCTTGTATGCTATGGCGTTTCAAGTGCTCATCTAAATGCTTCTTGAATGTTGTGAGGGTTCCTGCCTCTACCACCTTTTCAGGCAGTGATGCACTATCAATTGCTACAAAAGACTGGAAGTTGAGAAAGTAACAAACAGGCTTTTATTACCAAAGAACAGAGCATGCCTCTTGTGGTTGCCTGGTATCCAAAAGGGCCGGGGGCTGCCGAGCAGCCACCTTTATATCCAGCCATGAGGGTGGAGCCAGGGGCGGAGTCAGCTGAGGCATGCACAGACAAGTACAACAATATGCAAGAGTGAACAACAGTACTAACAACAGTGGTGAACAACAATACTAACAACAGTGGTGAACAACAATACTAACAACAGTGGTTTACCACATTCACCCCTTGTTTAGAATTGAGTCCGGCGGGGTGAAGTGCACTAAAAATTCGTGTACTGAAGTCTATCAGGAGGCCTTGTAAGCCGTCCTGAGCGTCGCAGCAGCGGCGGTGATGGTGCAGCATCCAACGTTGAACCCGGTGTCTCGTTCAGAGGAGGTGTAGCAGGTGGCGGACCCTGGGGCTGCTGCATGCCGTCTACAGGGGTCAGAGCGCGGGTAATGGGAGGTAGCGATGGTGGTCTCTCAGAGGCACCCGAAGGTGCGAGGTCTCGTGCGGGGACTGTGTCCTGGGGGTAGGCAGGAGTAGCGGTGGGTGGCGAAGAGGGTGTTTCAGGAGCACCCGCAGGTGCGAGGTCTCGAATGGAGACTGTGTCCTCCCGCCCGTCCGGGTACACCACGTAAGCATACTGCGGGTTGGTGTGGAGGAGGCTCACCCTCTCGACCAGGGGGTCCGCCTTATGGGTCCTCACGTGCTTCCGCAGTAGGACAGGTCCTGGAGAAGTCAGCCATGTTGGTAGCGAAATCCCCGACGTGGACTTCCTGGGGAAGGAGAACATTCTCTCGTGAGGAGTGGCATTGGTGGGTGTACAGAGCAGCGACCGAATGGAATGGAGCGCCGCAGGGAGGACCTCTGCCAGCGGGAGGTCGGAAGGCCCTTAGATTTTAAGTTTAAAAGGACTGCCTTCCAGACTGTCGCATTCTCCCTTTCCACCTGGCCGTTACCCCGGGGGTTGTAGCTGGTGGTCCTGCTTGTAGCAATGCCTCTCGCGAGCAGGTACTGCCGAAGTTCGTCGCTCATAAAAGATGAGCCCCTGTCGCTATGGATATAGCTAGGGAAACCGAACAATGCGAAGAGGTCATTCAGACATTTAATGACTGTGGTACTGGTCATGTCCAAGCAAGGGATGGCAAACGGGAAACGGGAGTACTCATCAATTATATTGAGGAAGTACACATTGCGGTCAGAGGAGGGGAGGGGCCCTTTAAAATCGATGCTCAGCCGCTCGAAGGGGCGCGTGGCTTTGATCAGGCTCGCTCTGTCTGGCCTATAAAAATGCGGCTTGCACTCGGCACAGATCTGGCAGTTCCTGGTCATGGTCCTGACCTCCTCGATGGAGTAGGGCAGGTTACGGGATTTGATAAAATGGAAGAACCTGGTGACCCCCGGGTGGCAGAGGTCATTGTGGAGGGTCTGTAATCTATCAACCTGCGCGTTGGCGCACGTACCACGTGATAGGGCATCTGGGGGCTCATTGAGTTTCCCGGGCCGGTACAAGATATCGTAATTGTAGGTGGAGAGTTCGATTCTCCACCTTAATATCTTGTCATTCTTGATTTTGCCCCGCTGCTTATTATGAAACATAAAAGCTACTGAACGCTGGTCAGTGAGCAGGGTAAATCGTTTTCCGGCCAGGTAATGCCGCCAATGTCGCACGGCTTCCACAATGGCCTGGGCCTCCTTTTCGACAGAGGAGTGTCGAATCTCGGGGCCCTGGAGGGTCCTTGAGAAAAAGGCCACGGGTCTCCCCGCCTGGTTAAGGGTTGCAGCTAGGGCAAAGTCGGATGCGTCGCTCTCCACTTGAAAAGGGAGGGACTCATCCACAGCGTGCATTGTGGCCTTCGCAATATCGCTTTTTATGAGAGTGATGGCTGCACAGGCCTCTGCTGTCAGGGGGAAGGAGGCGGACTTGATGAGGGGTCGGGCTTTATCCGCATAGTTGGGCACCCACTGAGCATAGTAAGAGAAAAACCCCAGGCATCTCTTCAGTGCTTTCTGGCAGTGGGGGAGGGGGAGCTCCATAAGAGGGCGCATTCTATCGGGGTCTGGGCCGATGACTCCGTTCTCCACTACGCAGCCAAGAATAGCAAGGCGCTTAGTACGAAACATACATTTGTCTTTGTTGTATGTGAGATTCAGCCGTTGGGCCGTCCGGAGGAATTTCCCTAGATTAACGTCGTGGTCCTGCTGGTCGTGGCCGCAGATGGTGACGTTGTCTAGATATGGGAAAGGGGCCTGGAGCGCGTTCTGGTCAACCATCCGGTCCATCTCCCGTTGGAAGACAGAAACTCCGTTGGTGACGCCGAAGGGAACTCTGAGAAAGTGATAGAGCCGACCGTCAGCTTCAAAAGCTGTGTACTGGCGGTCCTCAGCCCTGATGGGGAGCTGGTGGTATGCCGACTTCAGATCAATCGTCGAGAACACCTGGTATTGTGCTATCTGATTGACCATGTCAGATATGCGGGGGAGTGGGTATGCATCCAACTGGGTGTAGCGATTGATCGTCTGGCTGTAGTCAATAACTAGGCGCTGTTTTCCGCCAGTCTTCACCACCACCACTTGTGCTCGCCATGGGCTATTGCTGCTCTCGATAATCCCTTCCTTCAGGAGTCTCGCTACCTCGGATTTAATGAAACCCCTATCCCCGGCACTGTAACGCCTACTTTTGGTAGCGATGGGCTTACAGTCGCGGGTGAGGTTAGCGAACAAGGGGGGGGGGGGGGGGGAAGACTTTAAGGGTGGAGAGGCTGCAAATGGCGCGCGGCGGGCGATTTAAAAACTGCTGGCTGCAGACCGTGAGAGGGGGGAGGGGTCCACCGTACGCTAAAGTGACACTCTTAAGGTGGCACTGAAAATCCAACCCCAGTAGGACGGCAGCGCAGAGATCGGGCAGGACCAGAAGTTTAAAATTTTTGTATTCCGTACCCCGCACTGGAAGAGTCACCATACAGTAGCCACCGACTTCCGCTGACTGGGCTTTGGAAGCCATAGAGATGCGATGACGCGTCGGCAGGACCGGGAGAGAGTAACTGCGCACCGTGTCGGGGTGTATAAAACTCTCCGTGCTCCCGCTGTCAAAAAGGCAGGTAGTGGCGCGGCCGTTTACCGTAACGTCCATCATGGACCTGGACAGTTGATGCGGGAGAGATTGATCCAGCGTCACGGAAGCCAGCGTATGTTCAAGCGCGTCGATGCGGTCATCCGATGAGGCGGTGGTGGAGTCCGGGTCCCCCGTAACCGAAGTCGGAGGCGTCCAAGATGGCGGAGCCCACGGTCCCGATCCCCACGCGGCTGGGGGAGCCCAAGATGGCGGGCAAGATGGCTGCGCCCACGGTTCGCACGCGGCGCTGCTGGCGTTAGCGGTCTTCCGAGTACCCGCAGTGCCCGTAGGAAGGCCGCCACCGATTCCCCGGTCTGCTGTCTGCGAGATCTTAAAAGGTGCCTGGCATAGACCGTGTTAACCGGGCGTGTATACTGCCCTTTCAGTAGGTCGATAGCCGCCGCGTAGGTCGTCGCATCTTGGATTAAAGTATAGACTTGGTGGCTCACCTTCGAGGCCAGGATTTTCAGTTTATTTTCATCAAGAGTCACGGTCGAGGCTTCCAGATACGTCTCAAAGCAACGCAGCCATTGTGCGAATTTAGTCGACGAACCCGCTTCTTGGGGGTCTAGGTCCAGGCATGTTGGTCTGAGGGCTCGCAGCAGCGCCTGCTGCTCAGCGTTTTGCGCCATTGGTTGATCAGCATTCGCAGCCAACATTTAACTTTGGTAATAAAATTGATGCACTATCAATTGCTACAAAAGACTGGAAGTTGAGAAAGTAACAAACAGGCTTTTATTACCAAAGAACAGAGCATGCCTCTTGTGGTTGCCTGGTATCCAAAAGGGCCGGGGGCTGCCGAGCAGCCACCTTTATACCCAGCCATGAGGGTGGAGCCAGGGGCGGAGTCAGCTGAGGCATGCACAGACAAGTACAACAATATGCAAGAGTGAACAACAGTACTAACAGTGAACAACAGTACTAACAACAGTGGTGAACAACAATACTAACAACAGTGGTTTACCACAGGCAGTGAGTTCCAGATTCCAACCACCCTCTGGGTGAAAAAGTTTTTCCTCAAATCCCCTCTAAACCTCCTGCCCCTTACCTTGAAACTATCTCCTTTTTCTTCTTCTTCTTCTTAGGCAGTCCCTCGGGACCGAGGATGACTTGCTTCCAAATTCCACACTTGAAACTATGCCCCCTGGTTATTGACCCCTCTACTAAGGGGAAAAGTTCCTTTCTATCTACCCTATCTATGCCCCTCATAATTTTGTATACCTCAATCAAGTACCCCCTCAACCTTCTCTGCTCTAAGGAAAACAACCCCAGCCTGTCCAGTGTCTCTTCATAGCTGAAGCACTCCAGCCCAGGTAACATCCTGGTGAATCTCCTCTGCACCCTCTCCAATGCAATCACATCCTTCCTATAGTATGGCAACCAGAACTGCACACAGTATTCCAGCTGTGGCCTAACTAGCGTTTTGTACAGCTCCATCATAACCTCCCTGCTCTTATATTCTATGCCTCGGCTAATGAAGGCAAGCATCCCATATTCCTTTTTAACCATCTTATCCACCTGTCCTGCTTCCTTCAGGGATCTATGTACATGCACACCAACGTCCCTCCGATCCTCTGTCCTTCCTAGGATCCTACCATTCATTGTGTGTTCCCTTGCCTTGTTAGTCCTCCCAAAATGCATCACCTCACACTTTTCAGGGTTAAATTCCATTTGCCACTGTTCTGCCCATCTGACCAACCCGTCTATATCGTCCTGTAGCCTGAGGCTTCCCTCCTCGCTATTTACCACTCCATCAATTTTCGTGTCATCTGCAAACTTACTGATCATACCTCCTACATTCATATCTAAATCATTAATGTACACTACAAACAGCAAAGGACCCAGCACCAATCCCTGTTTGAATAAATGACTGATTGAAATCTAAACAAGGCAGAACAATAAACTTAAATTCTCTTAATGAAAATATGCCACACACTATTACTCGCAATTGGTTTATAGCAATTGTTACACTTACTGTTCATTAATTACTGTTTGTCTGTTAAGATGCATAATTACACAGACAAATAATGACTGTGAGAGAGCTGTATACCTGTGTCTAAGCAATTTCCTTTCAACAGTAATTAGCACTTGTAAGTAAACAATTCAGATATGACTTGTAAACCAGTTAACAAAGAGCATTTCAGCAACAATATTCTGCATGTAATAAAAACAGATTTATCACACTCATTTGTTATATATACAGTTCTAGTAAATTAGTTGACTTCCAACAAATTTGAAAACATTAATTCCAAAAATCCAGAAAATAACTCAGTATCTAGCTACCTGTACCTCTATTAGATTGTTTCTCTCTATCTCTAAAAGGATTAAATATTAAAAGATAATATGATTAAACCACTGGATCTCCCATAATGTAGCTCACAGATAGTCAGGATATGCTAGTTCATCAGCACAGGAGTGTTATACAAGGTAACACACAATATATAATGATGCTGCTGAGGTCCAACTGTGTGTAATCTGGCCTCTCCCCTTCAAGGGCACATGGTTGAATTGATGTCACATTCTGATGTTAGTTTGAGACCATTCGCTGCTCGGTAAATCTCGAGGTCAATTAAAAGGAATTTATGCTCTATGAAGATACTGTACTTCCAATATTAAAACTATGTTCTGCTAAAGATAGGGATTACGGTATAATGCTGGGGTTCAGACACCCTCTCATTCAGTTGAAATAAATAAACCGTTGCTTTATAACAGCAACTCATCACATCTCTCAGAAACATCTCCAAGTGCATCACATACAGTGAATTGAACTGACTGTTTGGGAGGCAAACCTGTGTCCCAGTTGCTGAGATTTCCGAGAACTCACTTTGCTTTTCCAAATACGTATTTTAAATGGAATACAACTGCTTCATACAGCGTCTGCTATACAGAAACAGGGGGTAAATTTTTTGCCTCACAGGGCAGTGAAGTAGCAGAAGCCGCCAGGAAACTGAAGCAGTGTCGGCGGATCAGGGACCTTCCATAGGGACAAGAGCCTAATTTTCTCAAATTGCATGGCAATACCACTCATGTATAACGCTGCCAACAAGTAATTCATTGATTACGTAAGAAAAAAGTGAGTACTGTAGAGCTACACAACGCTTAAATCAGATCTTCAAACTGCTCCTTATTCATCACAACCAGGTATGTTAGCTTCAGGGTCCACTGTAATTTTCAAAAGCAATATTCCACACATTGGCTCTATAACGTACCTTCCAAATATCACGCCAGTCAGACTAAGAACCCAGGTTCAATCTTTGGTCTGTGTTAGGTTAGCTAATCTCAGCCAAAGGGGATCTCAGCTACAACTAAACTTGGTGTCCCTGGACCACGGAGAAAAGAATAAGACAGCGGGAGTTCTGGCTGCAGATCACATCCAAAGACCAGAGAGGCCAGAGTCGGGAGGAGCGGCAGTACAATGAGTACTTCAACTCACTTTCGCAGGCTTTTTTTTTTAATACAGAGGCCAGTGTCAGGAGGAGCAGAGAGCGGCGGTACAGTGAGTACTTAAACTCACTTTCACGGGCTTTCTTTCAGAGGCTTACCAATCTTAGACTGGCAGCGGCGTTCCGGAGCCACGTCACGATTCAAAAAGTGACACGGGCAAGAGGAAGCAGCTGATTGGGAGAGTACGGCCAGGTGAGTATTTATACTACTCTATAGTTTGACAGTTAAGATTAATAGTTTATAAAATTTAGACGGTCTTAATTTTTGTGGTTATTGTTTCCAAGGTCTCTGTTGTGTATCGGGGAGTGCTAGTAACCAACAGCCCTCGAGTATATCATTTAATTGTAGTGTAATTAGTGGTATTGATTTGATTTGATTTAATTTAATTCAAATGAATTAAAGGGTAATTCATGGCAGGACAGCTCAGCCCCGTGGCATGCTCCTCCTGCGCTATGTGGGAAATCAGGGACACTTCCTGTGTCCCTGACAACCATGTGTGCAGGAAGTGTATCTAGCTGCAGCTACTGACAGACCGCATTGCGGCGCTGGAGCTGCCAATGGATACATACTGGAGCATTCGCGATGTTGAGGACATCCTGGATAGCACGTTTAGGGAGTTGGTCACACCGCAGGTAAAGGCTGCACAGGCAGGAAGGGAATGGGTGACCACCAGGCAGAATAGTAGGCGCACGCAGGTAGTGCAGGGGTCCCCTGTAGCCATCCCCCTCTCAAACAGATATACCACTTTGGATATTGTTGAGGGAGATGGCTCACCGGTGGAAGGCAGCAGCAGCCGCCAACTTCCTGGCACCATGGGTGGTTCTGCTGCACAGGACGGGAGGAAAAAGAGTGGGAGCGCTATAGTGATAGGGGATTCTATTGTTAGGGGAATAGATAGGCGTTTCTGTGGACGCAAACGAGACTTCAGGATGGTATGTTGCCTTCCTGGTGCAAGGGTCAAGGATGTCTCGGGGCGGCTGCAGGGCATGCTGGAGGGGGAGGGTGAACAACCAGTTGTCGTGGTGCATATAGGTACCAACGACATAGGTAAAAAAACAGGATGAGGTCCTAAAAGCTGAATATAGAGAGTTAGGAGGTAAATTTAAAAAATAGGACCTCAAAAGGTAGTAATCTCGGGATTGCTACCAGTGCCACGTGCTAGTCAGAGTAGAAATAGAAGGATATTTCAGATGAATATGTGGCTAGAGGAATGGTGCAAGGGGGAGGGATTCAAATTCCTGCGACATTGGAACCGGTTCTGGGAGAGGTGGGACCAGGACAAACTGGACGGTTGGCACCTGGGTGGGACCGGGACCGATGTCCTAGGGGGAGTGCTTGCTAGTGCTGTTGGGGATGGTTTAAACTAAGATGGCAGGGGGTTGGGAACCTGTGCAGCGAGACAGAGGAAAGGGAAGCAAGGATAGAAACAAACGACAGGAAGGAGAAAAGCAAAAGTGGAAGGCAGAGAAATCAAGGGTGTAAATCAAACAGGGCTACAGTAAATAATAATTCTAAAAGGACTAAGTGTTAAAAAAACAAGCCTGAAGGCTTTGTGTCTTATTGCGAGGAGCATTCGTAATAAGGTGGATGAATTAGCTGCGCAAATAGATGTAAACGGATATGATGTAATTGGAATTACGGAGACATGGCTCCAGGGTGACCAAGGCTGGGAATTCAACATCCAGGGTATTCAATATTCAGGAAGGACAGGCAAAAAGGGAAAGGAGGTGGGGTAGCATTGCTGGTTAAAGAGGAGATTAACACAATAGTAAGGAAGGATATTAGCTCTGATGATGTGGAATCTGTATGGGTAGAGCTGAGAAATACCAAGGGGCAGAAAACGTTAGTGGGAGTTGTATACAGACACCCAAACAGTAATGCTGAGGTTGGGGATGGCATTAAACGGGAAATTAGAGACGCGTGCAATAAGGGCATAGCAGTTATCATGGGTGACTTCAATCAACATATAGATTGGGTTAACCAAATTAGTAACAATACTGTGGAGAAGGAATTCCTGGAGTGTATACAGGATGGTTTCCTGGACCAATATGTCGAGGAACCAACTAGAGATCAGGCAATCTTAGACTGGGTATTATGTAATGAGAAAGGATTAATTAGCAACGTTGTTGTGCGAGGCCCTTGGGGAAGAACGATCATAATATGATAGAATTCTTTTCTTCATTAAGATGGAGTGAAGAAGTTGACTCAGAGACTAGGGTCCTGAATTTAAATAAAGGAAACTACGATGGTATGAGGCGCGAGTTGGCTAGGATGGATTGGGGAACGTTATTTAACGGGTTGACAGTGGATAGGCAATGGCAAACATTTAAAGATCGCATGGATGAACTACAGAATTTGCTCATCCCTGTTTGGCATAAAAATAAAACAAAAAAGGTGACTCAACCGTGGCTAACAAGGGAAATTAGGGATAGCATAAGATCCAAGGAGAGGACATATAAATTGGCCAGAAAAAGCAGCAAACCTGAGGATTGGGAGCCGTTTCAGATTCAGCAAAGGAGGAAAATAGAATGAGAGTTAGCTTGCAGGGAACATAAAAACTGACTGTAAAAGCTTCTATAGATATGTGAAGAGAAACAGATTGGTGAAGTCAAGCGTAGGTCCCTTGCGGTCAGAATCAGGGGAATTTATAATGGGAAACAAAGAAATGGCAGACCAATTAAATACATACTTTGGTTCTGTCTTCACAAAGGAGGACACAAATAACCTCCCAGAGATGTCAGGGAAAATAGGGTCTAAGGAGAGGGAGGAACTGAATGAAATCAGTATTTGTAGGGAAATGGTGTTAGGGAAATTGATGGGATTGAAGGCCGATAAATCCCCAGGGCCTGATAATCTACATCCTAGGGTACTTGTGGCCCTAGATGCATTGCTGGTCATCTTCCAAAATTCTATCGACTCTGGAGTAATTCCCAATGGTAGCTAATGTAACCCCACTATTTAAAAAAGGTGGTAGAGAGAAAACAGGGAATCCCCACTACCCATGTAAGCCTGACATTGGTAGTGGGGAAAATGCTAGGGTCCATTATAAAAGATGTAATAGCAGAGCACTTGGAAAACAGTGACAGGATCGGACAAAGTCAACATGGATTTACAAAAGGTAAATCGTGCTTGAATAATCTACTGGAATTTTTTGAGGATGTAACTGGTAGAATAAATAAGGGAGAACCAATGGATGTGGTATATTTGGACTTTCAGAAGGTTTTCGATAACGTCCCGCATAAGAGACTGGCGTGCAAAGTTAAAGCACATGGGATTGGGGGCAATGTATTGACTTGGATAGAGAACTGGTTGGCAGACAGGAAGCAAAGAGTTGGAATAAACGGCTCTTTTTCCGAGTGGCAGGCAGTGACTAGTGGGGTACCACAGGGATCAGTGCTAGGACCCCAGCTATTCACAATATATATAAATGATCTAGACAAGGGAACTAGATGTAATATCTCCCAAGTTTGCAGACGACACAAAGCTGGGTGGGCGTGTGTGCTGTGAGGAGAATGCAGAGAAACTCCAGTATGATTTGGACAGGTTGGGTGATTGGGCAGATGCATGGCAGATGCAGTATAATGTGGATAAATGCGAGGTTATCCACTTTGGTGGCAAAAACAGGAAGGCAGATTATTATCTGAACGGCAATAGATTGAGAGAAGGGGAAGTGCAACGAGACCTGGGTGTCCTTGTGCACCAGTCGTTGAAGGTAAGCATGCAGGTGCAGCAGGCGGTTAAGAAGGCAAATGGTATGTTAGCCTTCATAGCGAGAGGATTCGAGTACCCGAGCAAGGATGTCTTGCTGCAGTTGTACAGGGCCTTGGTGAGACCACACTTTGGTATTGTGTGCAGTTTTGGTCGCCTTATCTGAGGAAGGACGTTCTTGCCATGGAGGGAGTGCAGCGAAGATTCACCAGACTGATACCTGGGATGGCAGGAATGACATATGAAGCGAGATTGAGTCGATTAGACTTATATTCGCTAGAGTTTAGAAGAATGAGAGGGGATCTATTTGAAACTTATAAAATTCTAACAGGACTAGACAGACTACATGCAGGAAGGATGTTCCCGATGGCAGGGGGGTCCAGAACCAGGGGTCACAGTCTAAGGATAAGGGGTAAGCCATTTAGGACTGAGATGAGGAGGAATTTCTTCACCCAGAGAGTGGTGAACCTGTGGCATTCTCTACCACAGAAGGCAGTTGAGGCCAACTTATTAAATATACTCAAGAAGGAGTTAGATATATTTCTTAAGGCTAAAGGGATCAAGGGATATGGGGAGAAAGCAGGGACAGGGTACTGAATTTGGATGATCAGCCATGATCTCATTGAATGGCAGAGCAGGCTCAAGGGGCCGAATGGCCTACTCCTGCTCCTATCTTCTATGTTCCTATGACCCCACTGGTAAGTAGGTTAGTTGTGGATATCAGCTTAAGACAGGATCGGGATTGGCTGTGATGGACTCCTTACCCAGTGTGACAACACTTTGTTTGGATTCGCAGTGCTGGCAGTGCCCGTGGAACTGGACCCAGCAAGCATCTCTGCTTCCAAGGATAACAGTAGAAAATTAGAATGAAAAGTTAACTATTCAACCAGTTGGTGGCATCCCTGTTTCTGACACGTTCTGCCCTCTCAGTGCTGCATCCCATGCTCAGCAATACCAAGCACTGAAAGTTTACTAAGTCATTTTAGAAATTTCCCCCCCAAATTTCCTCACCCTACTCTTCCCCTGCAGAAGTCAACGATTCATGCTGGGCAACAGTTTCAAAAGTGCCCACAGTAATCTTCCACCTTGCTGAGTGGCAATCTTCCTGTGTGAAGATTATGGGGGCAACATGGCTGAGCTTGGGGTACTCCTGTAGGTGCCTGAAGACAGGTTTGAACTCAGGCACGGCAGCTCCAATGGTAAAATAGTCCGCCAATATTTATTGCTTCTATGAAGTTACACTTAATCTTGTTTGACTGTCTTCAGAAAAGAACACTGTATAGTTCCAAACAAGGCTGCCACTTGTGTGGTTTTGGACTGGATAGCTTGGGTTTTCTAGCCGTGTGCCTAGAAATTCCTAAACTATTTCAATTGGACACCAAGTGTGTGATTTCTAAGACAGGAATCAGTTTGCCCACTTAATTCGATGACTTGATGTAAAACACTGGTTATTAATGGGGACGCAAGTTTTCCAGAAGTTTGGTCACCAGAAAAGCAAATGTCAGAACTCAAGCAAGGAATCTCGGAAGGAGGACACTGAGTTCAAGTAGATAGATGCATTATTGGGAAGAATGTGGTCTCTCAAGAACAACTGGAGAATGAATTGTTAACCATCGCCTGTCTCGCACCACAATGTTGCATAATGTGCACTGTAATATGCCTGGGCAGATACTGGGCATTCAAGTTCTATTTCTTTATGTTGTACAACATCAGTACTTCCATCTAAGATCACAGTTTCTAAATAATCAAATGATTATAGTTAAGCTGACTTATCGGTTCCACTCTATGCTTTTCCCAAAAACAAACGGTCTAAGATAAGGGACTTCAGACATGGAGGTTCAGGATTGAACCCACATCTAACCATATTACCATTTGATTAGTTCAACATGTTAATTTAATCTTCCACCTCCATTAACGGCACGTTTTGAGAACTGCATTAAGATAATTTTGGGGTACTCAATCCACAGAGCCTTTTATTTCCCCTTATAGTTTTACAACTCACGCATGATTTCATGAGGTGGCCAATCAGGGATCTGTCCACCATGTCTTCAGGTCAGCTGAAGTGAGAATGGATCTTGAAACAACAGTATAGTTTGCTCAGCCTGTGCGAATGAAAGCAGTAGCCTTCTTGTGGGGGTAGATAGCAGGATTGTTGTGCAAATTGAATTAAAATAAAAACAGTTTTGCACGTGGTGAATTGTTGGTGGTATTACTGGAATATTACCCAAATCACAGCAGATAGCACTTTTAAAGCTTCAAAAACATGGAGGTACCAGTTAAAAGCTATACGTGCAATGTTGCGTGTATGGAGAAGAAAAAAAACAGATTTACAAGTAAATGTTTTAACTTTATTAATTATTGAACACACCACCTTGAATGGAGATGTGGAGTCCTCCATTCCATTCGCTTTCTCGGACGATCCTGGGCCTGATATACTCCTCCGCCGCGGGGAACGTTCGCCAGGTGGCTCTGTAACAAACAAATGTTTAAAGTCAGCTTTGACATTCATACAAGCACAGCACTGTGGTAGAAACACAGTTAACACAAAGACTGCTTTTACTGCAGCCTCAATGTGTGACTGGGCAAATATATATTCTCCAAAATGGCGACTGGAATTGGAGCGTAACCCACAAAGACAGGCTCATTTACCAAAACTGTGCCAAGAATTACTTTTAAAAGCCCTTGTTGACATGGACTACACTGCAGCAGGTTGTGCATGGGAACATTGGAGCAGTTGAAAACCAAGAATTGTGAGAATCGCCCTGGGGCAATTCGTGTATCCTGGGAGTCAGTTACAAAGCAGCATTCACAGCAGTCTGGGACCACATCCCCTAGCCACCTTTGTCGGGCAATGAATCGTGTTTGGTACAGGGGATCTGGAAGGAAAAAAATGGCCAATGTTCTTGCTGTTACATCGACTGACATCAGCCTAGTCAGCTCAGGCTGGGAACTGCACAGGGGGGCATCACGGAGGTGAAATACCTCAACGACAAACAAAATTCTCCTTTTTCCCATAATTCGCAAACTAACAAAATTGCACATTACAAATGAACACACTTCCACGATTCTTCTTCAGGAAACATTAACTCCATTAACAGAGTTATTTGACACCCTGCTCTGTACGGCTCAGCTACACAGTGAATTCACCACCCCAGCCAGCACTGGAGCTTTAATGCTAATTACCCGTCCCCCAATTCTTCACTGCTCTCCACTACAGATGACGACCCGGTCACTAGGAGGTATGCAAGACCTTCCTGGCAATTGTCCCTCCTGGGAAAACTAGGAGCTTCCACTCACCAACTTACTTCAAATAGCACATGTGAGATCACAATGCAATGGAGGGAAATATGGGATCATCCATGCAAGAAATTCAACACTCCGCTTCCACGCAATACCAAATGAAAGAAGAAAGCAAAGCAAATTATTTCTCACCTCCCCCCAACTTTAAATTAATTAATTAATTTTACCACCTGAAATTGAGAATGTCAAGGCCAATGCTCTTGTATTCACGACAGTGCTCCAGTCATGCCAGGGCTGATTTGACATTATTCAATGTGCATTTGCACTTTCGCTGCTCTCCACAGAAGGCAGCAGGTAGGACAGAGGAGTTTAGATCATTCAGCTGTTCCTCGTGAACACCTGGAGCAGTGTCAGTGTTGGAGATTGCCATCTCTATACCTGCCCGAGGAGCCACGGTCATTCTGCTTGCAATGTTGGTCCCAATTTAACATGGCTGGTCGCGAATCATGACCTCTTCATGCGCTGGGCACAGTGGTACGCTGAGTCAGGGATTATGTAATTTACATTGCTGGACAGACACCAAGAAGCAGAAACTGGAATAAGTGCAAGAAACGCCATTTAGCAGTTAACAAATTTCCCACTTCACAGAGTCTGGTTGTTAGTCTTGTTACAGGGATGACCAGATTAACCTGCCAAATGATGGAGCATTTTTTGTAGAAATATACTTTTAGTTTTCTCCACACTGGTGTGGACAATGATTTCATTACCAATAGCCTCAAGAAAGTAGAAACACCCAATGCAACTCCATTTTTAAACTGGGCCCCAAAATATCAATTCTAAACTTTTGTGCTTTTTAATTTTTCCCCCCTTTTGGTTAAGAATGTTGCCTTCCTTTTCCCTCTCCATGTCCCAGGGGAGTCAGCCACCTGCTCGTCTTGGCTTAACTATAACCCGCTGAGAATCTGCACCCCGACTGGCAAAATAAACTCGTTCCCCAACACCAACACCCCTCTGACGCTGCTCATTCTTAAGCCCACAGGCAACACTGCCAAGAAACCAATTGCAATATTTTAAATGTGCTTGGCAAGGACATCACTAATTATATTAAAACTGAGATTGTGTCAGCATGCTCCAGTCAACACCACTTGCAATAAACGCATGCTTCATAAATGGTTGGAATTGAAGCCAAAATACCTTTATTTAAAACTAATTCTGTTGATAACATAGGAGGAACATTTATTTTGCATACTATTTTCCAATGCAATGCACATCAGAAATTAGAACTTCCTGATCCCTGTTCCGAGATAGCTGTTCACTGTCAGGGTAACTGTTGGGGAATTGTGGCCTCAAGTATCAATACAACTGGATGGGGGGGGGAGGAAAGTGGGGGGGGGGGGTGGAAATAAGAGAGGATAAAATCAGCCAAGATTCTAAAAGCTTCCTCAGTTTAACCTCGGTAGTGGGGAAGCTTTTAGAAACAGTTATCAGGGACAAAATTAACAGTCACTTGGATAGGTTGGATTAATTAAGGAAAGCCAGCACGGATTTGTTAAAGGCAAATCGTGTTTAACCAACTTGATCGAGTTTTTTGATGAGATAAGAGAGGGTTGATGAGGGTAATGCGGTTGACGTGGTGTACATGGATTTCAAAAGGCGTTTGACAAAGTGCCACATAATAGGCTCGCCAGCAAAGTTGAAGCCCATGGAATAAAAGGGACAGTGGCAGCATGGATACGAAATTGGCTAAGTGACAGGAAACAGAGAGTAGTGGTGAACGGTTGTTTTTTGGACTGGAGGAAGGTATACAGTGGTGTTCCCCAGGGGTCGGTTCTGAGACCACTGCTTTTTTTGATATATATTAATGACTTGGACGTGGGTGTACAGGGCACAATTTCATAATTTGCAGATGGCGCAAAACGTGGAAGTATAGTGGAGAGTGAGAGACTTCAGGAAGACAGAGACAGGCTGGTGAAATGAGCAGGCACATGGCAGATGAAATTTAATGCAGAAAAGTGTGGTGATACATTTTGGTAGAAAGAATGAGGAGAGGCTATATAAACTAAATGGTACAATCCTAAAGGGGGTGCATGAACAGAGAGACCTGGGGGTATATGTGCCCAAATCATTGAAGGTGGCAGGGCAGGTTGAGAAAGCAGTTAAAAAGGCTTACGGGACCCTGGGCTTCATAAATAGATGTAGAGAGTACAAAAGTGTGGAAATTATGATGAACCCGTATAAAACACTGGTTTGGCCCCAACTGGAGTACCGTGCCCAATTCTGGGCAGCACACTTTAGGAAGGATGTGAAGGCCTTAGAGGGTGCAGAAAAGATTTACGAGAATGATTCCAGAAATGAGGGACTTCAGTTACGTTGATAGACTGGAGAAGCTAGGGTTGTTCTCCTTGGAGCAGAGAAGATTGAGAGGAGATTTGATGGAGGTGTTCAAAATCATGAGGGGTCTAGACAGAGTAGATAGAGAGAAACTGTTCCCATTGGCAGAAGCAGAACCAGAGGAAACAGATTTCAGGTGATTGGCAAAAGAATAAAGGTGACGTAAGAAAAAACTTTTTTATGCAGCGAGTGGTTAAGATCTGGAATGCACTGCCTGAAAGGGTGGTGGAGGCAGACTTAATCTTATCTTTCAAAAGGGAGTTGGATAAATATCTGAAAGAAAAAAATTTGCAGGGCTAGAGAGAAAGGGCAGGGGAGTGGGACGAGCTGCGAGTCGACACGGGCTCGACAGGCTGAATGGCCGTCTTCCATGCTGTAACCATTCCTTGATTCCAAGTTATCTGCTCTTGATTACTATTTCAGATCAGTTCTGAGAGGAGACAAAGAAAAGGGAGGAGGAACGGAGGGAGAGGCAGGGGAAGGGAGGGGCGGGGCGGGGGTGGGAGAAGCGGGGCGGGAGAGGCGGGGCAGGGGGAGGGGCGGAGAGGCGGGGCGGCGGAGAGGCGGGGCAGGGGGAGGGGCGGAGAGGCGGGGCAGGGGGAGGGGCGGGGCAGGGGGAGGGGCGGAGAGGCGGGGCAGGGGCGGAGAGGCAGGGCAGGGCGGAGAGGCGGGGCAGGGGGAGGGGCGGAGAGGCGGGGCAGGGGGAGGGGCCGGAGAGGGGCGGAGAGGCAGGGCAGGGGGAGGGGCGGGGCAGGGGGAGGGGCGGAGAGGCGGGGCAGGGGCGGAGAGGCGGGGCAGGGGGAGGGGCGGAGAGGCGGGGCACGGGGAGGGGCGGAGAGGCGGGGCACGGGGAGGGGCGGAGAGGCGGGGCACGGGGAGGGGCGGAGAGGCGGGGCACGGGGAGGGGCGGAGAGGCGGGGCACGGGGGGGTGGAGAGGCGGGGCACGGGGAGGGGCGGAGAGGCGGGGCACGGGGAGGGGCGGAGAGGCGGGGCACGGGGAGGGGCGGAGAGGGACAGAGAGTATACTTCAAAAGTACTTCATTAGATGTAAAGCAAAGCACTTTTCTTTCTTCATTTTGTATTGAGGATGCAAAGTTGCAACTAATTATTTTTGCAAGCTAGCATCACAGGAAAGCACAATTCATTAATAGCAGCACAAGCTGCATCTCAGTCAGTTTGCACACAGGCTGATTACCAGGTCAGACCAAGTGTGCAACTAACAGCACTGAGTTTTGTGAACTGGAAAATTTTTGTGAAGAATTTTTATTAAATCAGCTGCCTAATGATTTATAGCGTGTTTTTATTTTTGACTTGTCATCAAGGTCATCACCAAAGCAAAGTCACCTGGCACAGTAGGCACCTCCAGAGTAGGCAGTTTCAAATCAATGCAACGTCACCTTGGGCTGAAGCCAGAAGCAGTTGAAGTGCTCCACCCAATCCGCAATGTCCTAGCCAGCAAAGTAGCATCACTAACGTCGGCCTGTATGGTTCTCCTGCAGTCAAACAGTCACCTTATGTTGCTTAAAACTGTCCTCACCAAGTGGAGAAGGGCCCCCCAACCCCCATGCAATCAGTTACTTCAGGAATAGGATCTGCAATGCAGGTTAAATGTGTAATGCGAGGAGAAAATACACTACAACAGTAAAAATCCAACATGGCTGTAAAACTACCGCCGGCAGCTCTCGACATTCTTATACTTCGAGTCTACCCGGTGCACGCACATTTCTTTAAGCTGCCCTGCAGAGTCAGTCAGCTTTGTGAAACAGCATCTTTTATTTGCCCATTACTTCTGACAAATGTGCACACTGGACAGGTGGATACAAATCATGCAATTCAGTTCTGCCGTCAACAGTAATCACTGCATTTACTTTACTACAAGTTTCGCCAAGGGAATAAGCAACAAAAAGGTCACAAAAAGTCTTACTGGATCTGGAGCATAAGGACTGCATTATCTTCGCCATCAATGCTGCTGCCTCCTCTGCTCAGTGACCCAGTGCTTCCATTCCCAAACGAGTGTGATGTACGACTCCAGTTTATTCAATCGATGGCTTTTTCCCCCCCACAGAACCCCATTATTCACAGATGATTACTAACGAGTCATTGCTCACTACTCTCTGTATAGCTGCAGTCGACGGGTCAGATAAATGGCTCAGGAACAAATGCTGACTGAAATATATTTCTAGCCAATACATCGATACGTCAACACCATGAGCCTGTCAGACTGAGGTGATGATAATTTATCTGACACTTTCTCGGGCTTTAACAAATCTTTCCTTCAATTGCATGCAATTAGGATAATCAGAGAAATTACTCTGTTTTATGATTAAACCACAAGCAACCATAGTGCAATCTGTCTATTATAATCACAATGAGCTTTGGGGAGAGAGAGCAGGGTAGCAAGATTCGTTTTGGATTACTCGAAGAATCGATGGGCCGGGAGGGCTCCTTCTGTGTTGTAAATTTCTATCTGTCTATGACTCATGGACCGCAATTTACAGCTGGCCATTTTATTAACGATCTTAAGGAGCAAACCCTAGCTACCACCCAACTGCTGAATAAGTAAATTCAAAGTTTTTAAAATATGATTGAAAATATATGACAATGGAAACTTATCACTATCACAGTGCATATAAAGTTACAATGAGAAAAAAATCAAACTCCTTTGCTGGAGACAAGTAATGGGCAACTTCAGGGATTCCAATTCTAGGAGATATAACAGAAGATGAGGGCTGGCATTTTCTGTACCTGGGCAGGTTGGGTGTGGGCAGTGGCCGTGGCGGGGCGCTCCCCCATTCCTCATTCCATTCCGCTCCCGAGATCTACTTTCCCTTAATGGTGCCTGTTAAGGCAGCCCTGCATGTTACCCCGGCCCTATTAAATGGTGTGGGTCTGATGACATCACTGATGCGTTTTCAGCCGGGATATTTAAAGGAGCCATGGCCACATTGCATTTGAAGTTTCATCTAGGAGTGTGCAGGCACTGTACTGGTGCATTGGAGTGTTGCAAAGACTTGGAACCATGACTGCACCCAGGTTCTCCGATGACTCCCTCCATTTGCTTGTGGAGGGAGTCAGAGCATGCAGGAAGGTCCTCTTCCCTTCTGATGGGCGGAAAAGACCTCCCCAACAGACCAAAGGAGCCTGGTTGGAGATTGCAGAGAAGGTGAACAGCAAGGATGTTGTCAAGAGGACCTGGGTGCAGTGCCAGAAACGTTTAAATTATCTCATTAGATCAGGAAAGGTGAGTGCAAAGCCACACTCGACATCCTGCTGTGCCTCTCATCACATCCCAATCACTCTGCCTTCGCAAGCCTGCTCCTGCACATCATTACTCGCACCAGCATGCCTTGCAAGTCCACCCATCCCTCTCTATCTACATTATATTATCAGATCCCCATCTGACTAACCACCCCTCACACTCATCTTAATGCAATACCAACTAACACCACACAAGGATTTGGCATTGGCACCCCACTCCATCATAGTCACCCTCTAAAGATGTAACCCATCCATTCCTTAGTCATTAAATCACTTACTCAAACTTATCTTCTTTCCCTCCTTGCAAGAGAGCCCACAATAGGAGAGAGAGCGGAGGTGGCCCTTCATCAGTGGCCACATTAACTGCAGCAGAGGAGGTTGCCTTGGAAGCATCAGGAGTCACAGAGCAGCTGGCGAAAGGAGACGGAGAGAGGGAGACATCTCAGCAGCCTGGTGACAAAATTACATCTCATACAGCCACATGGCATACAGCAGTCACTAATATCGTCACTCATATAGGGACTGATGTCAGCAGCCAGCGAATGCTCATCATGTGCATAATGGTATCGTTACCCATTCTTGATAGCACACTTCTAAATCTCTTTACTCTCCCACAGGTCCATCAAGAGCTCCCTCTCCCACGGTCGAGGAGGACGGCTCCTCAGAGCCTCCCGCCTTTGAGGTTGCACCGGCACCAGACTTAAGCGCACCCAGCACCACCGCAGATACTTGCACCTCAGTGGGTCGCACACGAGATATAGTGCTGTCACCTGGTGTGCCACACGTCACAAGTGAGCAAAAGCAGATGGAGGAGACAGTGACAGCAGTGGAGACTCCTCACCAGAGGGCGCAAGACGTTCCCAGCTCTGCTCAGCTGCATGCAGACGCTGAGCCTCGAGGGCCAGCCAGAAAGAGGGCGATCCTAGTGTTTTTTTTTAAATTAGTTCATGGGATGTGGGCGTCGCAAGCAAGGCCAGCATTTATTGCCGATCCCTAATTGCCCTTGAGAAGGTGGTGGTGAGCCTCCTTCTTCAACCGCTGCAGTCCGTGGGGTGAAGGTACTCCCACAGTGCTGTTAGGGAGGGAGTTCCAGGATTTTGACCCAGCGACGATGAAGGAACGGCAATAGACTTCCAAGTCAGGATGGTGTGTGACTTGGAGGGGAACTTGGAGGTGATGGTGTTCCTATGCACCTGCTGCCCTTGTCCTTGTGCAGGAAGCTTTGGTAGGTTTTGCAATAGCGATGTCTGCAAATGTGCAGAGAATGTCCAACATGAGCATCCCCGTGTCGCAGGCGATGGCGACTGTATGCTCTTCCATGGAAAGGATAGCCAGCTGTATGGAGCAGCTATTGCACCACTCACAGAAGCACATGGTATCTATGGCGAATAGATGGCTATCTATGGAGAATGGATGGCAGACGCTCATAGACCTCCTCTCTCGGAGGGATATCAACGTAGACTTGGGTCCTCATGGCCCCACTGCTGTGCACTCCACCTCCTTGCTTGCTGAGAGGGATGATGGCGAGGGGACATGGAAGTGGGTGCTCCTCTCAAAGTTCTCTCAGTGCTCCCCCGTTGCCTCCCTCTCAGTCAGAGTCCCACATGCCTCCTTGGATCGCGATGGCTGGAGTCTGCCCCTACATAGTTGCAGGAGGAACAGACTTTGGCGGGGCCATCACAGGCTCCAAGACCCAGAGGACGTCCGCCAAAAGTGTCTATGCAGTCGCGGCAGTGAAGTGAGCAGGCTGCCTCTACCTTTGCTGAAGCCACAGGGGTAGCACCTTGTAGAAGCATGTGTAAGAGAAAGATGAAACACAAGTAGATGATGCACAAGGGTAAGCACTTGGGTGTTTTATTAACTGTCTGAGTGACATTTCCGTTAATCTGATGTCACAGATAAAAGTTATTTTCAACTCTTTCCGGTCATGGCCAATTCTGTCTGCAACTTTGGAAGTGGCTTAGTGAGTTGGAGTGAATGGCGAGACCTAATGTTACCTCCAGCAATGGTGGTCAGTGTGAAAGGAATGGCCTGATCATGTAGGGATGCTTTATGGAGTTGCTGTGGGGTTTTGGGAGCCTGGCGCAGCATATGGGTGTAATGCCTTAAGTTAAATTAATCTGTCCATTATGAGGCCATCCGTGGCCTCTGGGCAGCAATGTGCTCAGGTGCTGATGGGATCTGGGTCGCAGGTTCCTCCTGCTTCTCCTCCTCCTCTTCCAGCTGATGCTCCTCTTCCTCCTGCTCTGAAAAGGCTGTGCGCTCAGAGCCTTACTCCTCATGCAGCGCTAATCCTCGCCACTGCGCTATGTTGTGCAGGGCACAGAAGACCACGACAATTCTGGAGACCCTGAAATGGTGTGCACTGAAGGGCTCCTCCAGATCTGTCAAGGCATCTGAAGCGCATTTTCAGCATACCTATTGTCTGCTCTGACACATCTGGTGGAAGTGTGGCTTTTATTGTATCTCTCCTCGGACTCAGTGCATGGCCTCCTCAAGGGTCTCGTGAGCCACGTCTTCAGTGGTTAGCCCTCGTCTCCAAGCAGCCAGCCAGAAAGTTTGTTTGGAGGAGGGAAGAGCTTAGGGAGGGTGGACTGACGCAAGACAAAGAGTCATGGCAGCAGCCAGGGAATTTGGCGCACACATGCATGATGATCTTCCTATGGTTGCAGACAAGCTACACATTGAGGGAGTGGAAGCCCTTGCGGTTGACAAAGACACCCTGCACCCGTGGGAAGCCAACCAGAGCGGCAAAGCTGAGCGCCTGCTCAGTAACAATGGCTTCATCAGTGGCAAAGTTGATATAATTGGCTGACTTGACAAAAAGGGCATCGGTGACCTGTGTGATGCATCTGTGGGCAGCTGACTGAGATACTGCAAATATCTGCTGCAGATCCCTGTAGCAGCGGCAGTGCGGACCTGCGAGGAACAAGGGTCGAAAGGCAGGATAAAAGCGCCAGAGTCCAGGTGAGGCCCCCACAGCAGCAGTGCGGACCTGCGAGGAACAAGGGTCGAGAGGCGGGATAAAAGCGCCAGAGTCCAGGTGAGGCTTACTAATCTGCAGTCTCCGAGCTCAGAGAGAGTGATAGAAGTAAAAAGTAATCGAAGTGTGACGTCACCGGAAAGCAGGTAAGTGATTGGTTGGTGAGTATTTCTCTCTTTTTAAACTTTAACTCTGTGGTTTATAGTTACTAAGGTCTCTCTGGTGTAGCAGGGACTGTTGGTAAACCATTTAACTGTAGTGCAATTGGTGGGATTGATTGATTTAATTTAATTTCAATTAAAGGGTAAGTCATGGCAGGACAGCCCGGCCATGTGGTATGTGGGAACTCAGGGACACTTCCTGTGTCCCTGACAACTACGTGTGCAGGAAGTGTATCCAGCTGCAGCTACTGACAGACCGCACTGCGCATTGCGGCGCTGGAGCTGCGATTGGATGCATACTGGAGCGTTCACGATGCTGGGGACGTCGTGAATAGCACGTTTAGGGAGTTGGACACACCGCAGGTAGAGGTTGGACAGGCAGAAAGGGAACGGGTGACCAACAGGCAGAGTACTAGGTGCAGGCAGGTAGTGTAGGGGTCCCCTGTGGACATCCCCCTCTCAAACAGATACACCACTTTGAGTACTGTTGGGGGGGGATGGCTTATCAGAGGAAGGCAGCAGCAGCCAACTTCCTGGCACCAGGGATGGCTCTGCTGCACAGAATGGGAGGAAAAAGAGGGGTAGAGCTATAGTAATAGGGGATTCAATTGTAAGGGGAATAGATAGGCGTTTCTGCGGCCGCAAACGAGACTCCAGGATGGTGTGTTGCCTCCCTGGTGCAAGGGTCAAGGATGTCTCAGAGCGGCTACAGAACATCTTGGAAGGGGGTGAACAGCCAGTTGTCGTGGTGCATATAGGTACCAACGATATAGGTAAAAACTGGGATGAGGTCCTAAAAGCCGAATATAGGGAGTTAGGAGGTAAATTTAAAAATAGGACCTCAAAAGGTAATAATCTCAGGATTGCTACCAGTGACACATGCTAGTCAGAGTAGAAATAGAAGGATATTTTAGATGAATACGTAGCTAGAGGAATGGTGCCAGGGGGAGGGATTCAAGTTCCTGGGACATTGGAACCGGTTCTGGGGGAGGTGGGACCAGTTCAAACTGGACGGTTTGCACCTGGGCATGGCTGGAACCGATGTCCTAGGGGGAGTGTTTGCTAGTGCTCTGGGGGAGGGTTTAAACTAAGATGGCAGGGGGTTGGGAACCTGAGCAAGGGGACAGAGGAAAGGGAAACAAGGATAAAAGCAAAAGATAGGAAGGAGAAAAACAAAAGTGGCAGTCAGAGTAATCAACGGTTTAAATCAAACATGGCCACAGTAAATAATAATTCTAATAGGTCTAAGAGCGTTAAAAAAATAAGCCTGAAGGCTTTGTGTCTTAATGCGAGGAGCATTCGTAATAAGGTGGATGAATTGGCTGCGCAAATAGAGGTAAACGAATATGATTTGGTTGGGATTACGGAAACGTGGCTCAAGGATGGCCAAGGCTGGGAACTCAACATCCAGGGGTATTCGATATTCAGGAAAGATAGGCAAAAAAGGAAAGGGAGGTGGGGTAGCATTACTGGTTAAAGAAGGGATTAACACAATTGTAAGGAAGGATATTAGCTCTGATGTGGAATCTGTATGGGTAGAATTGAGAAATACCAAGGGGCAGGAAATGTTAGTGGGAGTGGTATATAGACCTCCAAACAGTAAGACGGAGGTTGGGGATGGCATTAAAAGGGAAATTAAAGAAGCGTGCAATAAGGGCACAGCAGTCATCATGGGTGACTTTAATCTACATATAGATTGGGCTAACCAAATTAGTAACAATACTGTGGAGGAGGAATTCCTGGAGTGTTTACGGGATGATTTCCTGGACCAATATGTGGAGGAACCAACCAGAGATCAGGCCATCTTAGACTGGGTATTACGTAACGAGAAAGGATTAATTAGCAATCTTGTTGTACGAGGCCCCTTGGGTTGGAGCGATCATAATATGATCGAATTCTTCATTAAAATGGAGAATGAAGCAGTTGACTCAGAGACTAGGGTCCAAAATTTAAATAAAGGAAACTACGATGGTCTGAGGCGCGAGTTGGGTAGGATTGATTGGGGAATGTCACTCAAAGGGTTGACGGTGGATAGGCAATGGCAAACATTCAAAGACCGCATGGATGAACTACAGAATTTGTTCATCCCAGTTTGGCATAAAAATAAAACAAAAAAGGTGACTCAACCGTGGCTAACTAGGGAAATTAGGGATAGCATAAGATCCAATGAGAGGACATATAAATTGGCCAGAAAAAGCAATAATCCTAAGGATTGGGAGCAATTTAGGATTCAACAAAGGAGGACAAAGGGATTAATTAAGAAGGGGAAAATAGAATATGAGAGTGAGCTTGCAGGGAACATAAAAACTGACTGTAAAAGCTTTTATAGATATTGTGAAGAGAAAAAGATTGGTGAAGTCAAGCGTAGGTCCCTTGCAGTCAGAATCAGGGGAATTTATAATGGGGAACAAAGAAATGGCAGACCAACTAAATACATATTTTGGTTCTGTCTTCACAAAGGAGGACACAAATAACCTCCCAGAGATGCCGGGGAACATAGGGTCTGATGAAAGGGAGGAACTGAAAGAAATCAGTATTTGTAGGGAAATGGTGTTAGGGAAATTGATGGGATTGAAGACCGATAAATCCCCAGGGCCTGATAATCTACATCCTAGGGTACTTAAGGAAGTGGCCCTAGAAATAGTAGATGCATTGCTGATCATCTTCCAACATTCGATGGAATCTGGAACAGTACCCATGGATTGGAGGGTAGCTAATGTTACCCCACTATTCAAAAAAGGTGGTAGAGAGAAAACGGGGAATTATAGACCGGTAAGCCTGACATCGGTAGTGGGGAAAATGCTAGAGTCCATTATAAAAGATGTAATAGCAGAGCACTTGGAAAACAGTGACAGGATCGGACAAAGTCAACATGGATTCACAAAAGGTAAATCGTGCTTGACTAATCTACTGGAATTTTTTGAGGATGTAACTGGTAAAATAGATAAGGGAGATGTGGTGTATCTGGACTTTCAGAAGGCCTTCGATAAGGTCCCGCATAAGAGATTAGTGTGTAAAGTTAAGGCACATGGGATTGGGGGCAAGGTATTGACTTGGATAGAGAACTGGTTGGCAGACAGAAAGCAAAGAGTTGGAATAAACGTTTTTTTTTTCCGAGTGGCAGGCAGTGACTAGTGGGGTACCGCAGGGATCGGTCCTTGGACCCCAGCTATTCACAATATATATTAATGATCTAGACAAGGGAACTAGATGTAACATCTCCAAATTTGCAGACGACACAAAAGCTGGGTGGGCATGTGTGCTGTGAGGAGGATGTCGAGAAACTCCAGGATGATTTGGACATGTTGGGTGATTAGGCAGAAGCATGGCAGATGCAATATAATGTGGATAAATGTGAGGTTGTCCACTTTGGTGGCAAAAACAGGAAGGCAGATTATTATCTAAATGGCAATAGATTGGGAGAAGGGGAAGTGCAACGAGACCTGGGTGTCCTTGTGCACCAGTCGCTGAAGGTAAGCATGCAGGTGCAGCAGGCGGTTAAGAAGGCAAATGGTATGTTGGCCTTCGTTGCGAGAGGGTTTGAGTACAGGAACAAGGATGTCTTGCTGCAGTTGTACAGGGCCTTGGTGAGACCACATCTTGAGTAGTGTGCGCAGTTTTGGTCGCCTTATCTGAGGAAGGATGTTCTTGCCATGGAAGGAGTTCAGCGAAGATTCACCAGGCTGATACCTGGGATGGCAGGAATGATGTATGAGGAGAGATTGGGTCGATTGGGCTTGTACTCGCTGGAATTTAGAAGGATGAGAGGTGATCGCATTGAAACTTATAAAATTCTGACAGGACTGGACAGACTAGATGCAGGAAGGATGTTCCCGATGGTCAGGGAGTCCAGAACCAGGGGACACAGTCTAAGGATAAAGGGTAGGCCATTTAGGACAGAAATGAGGAAGAATTTCTTCACCCAGAGAATGGTGAACCTGTGGAACTCTCTACCACAGAAGGCAGTGGAGGCCAGTTCATTAAGTATATTCAAGAAGGAGTTGGATATATTTCTTAAGGCTAAAGGGATCAAGGGATATGGGGAGAAAGCAGGGACTAGGTACTGAATTTGGATGATCAGCCATGATCGCATTGAATGGCGGAGCAGGCTCGAGGGGCCGAATGGCCTACTCCCGCTCCTATCTTCTATGTTTCTATGTAAGGAGTCTGAGGTGAAGAATTTGAGGGGCAATGGTGACTTTGACAGCCACTGGTAAGGCGTGTCCACCCGCTCCTCTGGGCTGCAGGTCTTGCTACAGCAAGCTGCAAATGTCTGCGATGACCTGGCACGATAGCCTGAGCTTCCTTTGGCACTGCTGCTCAGTCATGTTGAGGAAGCTCAGCCTCTGCCTGTAAAAATTAACGGGCACTTGGAGAGGTTTAAGCTAATTAAGGAGAGCCAACACAGGTTTGTAAAAGGAAGATCGTGTTTGACTAATCTAATTGAACTTTTTGATGATGTAACAGAGAGGATTGATGAAGGGAATGCAATGGATGTTGTCTACATGGATTTTCGGAAGGCGTTTGACAAAGTACCATATAAAAGGCTGGTTAACAAAATTGAAGCTCATGGAATAGGTGGGTCAGTGGCAGCTTGGATATGGAATTGGTTTAAGGACAGAAAACAGCAAGTTGTGGTAAATGGCTGTTTTTCAGACTGGAGGATGGTAGACAGTGGTGTTCCCCAGGGGTCAGTGCTGGGGCCACTGCTTTTTCTGATATATATATGACCTGGGTATTGGAATATAATGTAGATAGAATTTCTAAATTTGCCGATGACACCAAACTTGGAGGTGTGGCAAACAGTGAGGATGATACTAATTGACTGCAACAGGACATAGAAAGGCTAGCAGAATGGGCAGACAAGTGGCAAGTGGAATTTAATACAGAGAAGTGTGAGGTGATGCATTTTGGCAGAAGGGAGAGGCAATATACACTTAATGGCACAGTTTTAAAGAGTGTGCAGGGACAGAGGGACCTGGGAGTTAATGTGCATAGGTTCCTGAAGGAGGCAGGACATATTGAGAGAGTGGTTAGCAAAGCATATGGGATCTTGGGCTTCATAAATAGGGGTATCGAAGTACAAAAGTAGGGAAGTTATGCTGAACCTTTATAAAGCGTTGGTTAGGCCACAACTGGAGTATTACGTCCAGTTCTGATCACCACACTTTAAGAAGGATGTGAAGGACCTTGAGAGGGTGCAGAGGAGATTTACCAGAGTGGTTCTGAGAATGGGGGATCTTATCTACAAGGACAGGTTGGAGAAGCTGGATTTGTTTTCATTAGAGCAAAGGAGGTTGAGGGGTGATTTGATAGAGGTGTACAAGATTATGACAGGTTTGGATAGGCTAGATGGGGAAAGGCTGTTCCCACGAGTTGATGGTACAAGGACTAGAGGACACAGATTTAAGGTTTTGGGCAAGAGATACAGGGGGGATGTGAGGAAAATCTTTTTTATGTAGCGAGTGGTGATGACCTGGAATTCGCTGCCGACGGAAGTGGTGGAAGCGGAGGCACTCAATGTTTTCAAGGGGAGACTGGATAGGCACTTGAGGGAAATAAACTTGCAGAGCTACGGGGATAGAGCGGGGGAATGGGACTGACTGGATTGCTCTACAGAGAGCCGGCACGGACTCGATGGGCCGAATGGCCTCCTTCTGTGCCGTTATGACTATACGACCCTGTGTTGGGGGTATCACTCCCGGCGCGGTGCAGCCTGCGCTGATGCCCTCTGTCCTGTGCAGCATCAAGTGGTTGAGGAGAAGGTTGGTGGTGCTGCTGGTATTGGGGCTCATCATGGTCCAATTCGGAGGACCAAGGTGAGACAGTATAAATGGCACCCATGCTTATGTAATAGATGACAGGTCAAGTAGAGATGAGAGAAGCAATGTCAATGGTGTGATAGGTTCTACCAGTGAGGTGACAGTGGATCCTGACTTTGCTAGAAACACTAGCAACCTCGAGAAAGCCAAGTCTCTGCTGACAATGTACTCAGCAACAGCAAATGCCTTGGCAAAGTAACCAGGTATCAGGTGAGAGTATTTATTGTGCTTTCCATGCAGTGCACTAATGGGTTCCATCAATGGCCACTCAACTTCCGCCTCAGGTTCACAGATGTGGTTCCCGAGCTGCATGATTCCCGTGGTCATCCAGTGAAATTGGAATGGTAGGGTTAAAAAGACGCTTAAGGATCTGACAAATACCGAATAATCATCTAAATTAGCTCGGCCGCCTCTGCCGTTCAGGTCGCTGCCATACACACCCGAGGGAAAGACGCATGAAGACAGGATGATGACAGGTTCCTCACCCGCTCCAAGTTATTTCAACGTTCACTCCCGCCCTGCCTCCAATCCCGCCCGGACGCCAGAAAATTCCAGCCATGATAATCACCACCCTTTCAAACCTCAGCACAAGTAAAGTAATCCATGAGCAAAAAATAGATGAATAAATCCAGACTGCCAGATTCCACAGCCTCCAGTTCCTTCCTAATTCTAGCCCCATCATGTAGCCTCAGGTTCCTGCCCAATTCTGACCCTGGTGAGCAGTCCAACCCTCGTCTGATCTTGGCCCCATTCTGCAGCCTCAGCATCCCAGCAAATCCTAGTCTGACAATTAATCTTGCTGTTCAAGATAAATCAACAGAGCCTGCATACTGAATCCACTTAATTCTATCAATCAGAAGACAATTGCCAAAGTGGCCACAAATAACTGTACTGATCTATATTACCAGCTTCTCCTTGCCTGCCCAACTGCACTAATCTGGTGCAATTCTGTGACCATCATAGTAAATGGGGTGGATTGAGTAGCTGCAATACAACGTACACTATAGAGGATGACTCGCCTTGACTTGAATTAGCTGGTCAGAATCACCAACAGGTTCTGGGTGTACGTGCAGCAATTATACAACAAACTAGAATATAGGAAGACCCAACTTTTTTGACTGTGTCACGTATGAAGTTGAAATCAATGATTCTATTAATCTGCATGCACCTCAAGTTGCAGATACTAAATAATCTTGGCAATCTGCCTGACTTTTATACAATTTATAATTTGGGATCTAAATTAATGCATGTTCTCTTTCTTTCTTCAAACAGCAAATGAGGCAACAACCTCCAAACTCATGCAATTCAAACAGGACACGCCAAAGAATAAAAAACTCAAAGCACAAGTAGAACTGAGTTGCCTGGACTTCACAGTGTGGATAGCCAGGGCTCACTGGGTGCATGCAGACCATTGTTTGGATATACCTGCTGCAGTGTTTCCATGCACAGGGCACAACGTGGCTGCGTACTGAGAGATTGTCCTGGGTTAAATGGTTCAACCAACTGCAGCGCAGACAAACAGTAACAGTGCTCTGCAGATGTTGAATTTGAAGGTCTGAAACGAACGAGGTGAAACTGAGGACCGGGGAGAATAACTCATCAGCAGACTTCATGGCAATCTTAAATTGTGACCTGTGAAGGCATGCACACATAAATCACATTGCTGAGTAAGGCCTGAGCATTTTGCAAAAGTTATCACAAACCCCAAGGGTCAACAACGGTTTGGTTTTGTGCTGTCATCCCAGTTTCTGAATGGGCTATCCAGAAAGTAATCGAAGAAGCCCAAATAGGTCTTGTAAAAGCAAGGTCAGTTTTTTCCCCACACCTGGTTTACGATGCTTTGGTCTCAGCGATTAATGTTGAAAATGTGTTGAAAATGTTCACAACAGAATCAAAGCAAACCTCAGAACTCGAGTCACAATCTCATTCACCCTCTTTGTCCTGTGCCATCCGACCTTGATTTAGACCCGAGAACAGGTGTTAACCCTACTAGGTGCCTCACACCTTCAACTCCCTCATGACTAGGTTTTTCCTGTTACACAAATGTGTCAATTGCAGCAATCAAAAACACTTCTGCTCTCTAGAATTTTCTATTAAGGAAAAACATTGAAATGTATGAGAAACTGGTGAGCAAGCAGATGTTATCTTCCAACACACCTGCTCATCAATTGATGTGTTAAGTATACTGAAAACATAGGCTTTTTAAAAAGAAACTTGTGAAATTCCACCGACTTACCAGTAGTACTGAGAGGAGAGCTGGGACTTGGCTGGTCTCCGAGACAGCCATACTCGCCGGAGGAATGCACTGAGCATTGGTGGCAAAATGAAAGCAGCAGCGTTGACAAGGGAGATGTTATCGAGTGTGACTGCATTGGCACCGAGTTGGCACCAAGTTGAGGTTGGCCCGCAGGTGAAAACAGTGGCTGGTGATGCAAACAAGTGCACGTTACAAGCACTGCGACGTAAGCAAATACAGTACACGCTAGAGTAGTAGGCGAGTGACACGAGGTTGTTCTGCTTTGCAGTGAGGAACCAGTTTATTCACTATCTTACACATACAGGACTACCAGGCTTTCTTAACTGAAAAGCTGTTCCCCACCAGAAACACCACCAACCCAGTTCACGCAGATTTCAGGACTCAAGCATGTGCCAATCCTTTGCCTTCAAAAACATTAGGTAGAAATGGGGAGAGGCCATTCAGTTCATCTCTCTCATCCCCTTCCTCAGCACTAGTCTCAGGAGGTTTGGTTATATTACTTCCGGTTTTGGGAATGACCAATTTAGCTAAAATGACAAACTTTTTTCATGTATGCCCGGATAAATCTCAGAGTTGATTTTAATTCTAATAATTGAAATAAAACCTGGTCCAACACAACACGTGAAGCAAAAACAACGCACAAGGCTATTTTGCATTTTCTTTCCTTCATTTTCTCTCCTGAAAATGCTGACTCTTGCTGGGATGTAGCTTCAGGCAAAACAGCTGCCTTGTGTTACCTCACCCAAGGAGCCGTTTTTCACCTGTGAGTTTAAAAAGTGAGACAGACTGTTCAACCGTGGAGTGCACAACAACCAATCTTGCCCTCCCCAGACATCCACGCAGGCTCACTTTCCAGCAACAGCCTCACTACTATACCAGGCGGCGCATTTACCCACCTACCTATTGGGGCAGTGTTCTTTAAAAAGGCACGGACCCGTATCCTACCCGCTTCCCAGACAGTCAAAGGTTCAAGGCCCAGGGCTGTTAGTCACTCAAACTGTCAGAAGATCTCAACTGTGATAATCAATCATAAAAATTAAAGGGGCGACAAAAACTAACTAAATATTTATACCAAGGTCACTCCCACACATCCAACCAAGCACACATGACATCACCACCACCATCAAACATCAAGGAATATCTAACTGATTTCGGAGATCCCATCAAACACAATGCACATCTGCCAGTTCTGACAAAAGGTCATCGACCTGAAACGTTAACCCTGCCTTCCTCTCGCCACAGATGCTGTCTGACCTGCTGAGCACTTCCAGCATTTACTGTTTTAATTGCAACGCATAAGAAAGTGTTTGGGTTCCTGACTTTCTAAGTCTGAAAGTCTGAAAATCCATCACAAATGAGAGGGGTTTTAGTACACAAAAAAAGACAGCTGTAATTCTGGCAATTATTAATCCTAATTGAGCTGCACAAAAAATAGTTCATTTTCCTGTCCAAAAAGGACTAGTAGAAAAGGAATAAAAGCGAGAAGATCAGATAGAACACATAACTAATCACCACGTTAAGTGGCAAAATTTTTTTAAATCCACAGTAAGCCTGCGTGAGCTACATAGTAGGAAAGAAAGTGCACCGACATTCTGCACAGCTCCTTATTCTTGTTAGAAAATGTATTATTTGGCATTTACTTCAATTTCCCACAAAACGAATGCTTTTTTCCCCCCACTGAACTCCCTATACACACCAAGAAAGCCCAGCACAATCTTTACATACAGCACCTTTACAAAGCTTCCAACCAGCCAAAAAAAACCTTCCTTCACTCGGGATCTTCTCCGCTCCATCGATGAATTGAGACTGCAAACTTCAGAGATCACCGTATCAAAGATTGCAGCCCCGAGCCTCAACAACTGCCTCAAAAACAGGCCACGTACAAGAACTCCAGCAGATGTCATCACAATTAAAGGTTAGCAAGCAAGTTCGTGACTGTCAGGGCAACAACAGCAAATTCTCATTTCATAAGAAACAAGGCAGAGGAAGCCCAGTGTTAGCTCCCGATGCACCGAGCCTCCCCTCCCCCTAAAGCCTTTCAACATAAGCAATCCTGCATTGTAAATGGGCAAAATTCCTCCACAGATACGAACACACCCTTGGTTCTACATATTCCAAGCAAGTAAAATTATTTTATAGTCGAACGGTAGTTTTATTTTACAACCGGACAATAGTGCAGTCCTGCTTTGTACAAATATAAACTCTTCTGCAGACATCTGCCGTTTCCTCACTGTAGAGTGGAAATATCTGAATGTTCCCTTTGTGCCATAAACACACAGACATTATTCAAGATGCTTTTTAATTATTTGTTTTGACGTTACTCGGGAAATAATGGAGAATTCCAGAAACTCCTTCGTCTGCAGTCCAATCACACTCATTCGCATCAGCATCCCGTTTCTGAAACTCGGCACTTTCCAATTGAGTCTGGCCGCTATGTTTGCACTGTCATTCCGACGACTCCAATCGCACCCAGTTATGGAGTATTCACTGCACAGTTCACAGAAAAAACAAAGAAAAGCAGTTTGCCGGAGTTATCCCCTTGTTGCCACCTCTGATCCCTGCCCAACTATAAAGTGTAGTACACACGAAGCGCCCCCTTTTTCACATGTTTACAGCACTGTCTGGCAAACGCAAAACTTTATGGACAAATTCCTTCAGCCCTGGTTCAAAGCACGACTCAAACTTCGAGAGAGAATTTTTGCAGCAGAGAGGCGCTCCCTGAAACAGCATTTCAGTCTGCTAAATCAGCCAAACGTCAGGCCTGAGACTCACAATTACAAGCACATACCACACCCCTGCGCCCTTCTCTGATACAGTGTGTCTCACCCAAACAAGCTTCAACATCCCCGTTAGCCCTGCGTCGCCTGCTGTGAACCGTCACTTCGATCAAACACACAAAAGAAAAGAAGGACCTTGCTACGGGTTTAGGGGTCAGGTAAAGTCTGCTTTCTACCGAGCAACAAAAGATGCTGTTCCTCATCTTCAATGCAGTCTGACCACTCTGCTCTACCATGGAGGAAGGAACTCATTGTCCGTCCACAGAATCTGGGCACTGGCCACAACGGCTGCACGGAATATAGCAACACCTTCCATACAGTTCTATTATCCTCTCTCACAAATTAGAACAGAGACAGCCCTCCAATAAATGGGTATGCAAAGTGTGTTTTATTGATCACCGGCCTCTCTCATTGGAGCTCTATGCAGCTCATATTGATGGATTTTAATGGATTATTTAAAAGCTGCCAAGAGAGACATTAAAGCTTTTAGTCTATTTCCTGGATAAGATACTTTTTGTGCCTGTACGTCCGCAGTCAGCAATGTTACTGATTACCAACTGATTTTACACAGCAACTGCAACAATTTTTTTTTTTTTGAATTGGGACTATCACAACCTTAACAAAAATAAAATCAGTGGCAATATTCAGCCATCATAGTTTGTTTTCTAACACACTCTTTCCTCCTCAAGCAACTTAAGGAGCCCCCTCTTTCCACATTATTCCTCTCAGAAGGAAGGATGGGACAGTCCAGCTACCTCCCGGGACCCTGCCAAATCAGCGCATTTAAACAGGAGTTAGTTATGTCTTCCTTTCAGTACAGTCTCCCAACACCCACAAACATTACCCAGCTGAGGAGGCAGCCAGGACACATGCTCCTATGCCCCTGCCTGACACGCACGGAGACCAGTTGCTATGAAGGGCAGAAGCAACCCGAGGAATATCCCGGCCCCTCACCACCCACCCCGAATGGAAAGTTGCCTGATCTTATCCTGGCATCTCCCCACAGTGGTATGTCTGGAATCAGGAAATTATTCTTTGGGGAAAATTACATCCTTATTAAAGTGTTCTAATTTAAGGGGCAAGGATACGCCACAAGGTCAGCCCTGGCATCAAAACTCAGGTACTGCATGTGGTGCTCGGGTTTGACACCCCTGGGTTACAGCACTGTCCTTTCGTTTCAAGACCTGGGCTCAAATCCAACCCAGACTGATGGAATCTCTTGAATTGAGTTTGGCCAATTTGCTCCCAGAGAAATAGTGGAGCTTTAACTATATTGGCAGATGCACGGGACCAGATCACTGCAGATCGCCCTGCAAGCCATGCAAACAAGAGACAGAAACAAGGGCAGAGAGAGAGCGAGAGAGTGAAAATAGTTTTGATTTAAAAAATCCTCTATCCCCAACCAAAAAAGAAACTACCTGCAGATCCAGTGTGCTACACCTGATCTGGAAATGCTCAATATGGACACAAATTGCGTGCAGTCAAAAAAGTGACCACTCTCTGCGATGTTACATGAATGCTTATGTCCCAAATTCTGCTCCCATCACTAATCTTTGGGGTTGGGGGGCAGGGGAGAGGAGAGAAAAGGAACGAATAAAAATCACTGTTCAGTTTCTGGCAGTCCAGCACGTAACGCAACACTCCGTCTGCTGAGCACTACAAATGGAATTGAATCGCAATCTATAACTTGCATTATTGGACAGACATCACAAGGAAATGATGGAGACAGGGAAAAATCACCCCCACTAGCTGGTATGTATCCAAGTATAAAAGCAGGCACCAAAGTAAATGATGAAATAGTTACTTGTGTTGGAGAAATAATACTGGGCACACTAAATGGGCTCAGACAAGGGTATACAAGTACTTTTGTACAAAGTGTGCTGTGAAATCACTGCTGCAATGGGAATCAATTAGGAATCTGCAATTAACTGTTTACACAGAGCATGTTCTATAACAAAAGGGCTAATGGACTGTTTACACCACTGGGCTCGATACTGCAGCTCCTAGCTTTGTTTTCAGTGATAAAGCACAAAGGACCATGTGTTGCAAGGAGTGACTGTACACTGCGAGGGCATTCCCAGACAGGAAGGGAGAGGGGGAAAAAACAAGTTGTTACCCGATCTCCTCCAACCAACTTCAGAGAAGCACAGGTAAAAGGCTCGATAGCAGGTTTCCATTGCCTGTCCTATCAGCCGCAGGTTTGTCGGCTGGCAGGAACAAAGGCAAGTAAAACAGGGGAATGCATCCAAAACATTGAGCTATACAAAAGGTCTAAAACCTCCAGTATGCTTCTCAGCTTCTTTACCAGTCTCTGCAAAGAGTGTTAAAAACTTGTCTTTTTAAAAAAAAGAGACTTCACCAAAACAACATGTTTCCCAAAAGCAGTATTCATTCTGTCAATCACAAAGTTGCAACACAATTATCTACAACAGCACCATCCAGTGGCTATGGTGTATATAGGTGGAAGTAACTGGCATTTACTCCTCATTTCCCCCTACTTCACGTGCCTCACTAAGATAGTGCCACTCTCTACTGCGTCTTGGCAGTTTACACTACTTGCAACATCAGAGATATATATTCTGGGAGCAGTGTAGAGAGGGCATTAGACTGGTTTCAGAGCATGAGGAGACGACAACAGCCCCAACTCCTGACAATACTCAAATTTCTCAAATGCTTCAAGAGCGACAGGGAGCAGCACTGTTTAATATAGGGGGCTGTTTTAAGACATATCGGAGAGGTCTGGTCCGTCTGTCAGGTCAGCGCCTCAAGTACGTTCAGTAAATGGAGTATGTGAGTTCCCACTCACATTGAACGTCAGATGGAAAACACACAAGCCACTCTTGACCCTCTCCTCAGTCCTCTTAAATGAGATTAGTCTCTTCTTTCGCCTGCTTTACCTCCCAACAGTACATACAGCAACTAAAAACAACAATGTGGAATTACTTAGAACCGGTCATTAGATATTATATTGCAGAATGAGAAAAGGTACATTGTAGTCAAGGTAATTGATTTAAGAAATAACAGAAAATGGTAGAAACACTCAGCAGGCCAGGCAGCATCCGTGGAGAGAGAAACAGTTAACGTTTCAGGTCTGTGACCCTCCATCAGAACTGGAAAAAGTTAGGGATGTAACAGGTTTTATGCAGGTGCAGAGGCAGGGAAAGGGGGGGGGGGGGGGGGAGGGGAAGAGAAAGAACAATAGGGTGGAAGGCAGGAGTGATTAAATGTTGCAAATGGGGATGGCAGAATCATCAACCGCTGCCATGTGAAAAAATAGGGGCAGGGGTTATAGTCTGAAATTGTTGAACTCAGAGCTCTGCTCGGCTGCTGGCAGACTGAAGAAACAAGGACTCCTTTCTCAAAACAAATTACAGCACAGGAGTGACAGTGTAGCTGTCAATATATACTTGTAACAGTAGGTGGCGCTCCAGTCCAACTTCTGGCTCGCAGTCACATTAATTATCACGGACAGGGGTTCACAAAATGAGAACCCAGGTAAGTGGTGGTGTGAATGTCTATAACTCATCAAGGGTGCGTGCAACAAAAGCTTTCTGGATTAGCGTGTCAAGTTAAATGTGCAGCTTTTCGTTCAGCACACTAATCTAACACATAAATTACAAAAAAACCTAACTCTGCCTCAGATAATATATGGAAGTGTACATTTAGCAAAATGTACCATATGACATATGGGGCTATTTGTCAAATAGAGTACAAACCTGACAAAATTATTAGATACACAATTATCGTGATCGTGCAGAGAAAAAAAACAAACGTGCTTTGATTCAGGTATTCAATCTTTCAAAGGGATTTATAAAATGAATTGGGGCTTTAAGGGCCAATCCAGCACCAATGATACCACACAACAATTTGGGAATTTTCAAGGGTTCAAAAAGAGAGAGAATGTACAGAAGCCAGGCTGGAGTCTGAATTTTTCCCATGGTCAATCTGCAAAGCGTAATCTCCAACAAACCCAATTTAATTGACAAATTGAATTAAAATATTTTAACATTTTAATTAGAAATAATGTGTGCAAATTTACCTCTCAGAGAAGTGCTCGGAGGGGGAAAAGAACCTGATTATCAAGAGGCAGCATGACAACTGCTGTGGTCATCCATTCAGATATGAATGTCTAGTGAGGACAGCAAACCCAAGTCAACATCGCTAACTGCGTCCAATGGCCCAGTTGTCCACGACAGAATTTTACCTGCTGACTTCAACATTCCTCTCATTTTTAGTTGATGAAGTTCATTTTAAATAGCTTGCTCTCTGCACAGATAATACAAGTTTTCAGAATCCTTCTTTGATCTTAGGTTTGTTGATGGGCAGAATAGATTTCAATCACAAATATGTTATAAACAACCCAATTACAAACCAGATCACTGCATTCTATCTTGTAGTTTCAGTGTCAGGTGACAGCTTGAGAGAAACTCTGGTCGCCTGACCAGAAAAGCCAGAAATGTATAATAACTAACTAGTAGTGATCAAATCAAATTAGCAGAAAGCATTCTTTCTCGCACAGACTAGTGAGCTGGCGCCAGTTTACTGCAACTGGATTAAGGCCACCCAAACTAGTTTCTCTTTGCAGCTGCTAGAAAGGAAATGAAGGGACTGTTTCATTACGCTACACTTCTAATTGCCCCTGTCCCCAATTTTATCCTCGTCTCCTGAACGCAGTGGATTAGACGGTGGAAGGTTTGCAGAGGCACCGGCTGCCCAAGTGACTACTCTTCACGAGATTAGACACTGTGCTAAGAGGCAGCTGAGCGTAACTTTGTCCTTGCCTTTTGTCCACATGTGCATGCTGTTCCAGCAGCGGGGAGAACACTGGTTGAATTAAAACCTCTCTAGCGTGGGAGCACAAGGGCCAACAATAATCCCTCCACCACTGCCCAGCTGAAATCAGCAGAGACCACTGCTGCAACGTGGGACCTTCCTAGTCTCTATGGATCAGGACCATATCAGGTGCTCCATTTATGCAGTGACAAAGCTCAATAATGTAGCACCTCAAATGCACTGCACCACACAGACCAGGAGAGAGCTCAAGCCTCAACCTCTCAGTATTTGCACCAAGGCTTTATTTGTACAATTCCACCACATGTCTTGGCATACTAGAAGAGGAAGTCATTCCACTGCCTGTAATGGTGAGCGATTTCGGATGAGATCATGGGTCTTAGCAATACACTTCAATGTAGTTTGTCACAAACCAATAATTAATTGATGCAGTCCATTATAGAGAGCACAGTACTGTAAAAGCCAGCCTTTATGGATAAATTCCACGGCCCCAGGCTGATGTGTGATACAGTAAGCTGGATGGCTTCTGTACTGAGTGCACAACCGCAAACTGCAAACAGACTATTTTAGAATTATAGATGATTGAGAGCAATTTGGCAGTAATTTACTCCAGGAGCTCATATGATTGAAGCACAAATGGTCATAGACATAATAAATTACGAGAATAAATTGCAATTTTAGATAAAAGAAAACACGCCTATAGATACACTTATAAACACATATACAGATAGATATATTTATAAAGACACAAACACTAAATAAAATGGAGACAATGCTAATGTCAGTTCAGTTAGAGATAGACAATGTTTGAGAGGCTAATATGACTTCAAAGTACTGTCGCATACACAAGATCGAATTATTTTGTTGTTCTTAAAATAGATTTACAAGCTTCGTGCTCATGAATATTTTACCATACATTTGGCAAAATGAAAAAGCAATCCACTATCCTTCCCAATAACTAAATGGATATGTTAAACAAAAGCTATTCAAGAAAAATGCACAGCATGATGATTCCAGACTCCAGTTTTCCTCTAACTTCCCAGGCAGTCAATTTGACAAAAGCTTCATTTCACAGCCAACGTGGGAAAGCCCATGAGGTCTTGTGGCATTGCCACTTCCTGGATGACTCTGTACTTTTGTAAAGGAAGTAAAATAACACATCACTGAACAAGGCACCTTTCCTTTTCAATTGGCTGAGTACTCACTATTAAAGGGTGAATAAAGGGAAAGGCAACCAAATTTACCCACACACAAACACACACCCTGTGAAGTTTAAATAAATATTTTTGCTTGGTGCACCTGTAAAACACGGGCTGCACCTGTGACACAAGATCTGGCATTTGAGCTCCATAAAGCCGACATTCATCTACTTCTGTTACAAGTTACTTTGAGCATTTCGCAAGCGTAAAACACAGAGGTAGGGGGCGGGCGGGCGAGAGAGAGAGGGGGGGGGCGGGCCAGAGAGAGGGGGGGGCGGGCCAGAGAGAGGGGGGGGGCGGGCCAGAGAGAGGGGGGGGCGGGCCAGAGAGAGGGGGGGGGCGGGCCAGAGAGAGGGGGGGGCGGGCCAGAGAGAGGGGGGGGCGGGCCAGAGAGAGGGGGGGGCGGGCCAGAGAGAGGGGGGGGCGGGCCAGAGAGAGGGGGGGGCGGGCCAGAGAGAGGGGGGGGCGGGCCAGAGAGAGGGGGGGGCGGGCCAGAGAGAGGGGGGGGCGGGCCAGAGAGAGGGGGGGGCGGGCCAGAGAGAGGGGGGGGCGGGCCAGAGAGAGGGGGGGGCGGGCCAGAGAGAGGGGGGGGCGGGCCAGAGAGAGGGGGGGGCGGGCCAGAGAGAGGGGGGGGGCCAGAGAGAGGGGGGGGGCGGGCCAGAGAGAGGGGGGGGGCGGGCCAGAGAGAGGGGGGGGGCGGGCCAGAGAGAGGGGGGGGGCGGGCCAGAGAGAGGGGGGGGGCGGGCCAGAGAGAGGGGGGGGCGGGCCAGAGAGAGGGGGGGGGCGGGCCAGAGAGGGGGGGGGCGGGCCAGAGAGAGGGGGGGGCGGGCCAGAGAGAGGGGGGGGGCGGGCCAGAGAGAGGGGGGGGCGGGCCAGAGAGAGGGGGGGGCGGGCCAGAGAGAGGGGGGGGGGCGGGCCAGAGAGAGGGGGGGTGGGCGGGCCAGAGAGAGGGGGGGGGGCGGGCCAGAGAGAGGGGGGGGGCGGGCCAGAGAGAGGGGGGGGGGGGGCGGGCCAGAGCGAGGGGGGGGGGCGGGCCAGAGCGAGGGGGGGGGGCGGGCCAGAGCGAGGGGGGGGGGCGGGCCAGAGCGACGGGGGGGGGCGGGCCAGAGCGAGGGGGGGGGGGCGGGCCAGAGCGAGGGGGGGGGGCGGGCCAGAGCGAGGGGGGGGCGGGCCAGAGCGAGGGGGGGGGCGGGCCAGAGCGAGGGGGGGGGGGCGGGCCAGAGCGAGGGGGGGGGGGCGGGCCAGAGAGGAGGGGGGGGGCGGGCCAGAGCGAGGGGGGGGGCGGGCCAGAGCGAGGGGGGGGGGGCGGGCCAGAGCGAGGGGGGGGGGGCGGGCCAGAGCGAGGGGGGGGGGCGGGCCAGAGAGGAGGGGGGGGGCGGGCCAGAGAGGGGGGGGGCGGGCCAGAGAGAGAGAGGGGGCGGGCGAGAGAGAGAGGGGGCGGGCGAGAGAGAGAGGGGGCGGGCGAGAGAGAGAGAGGGGGCGGGCGAGAGAGAGAGGGGGCGGGCGAGAGAGAGAGGGGGCGGGCGAGAGAGAGAGGGGGCGGGCGAGAGAGAGAGGGGGCGGGCGAGAGAGGGGGCGGGCGAGAGAGAGAGGGGGCGGGCGAGAGAGAGAGGGGGCGGGCGAGAGAGAGAGGGGGCGGGCGAGAGAGAGAGGGGGCGGGCGAGAGAGAGAGGGGGCGGGCGAGAGAGAGAGGGGGCGGGCGAGAGAGAGAGGGGGCGGGCGAGAGAGAGAGGGGGCGGGCGAGAGAGAGAGGGGGCGGGCGAGAGAGAGAGGGGGCGGGCGAGAGAGAGGGGGCGGGCGAGAGAGAGAGGGGACGGGCGAGAGAGAGAGGGGACGGGCGAGAGAGAGAGGGGACGGGCGAGAGAGAGAGGGGACGGGCGAGAGAGAGAGGGGACGGGCGAGAGAGAGGGGGGTGGGCGAGAGAGAGAGAGAGAGAGAGAGAGAGAGGGGGTGGGCGAGAGAGGGGGGGGGGGGCCGGCGAGAGAGAGAGGGGGGCCGGCGAGAGAGAGTTGATAAGCTGGAGGTAACGAGAGGTAGAGGTAGCAAGAGAGAACTGTGTAGCAAAAGATAGAGGTCGTAAGAGAGACATCATGAGGAGAGATTAACCTCTTCCCCCCACCCCCTACCCCTCGGCTATGTGTTAGCCGGAGTATCTGCCAACGTGAATCTGAAACTTACAGTGAGAGAGCCATGTTAAGTACTTTGCCTGTTTTGCTAGGCCTCCTGTGGTGCTTAATGAATTAAACCAACCCAGTATGATGGGTGCAAACCTCTCTGAAATTTGCAATTAACGCTCGCCACTGTCTCAAACTGATATGTTCTGTTATATGTGGAACATTCTTTGTTCCAGTCCTACTCGGGTCCCCTCCCTCACCTCGATGACTGTATCAGTGCCGTTTCCTGCTCTCGCCCTGAACTAGATAAGTTCATTCACTTTACTTCCAATTTCCACCCTTCCCTCACCTTCACATGGTCCATCTCCAACTCTTCCCTTCCTTGACTTCTCCGTCTCCAATTCTGGCGATTGGCTTTCGACAAACATCTCCCACCGACTCCCACAGCTACCTGGACTACACTTCCTCCCACCCCGCTTCCTGTAAGGACTCTATTCCATTCTCCCAGTTTCTCCGTCTCCACCGCGTCTGTTCTGACGATGCCACCTTCTATACCAGTGCTTCCGACATGTCTGCCTTTTTCCTCAACCGAGGATTCCCCTCTACTGTGGTTAACACGGCCCTTGACTGTGTCTGTTCCATTTCCCGCACTTCTGCTCTTGCCCCTTCCCCTCCCTCCCAGAACCACGATAGGGTTCCCCTTGTCCTCACCTTTCACCCGACCAGCCTCCACATTCAACAGATCATCCTCCGCCATTTCCGCCACCTCCAACGTGATCCCACCACCAAACACATCTTCCCCTCACCTCCCCTTTCAGCATTCTGAAGGGACTGCTCCCTCCGTGACACCCTGGTCCACTCCTCAATCCCCCCTAACAGCCCTTCTCCTGGCACCTTCCCGTGCATGCGCAGGAGATGCAACACATGCCCTTTTACCTCCTCCCTTCCCACTGTCCAGGGCCCCAAATGCCCCTTCCTGGTGAAACAGCGATTTACTTGTACTTCTTGCAATTTAGTATACTGTATTCGCTGGTCACGATGCGGTCTCCTCTACATTGAGGAGACCAAACGCAGATTGGGCGACCGCTTTGTGGAACACCTCCGTTCAGTCCGTAAGGGTGACCCTGAGCTTCCGGTCGCCTGTCACTTTAATTCTCCGCTTCATTCCCACTCTGATCTCTCTGTCCTCGGGCTATTGCATTGTTCCAATGAAGCTCAACGTAAGCTCGAGGAACAGCACCTCATCTTTCGATTGGGCACTTTACAGCCTTCCGGGCTCAACATCGAGTTCAACAATTTCAGATAATAATCCCTGCCCCCACTTTTCATGCTGTATGATTTTGCCATTCCCATTTGCAACATTTTATCTTTCCTGCCTCTTACATAAGCACAATGGCCCATAAATTCGGGTCTCCACGGGTGAGTACGCACGGGGTACTCACCCGTAGGCCGAATGGAAGTGCAGGTTTTCTGCATGTACTGCTCATGCGCGGGAAACCGGCACTTCTGAACGAAGAGGTTCAGAGGTCGAACGCGCGCACAGGGGAGGCTGCGCGTGCGCTTTGAACTTAAGTTTTTTTTTTATACAGGTTTTCCCGGGAGGGTAAACCTGCAGGATTTGCACATTTAAAAAGCAAGTGTAAGGCCTGCTTTTTGCAAGGTAAGTGGTCAATTAATTAAAATTAAAACATTTTTTCCACAGGTTTATTATTTTTTAAATACTTTAAAGCAAGGTAAGTTTATTTTTAGCCCCGTTAGAATATAAAATTATTTTTTTCAAAAACTTAAATTATTGTTTAAATAGTTATTTAATGTAATTTATAGTTTATTTAAAAAGTGTGATTTAAAAAAAAAAATTATTTGAAGGTTTACTGCTATTTTGGGGCCCGTAGTATTTATAAGTTTTGACAGGTCTTCCTGTCAATCTTATGAACGGGCTTTTCCCTCCTCCGATTGGCTGCCCATGGCTCACGTGATCCTAGGGGACGCATCGCACTAACTACGCCCCTGGGACACGCAAGCACAGCGCGCCGGCAGCTGGGCCAGGCCCCGGAGCGGAATTCCACGGGGCCCTACTGCTCAACTGCCGGCGCGCTAGGTAAGTGCAGGTCGGGGGCTTGCACCCGCGGGAAGCCCCCGACCCGAATTTCTGAGCCAATATGTTCTTTCAATTCCTTCCTCCCCTCCTAAACCCCTTCCCCCCACCCCCCACCCCCGCCCGTCTCTGCACCTGCTTAATATCTGTTACACCGCCAGCTTTTTCCAGTTCTGATGAAGGGTCCCAGACCTGAAATATTAACTCTGTTTCTCTCTCCACGGATGCTGCCTGGCCTGCTGAGTATTTCCAGCATTGTCTGTTGTTATTTCAGATTTCCAGCATCCACAGTATTTTGCTATTGTGTTCTGTTAGCTACTTCGTTTGGCATAATCAACATCCCAGATAGTGCATGCGGCTAGGAGTTAACCCCTTGTGGAAACAAAATCATAGCAACATTATATATTACTAGCTGGAGTGCCCGGCGGTGCCGAGGCTTTTTCGAGGGCATGTTGTTGTTGGAAGAGAGAGCGAGCGCGACTGGAGGGGGGGGGGGGGGGGGAAGAGAGATAGCGACTGGGGGGGAAGAGAGAGACCGGGGGGGAAGAGAGAGAGCGACCGGGGGGGAAGAGAGAGAGCGACCGGGGGGGAAGAGAGAGAGCGACCGGGGGGGAAGAGAGAGAGCGACCGGGGGGGAAGAGAGCGCGCGACCGGGGGGGAAGAGAGCGCGCGACCGGGGGGGAAGAGAGCGCGCGACCGGGGGGGAAGAGAGCGCGCGACCGGGGGGGAAGAGAGCGCGCGACCGGGGGGGAAGAGAGCGCGCGACCGGGGGGGAAGAGAGCGCGCGACCGGGGGGGAAGAGAGCGCGCGACCGGGGGGGAAGAGAGCGCGCGACCGGGGGGGAAGAGAGCGCGCGACCGGGGGGGAAGAGAGCGCGCGACCGGGGGGGAAGAGAGCGCGCGACCGGGGGGGAAGAGAGCGCGCGACCGGGGGGGAAGAGAGCGCGCGACCGGGGGGGAAGAGAGCGCGCGACCGGGGGGGAAGAGAGCGCGCGACCGGGGGGGGAAGAGAGCGCGCGACCGGGGGGGAAGAGAGCGCGCGACCGGGGGGGGAAGAGAGCGCGCGACCGGGGGGGGAAGAGAGCGCGCGACCGGGGGGGAAGAGAGCGCGCGACCGGGGGGGAAGAGAGCGCGCGACCGGGGGGGGAAGAGAGCGCGCGACCGGGGGGGGAAGAGAGCGCGCGACCGGGGGGGGAAGAGAGCGCGCGACCGGGGGGGAAGAGAGCGCGCGACCGGGGGGGAAGAGAGCGCGCGACCGGGGGGGGAAGAGAGCGCGCGACCGGGGGGGGAAGAGAGCGCGCGACCGGGGGGGGAAGAGAGCGCGCGACCGGGGGGGGGAAGAGAGCGCGCGACCGGGGGGGGGAAGAGAGCGCGCGACCGGGGGGGAAGAGAGCGCGCGACTGGGGGGAAGAGAGCGCGCGACTGGGGGGAAGAGAGCGCGCGACTGGGGGGAAGAGAGCGCGCGACTGGGGGGAAGAGAGCGCGCGACTGGGGGGAAGAGAGCGCGCGACTGGGGGGAAGAGAGCGCGCGACTGGGGGGAAGAGAGCGCGCGACTGGGGGGAAGAGAGCGCGCGACTGGGGGGGAAGGGGGGAGGAGGAGGGGGGGCAGGGAAGAGCAGGGAAGAAGGGGGCGGCAGGGAAGAGGGGGGGTCAGGGAAGAGGGGGGTCAGGGAAGGGGGGGACAGGGAGAGAGAGGGAGGGGAGAGAGAGGGAGGGGAGGGAGGGGAGAGAGGGGGGGGACAGAGAGGGAGTGAGGGGGAAGGAGAGGGGGAAGGAGGAAGAAACCGGGCAGCCCAGACTAAAGATGGCGCTGTTCGGGCCCACATTGAAGTTCCGCCATGATCAAAGATGGCGTCACGAGGAAATTGCCGTGCCGCCAGGATCAAATATGGCGCTGTGGTGTCGCTGCATTGAACTGCTGCCAGGATGAAAGATGGCCGGGTCCAGTTGCCGGGGTAACCCTCCTCCCCTCCCAATCTCCAGAGCCGGGTTAACCCTTGAGAGGGGAGGGAACCGAGGAGAGGGGATAGGGGGCAGGGGCAGAACGAAAAAAAAGCTGTCTGCCAGCCTTCAGAGCTGGTGCGGCCAGCCTTGAAGGCGCGTGAAGAAGCCGGCGGCCTTTTCTCATGTCGGTTGGAAGCACGGGAAAAAAAAAATTCTTAATTAAAAACTGCAAAATTTCTTTACTTTAAAAAAAAAAGTAGCTGCAAGGTACAAAATCGGAAATCTCCTAACTTTATATGTTCTTTCCTTAAAAACTTTCGGTTTTTGTATATCTTCTAACTTTATATCTTCTTTCCTTAAAAAACTTTCGCCTTTTGAAAACCGAAAGTTTTTTAAGGAAAGAAGATATAAAGTTAGAAGGTATAAAAACTGAATTATTTATTCTCTATCTCTTCACTTACGTTGCAATAGTTGCTGCAGTCACTCCAGTGCTCACGAAGACTGAAGTAACTTTTATTTATTCTGTCTTATTAAGCATCAGGCCCCACACACACACGCCATAGGATTGGTCAACCATCACGTGATGGGGGAGACCGAAGGGGGGGGGGGGGGTGAGGAGTGGGAGGAGCTTGCCACAAAACAATTGCCTAGGGTCCAGCATGGCTGGCAACAGACGCCCAGGCTTAGAGGCCTACCTGCAAAAACGGGGAAAGGTAGGAAAATTAATGAGATTAGATAAAAGATTTAAAAAGTAATTAACTTTTTTTTTTAAAACAATTTCTGAAAGTAATTAACTTTTTTTAAAAAGAATTTCTGTTTTAAAAGGAACTTTTTTTTTTTTTTTTAAAGACGCAGAAAGCGGGAAAAAGAAATGAAAAGTTTGGAATCAAGATGGCGGCGACTCACCTCGGTTCAGAATGATAAGGCCCGCCCACACAGGCACCGATTGGTGGACCGTCAGGTCACCGAAGCGTAGGATTGGTCAATCGTCCCGTCACTCGGCCGTAGGAGGGCCCGGCCGCACGCACCAGGAACCCGGCGTACGATTGGTCGACCTCGACGTCACTCGATGCTAATGAGCGGATAATGAGCGGAATGTTGAACGTTTTTTGGATACCGCGTGCGCAATTTTTGTCCGGCCGAAACGTAAATACGCTTAGGACGGTTCTGGAATCGTCAGCTTTCTTTCGACGTAACGCACGTGTAGGTACGCTCTATAACTTTCGAGTTAATTCAAGACAGAGACAGACAGACGGAATGACAGACAGAAGTATCCTTTTATATATGTAGATAGATAGATAAATTAATACAAATCCATTTTTGGGCATACAGGTAGACTACCCTTTATCCGAACTTCCGAAAACCGAAACCCTCTAAAAACCGAAGGTTTTTTCGGTCAGCGTACGTCGTGCGCACGACATGACCAGAGTGGCGCACGACTTACGCTGAGCAGAGGGTCAGCGTAAGTCGTGCGCACGACCCCCTGCGGACCCCGACCCCCGCGGACCCCGACCCCCGCTGAGCAGAGGGTCAGCGTAAGTCGTGCGCATGACCCCCCGCGGAACCACCTGACTCTCTTCGAAAGCAACGAGAGCTCTGAGCCCGCGGCGGTGCCGGCCCCTGTTCCGACCGAGCATGACGACTTGTTGGTGGAAACGCGGAACTTCATTGCATTCCAGGCTAGCAGCGACGGACAAGCCACGACTGCGGACCCCGCCGCGCCGACCCCCACGCCGACCCCCCTGCGGACCCCCGCCGACCCCGACCCCCGCGGGGCCCCCGCCGACCCACCTTCCGAAATCCGAAATTTTCCGAAAACCGAAACACGGCTGGTCCCGAGGTTTTCGGATAAAGGATAGTCTACCTGTAGTAACATAGGAACAGGAGTAGGTCATTCAGTCCCTTGAGCCAGTTCCGCCATTCAATTAGATTATATCTGATCTGTACATCAATTCCATTTACCCACCTTTGTTCCATATCCCTTGATGGTCTTAACCAACAAAAAATCTATCTATCTCCATGTTGAAAATTTCAAGTGACCCTGCATCCACAGCCTTTTGGGAGAAGCGAGTTCCAGATTTCCACGACCCAAATAGGCAAAAATCTCAAAGCTGAACAGCCAGCAAACAGGCTGGGAGTGGTATGGCGAATGCGAAGGTTAAAACGATACAGGAGACCCTCGTCACACTTCATGCAAACTCACGAAAGCCGTACAAAATATGATAAAGGAGGTGTTTTGAAGTTCTGTGTTTATGAGGCAGCCATACTAAAATTGAAGTACCAAGCCATCATGGCAAATCAGAGACCATTAATAGAGTCTACTCTGTCAACTCAAAACAGTTCAGCGATTGCAGTGAGTAAAGGATCATCTTTCAAACAAGTCATGGGTTCACTCCAGTGATTGCCCATTATGTGAGTGCTCAACCGCACCTGGGCTACCATCATAAGCTACCAAGAATGACCTAAACCTTGCCCCAGAGTGAAGGCAAAGTAAGCAAACAGATTAGAATGGGCTGGTCTCAAACACCTTCTGGGGCCCAGATACAGACAGGCTTAGGAACAGCTTCACCTGTGGAATGATGTGTGGCATAAGAACGAGTAAAAACAAACTATTGTGGGAGGGTAGCAGCACAAGAATTTTCAGAACCGCTCAGTTTCCTGTATGAAACTCAGCTGCCGACTCATTCGAGTGACACAGACACGGAGCGAAGTTAAAAGCCATGCTCAGTCCATTTCATCCTGCCACCTTCCTGTGGGTGAGTGGGGTCATGCAGCATTCAGCTCCCTAACAAGATATTTCTCAAAGAAAATCTCAAAGGATGCTAATGAAATCATGCTAACCAGGAACGGCTAGTTCGACTGGACAGTTAAAAGGGGAATTTTTTAAATTCTGACCCAAAGTATTTCCTGCACATCACTTTCAAAGACGACTTTAGTTTTCTGCCTGGCAACAGGCAAAAAAAGCGCCAATTTCTTCTAATACAAGCCTTTATAGGGATGGCAGATTATAAAAGTGCCCTTCCCATGCCGTACACTTAACACTCAATGGCCCTCACAGTTGGGGTGATTTGTGTGGCGGATATGGCCAGCTCTCATCACGAGAAGTGGTCCATCATTGTCAGCTCTCACCCCAATTAGCAAAAACCCATTCTCCTCACACACAATATCAATACAATGTACTGATCCCCACTGGTCTGCAGAAAACATAAGACTTGCCTTATCTCACACTTCAGATTATGAAGCGGGTGCACTTTCAGCTTTATTGTGACTGTTTGGATGTCATGGCTGTCTCCGCACTTTGCAGTGCCTCTCTTCAGAGCGTGCGCTGAGCCTTTTGAGGGAAGGCGGGTCGGCCACTGAAGGTCTCCGTGTAGCTTCAGGGTATTGTAACTCATTGGCAGAAGACAGTAGCTCCATTGTATTGCTCTGTGTTCCTGCGTGTCTGAGGTCGCTCAGCCTGGCTGTATCCTTACTGCATGCCTTAAGGATTAGTCACACAGCAAGGGGCAAGGCTTGGAGCCACTGGGTCACCGAACAGGCTTTTTTCAGATAACATTCACTCAAACACCTGCTAACCCGGACTGAAGGCCCACGAAATAAATAACTCTCTACGCGTGGCTGTTCAACTGTTGAGCAGTGACAACTGTTCATGTTTTCATGGTATTGTACAACAATTTTTCAGTCGTGCTGAAGTCATTCTATTAATTGTAAAATAAAAGCTCTTTTCACTTTAAACTGTTGAGTCCCTGGGCCAGGGAATAGAAACAAAGCCATTTATCCACACCTCCTGTTGACAGCATATGCTGCAATTTCACTTGGAATGAGAGTTGCCCATTTTATTGGGTTTCATGCCAACAACATTACAACATTGTGGCTGCTTAACAAAATACAGTTCAGCGAATTAAAATGAAGTCAACAGCCAGGAACAAATTCCAGGGACCAAAGACCCTGCCGCAGAACAAATTAACTTAACATTTCAAATGTTTGTTCAGGACTTTTATAAAAATGGTACCAGCTTGTGCGCTTGGCAGTTTGTCAACACAGGCTGGAAAGAAGCAAGTGACATCGCATTGGCTGCACTTGGAAACATTTTCATTTTTAGTTCTCTGTGTTCTTGTTCCATATCTGATGAGCTCTGTTTATCAGTTCATCATTAGAAAGCAAGTGAAAGACAAAGGGAAAAAAAGTGATGCGTCCGAGTTGCTCAACGATCTGGTGGGGTTGGGGGAGGTATTTAACAAAATTCTCGCCAAACTTTTCCCCCTTCCCAGGAGTCAGGCAATCCAAATTTCCTAGCGTAACAGAGAATCCGTAAGTCAAAGATGACCTGGCATGTTCATCCTGAGAATCTCCAGCTTTCAGGTTAAGAGGCCCACTCCCACCATGTCTGTGTTGGATTTAAAACAAGTTCCAAAAGTGAAAATACAGTACTTTAACACAATGCTCAGAGGGGTCCATGGTCCTGGACCATAAAAAGACTGGCGAGCACGACATTGGACTAATTGTACTCAGGCATATCATCTTGAATTCATTACTCCAACATTTTTATTCTATCTCCTCAGGTTGAGAATGAAGCCGATTCTTGGGCTGTCTCTTCTCTCCTTTCCTCCTCCCGTCAAACCATTGCACCACATTGGGAACTAATTCTCTGAAACTGACAATTTGAATATAGTATATATCTATAAAATACCTCGAGGTAAGCAATGTACTCTTAATGAGAGTAGGTAGATGAAAGGGATCAAAGAGCTCAACCTCATGGCTTTTAACACCTGTCAAATTGTTTTGACAAAGGAAATAAGGTAACCCCTCACATGGCCATTTATAATTCTCATTGGAGCAGATAGCACTACTGGACCAAGCTCCTAAATCAGATGGCTTCAGGATGGCCCTCTGAAATGTTGGCCAAATTAGGGAAGTGCACAGATTAATTTCTTTAAACCTGAAAGGATAGCAGAGCTGTAGGCCAGTCTGCCCTGGGACTTCCCTAAGATCTTCATTAGGCCCTGCTCTTGAAAGCTAAGTCAAGACCTGAAGGAAGCTAATGCCGCCCGTGTCTCTTGGATGGAAGACAGCCTGACCTTCAAGTATAATCCAGAGTAAAATCTCTTCTGAAAGACCAAAATCGACCAGCTTCTGAGTAGGGAGAAGACATGGCCTTCTAGCCATCGAGGGCAGCCACTGGTAGCAGCCAAGTTGATGGCAGACATCTTACAGAGCTTCAAGACTGTTTATTCAGGTCACTTTTAGAATCAGAATGGTTACAGCACAGAAGGAGGCTATTCGGCCCATCGAGCCCGTGCCAGCTCTCTGCAAGAGCACTTCAGCTAATCCCACTCCCCTGCCCTTTCCCCGTAGCCCTGCAAATATTTTTCCTTCAGGTACTTAGCCAATTCCCTTTTGAAACCCACGATTGAGTCTGCCTCCACCACCCTTTCAGGCAGTGCATTCCAGATCCTAACCACTTGCTGCGTAAAAAAGTTTTTCCTCATGTCGCCTTTGGTTCTTTTGCCAATCACCTGGAATCTGTGTCCTCTGGTTCTCGACCCTTCCGCCAATAGGAACAGTTTCCTCTTCGGACTAAATCCAAGTGTCAAGTACCCATTCAATCAGTACAAAATGACTTATCACTGGAAACAATGAACTCAACAGCTGGTAGACAATCAAAGTCTGAACTCATCACCAGGAAAAATCTACAAATAGTCTTGTGCACACAAAGCAGACATTTGGGAGCCATCTCAACACGTATCCGAGCGATTTTCACCTCTGGCTTCAGATAAGTTATAAACAACTCAGTTCTTACATCATCGGAGTGCCTCAAATAATTGTAATTTTTTTTCCACCCAAAGGGAGGAATGTTTCCATTTCAGGCGCTGGGTGTCAACATCAAGCACACCCAAGGCAGGTACTGTACAGCTGGAGAGAGAGGAAAGGTCCGTCTACTCTGCCTCAATCATGTCTGATCCCCAACTTCAGGAGAGCACCTCACTACACTAGTGTCGTATTTTCCCCCATTTTCCACAACAACCAACCTGGAGTGAATTACTTGGAACATTTTTCTACTTTTAAGGTGCTCTGCAAGTTGCTGTTATAATGTCTATGATTGGAGCAAAATGGGCTTGCGACATACAAACCTGCAAAAACTTCCAATCACACATTAAGGTCTTGAACTCGGCCCATTACACCAATGCCAAGAATTAAAGCTACCCAGGTAAATCTTCACAAAACATTTGTTTCATACAAAACTAGTTCACCAGTATCAATACCACACCTACAAAAGTCTCCTAGTAACACAACAAAGCACAGAAATCCAAGGGCAATAACATAAAAGAGCCAGCATCTGAGACATGATACGCTGCTATCTTATTTTTCTTTTAATATTTTCTTTGTGTCTGAAATAATATAACTGCTGGAAAGAACTTTTAATTGGAGTCCTGAGTTACACAAACAAACCAAAGGGAGCAATACATTTTCACTGAAGTGGAAGACAAGTCCTTTCTCAGTGGGCAACAACTGGGCATATACAGGGAGATGCCCTTGGGCCAACTAAAGTTATGACAAAGAATAAACTGACAATAAGATCTGTGGCAAACCTCAGAATATAACATGGAAACTAAGTATGTAACAATTCACTTTACATGATCAAGATGGACATAAATAGACTAAACAGCAGAATAAACATATTATTTCCCACCCCCAACTTTCCAGGATGCAGCAACGCGTGCTGCAGTACAATTCCAAAAGCGCCAGCAGCCTTCCAAGTACTTCAGCCGAGGAAGTGATCTTTCACATAATCAGGAAAGTGAGTGTTAGCTGGCTATTTGACAGTGGGAACTGTCGCAATCAAACCCATTCCTGTCCCCACCACGTACAAACTCTGCTGGAGCCAACAGATAGTACAGAGGTCAGGAACACAAACAATTTTTTTTTTCCGAACCAGGGAATACTGAGGGCAACCCAGTGCCCTCTGTAGCACTGCAGCACCATCCCAGCTGGTCAGTTGTCAGTAGTACAAGCCAAGCATCAAACCTGGGACTGCTAGTTTGTACAGCTCAGTACCACATAGTGCAGTGCATTTATCCACAGCCATTACAACAACGTGTCATTCTTGTAGCACCTTCAACATAGGAAAACATCTCAAGGCGCTGAGCCAAAGGAGAAGGTATTAGGACAGGCGATTAAAAGCTTGGCCAAAGAGTAAATTTTAAGGTGGGTCTGAAACAGGGGGGAAAGAGAGGTCTCCTCACCCGATAATGGTGGCTAAAGAGAGTGGGAGATACACAAAAGTCCAGAGTTGGAGGAATGCAGAGTTCTTGGAGGGGTGTAAAGCCAGAGACGGTTACAGAGGTACAGAGGGTTGCGGCCAATTAGGGATTTGAACATGATCATTTTAAAATCGAAGTGTTGGTGGAATGGGAGCCAATGCAGGTCAGCTAGCACAGGGGTGACGGGTGAACAGCGGGTCAGAAAAAGGGCTGCAGAATTTTGGATGAGTTTATGGAGAGTGGAAAATGGGAGGCCAGCCAGGAAACATGAACACAACCTGCAGCTCTACCATTACCGACAACTTAAGGATGAACAGCGAGACCGAGTAAAACTTCTGTACATCCGTTCCCCATTGAGAAGCTGCTCTCATGAGAATTCCATAGATAAGCACTGAACTGTACAAAATACAGAACAATGGGGCGCCTCATCGCAAACAATAGACATGTCATGTTCTGCCTAATGCACCTTGTACTCTTATGTCATATTCTAAGTGGCATTCAATACAGTCATTTTCACAGGGCAAAACTCAGGAAAGTTCCACATACTGATAAACCGCCAGCAACTGCAAAACCGAGTGTTTAAATGTTTATAATGAAAGCAGGAGGGAGTAAAAGGCAATGAAGTGGTGTCAGGTTACAGCTGAAGAATCTGAACTCCTCAAGGAGTGTTCCTGAAGCAGAATATCAAAACCCAAAGTCAACGTGTCAACTGGTCAATGTGCTTTGCCACAACACACACTGCAGTTTCCAATACCACACCTTTGTTATCCATACACAGAGACAAAAAATGGACGCTCAACCTTGCTAATTCATGCATCTGTGAGGACTCTTAATTTAAACACAGCAATATACCTCAAACCTCCAGTTAACAGAAGGAGTAGAAACAGCATTCCAAGCATACCAGTTTCTGTTGCTCGACAGGCACTGATAAAACGAAACAGCGAGTTGTGCTGCAGTGTGTGTGTGTGTGTGGACCTGCTCAGCAACTGAAAGCAGTGCCAAGCCATGCCGACGAGAGGCAAAAATGTCAAGAGCTCCGTATAACTCGCTGATGAAGGAACATCACTATGCGCTGACAACTTCACATATTTGAGGCAGCATAAGGGGCCAAAATAGCTGCTTCAAAAAAGAACTCAATGAATGCATCAGGAGGCCTGCTGTGCTCCTTCAGATAACGTAGCAGGAGTGGCAGGATTTTGAGGCCTGTCTGTAACAGCTTGTCTGAGCCTCTTTTGCTTGCAAAACTGGGGGGGGGAAATTTCACAAGTTTTCTTTATATTCAATTTTTATTAATTATCAATTTGTACTATTTTCACCCAAATATACAGATTCGCCAACAAATACAAGATTTTCCAAGAAGAGAGATTTCTGAGTCTCTCGAGACACTTGGTTCGAATAGTCTCTTTCAAGAAAGGAAAAATTAGCTTGGAATCATAATCGAGTTTGAAGCTTCAAAGTTTGGCCCAGAATCAAACCAGGGACCTTCTGGATGTACGGTTCAGCTACAGACTATGCAGCTACTCTGGAAGCTCTGTGCAATTTTCACCTGGACAATGTAACCCTCAGTTCTGCCTCTAATTTGAATTTTTAGATATTATTTGAAAAATATGCAGGAAATTTTACAGAAAAATAAACACTGAAGAACTGTAAAAACCTAACTCCCAACAATTCCCTGACCCTTAAAGCTTGGGAGAAGCTAGTTCAGAAGTCGCAAGGATTTGAGGCAAAACTAGTCATACCACAGAGTAATACATTTACTGCTAAGGGGATGTCAAGGAACAGAAAGTATGCTGCTAATCTTCATTCTTGCTCATTCGAGCAACAGGGCTATAATCTGCCACAGCAGACAGCAACTTGCTGTTGTCTTCAAAAATAAATATTATGGGCCTGAAACTGCGATCGGAGGCTTCCTGCGGGCAGATGCCTCCGACCTGTAAAATATCAACGAATGTACCTGGTGGCCCAGGAGATACGGGGGCTTGCGATCCTGGGCCTCTCCGGGTCTGCGCGAGCAGAGACCCATGTATCCCAGGGGCGCATGCGGTTCGCAAGCGCCCCTGGGATCTCGTGGGCCGGCCCAACCAATAAAAGAAGAGAATCCCCATTCATACTTACGGGAGTTGCGTATGTATAGAACTCCCATAAGTATGAATGGGGATCACTTAAAAAATACACGAACACATTGAAATAAATTAAAATTAATTAAAATGCCATTTAATTAAATATTTTAAACAAAAATTTACTTTTAAAAAATTTTGTTTTAACGGGGCTAAAAATAAACTTACCTTATTGGACAGGGTTTTTAATGTGTAAATGAGTGCTAAAATTTTATTTTTCTATTTTTGTAAAACTCTTATGCTGCTAAAAGCTGGCCTCACGTAAAGCTGGCATAAGCATTTCACAGGTATTCAGCGGGCACACCTCTCCACCCAAAACTCAGGGATGCAGAGGATCTGTCAAGAGGATTCTTGACAGATCACAAGTTCCGGGTTTTAGCGCACGCGATTCGCATGCCTAAACCCGGAACTTGCGCGGCCCCTACGGGCGCGTGCACACCTCGTATGCACCAGTGGGTGTCGCAAAATACGGCCCATTATGTCCCTTGCAGCAGGAAATAAGATAATCACACCATCAGACCCAAAATGATCATGTCACTAACTGCTTTAACATGATAAATATTCAACTTTAATGTGTGTATATATGTGCTGGATAACAGAATGGCAGGGCCTGACCAGCTGGAAATGAAACAACATTTCAGGTCATGCTCATTTATACAGATACTAGCTGAAGTGCCCGGTGGTGCCGAGGGTCTTTTGAGGGCATGTTGTTGTTGGAAGAGAGAGAGAGAGGGAGAGAGAGAGAGCGACTGGGGGGGGGGGAAGAGAGCGAGCGACTGGGGGGGGGGGGGGGAAGAGAGCGAGCGACTGGGGGGGGGGGGGGGAAGAGAGCGAGCGACTGGGGGGGGGGGGGGAAGAGAGCGAGCGACTGGGGGGGGGGGGGGGGAAGAGAGCGAGCGACTGGGGGGGGGGGGGAAGAGAGAGAGCGACTGGGGGGGGGGAAGAGAGAGCGCGACTGGGGGGGAAGAGAGAGCGACTGGGGGGGAAGAGAGAGCGACTGGGGGGGAAGAGAGAGCGACTGGGGGGGAAGAGAGAGCGACTGGGGGGGAAGAGAGAGCGACTGGGGGGGAAGAGAGAGCGACTGGGGGGGAAGAGAGAGCGACTGGGGGGGAAGAGAGAGCGACTGGGGGGGAAGAGAGAGCGACTGGGGGGGAAGAGAGAGCGACTGGGGGGGAAGAGAGAGCGACTGGGGGGGAAGAGAGAGCGACTGGGGGGGAAGAGAGAGCGACTGGGGGGGAAGAGAGAGCGACTGGGGGGGAAGAGAGAGCGACTGGGGGGGAAGAGAGAGCGACTGGGGGGGAAGAGAGAGCGACTGGGGGGGAAGAGAGAGCGACTGGGGGGGAAGAGAGAGCGACTGGGGGGGAAGAGAGAGCGACTGGGGGGGAAGAGAGAGCGACTGGGGGGGAAGAGAGAGCGACTGGGGGGGAAGAGAGAGCGACTGGGGGGGAAGAGAGAGCGACTGGGGGGGAAGAGAGAGCGACTGGGGGGGAAGAGAGAGCGACTGGGGGGGAAGAGAGAGCGACTGGGGGGGAAGAGAGAGCGACTGGGGGGGAAGAGAGAGCGACTGGGGGGGAAGAGAGAGCGACTGGGGGGGAAGAGAGAGCGACTGGGGGGGAAGAGAGAGCGACTGGGGGGGAAGAGAGAGCGACTGGGGGGGAAGAGAGAGCGACTGGGGGGGAAGAGAGAGCGACTGGGGGGGAAGAGAGAGCGACTGGGGGGGAAGAGAGAGCGACTGGGGGGGAAGAGAGAGCGACTGGGGGGGAAGAGAGAGCGACTGGGGGGGAAGAGAGAGCGACTGGGGGGGAAGAGAGAGCGACTGGGGGGGAAGAGAGAGCGACTGGGGGGGAAGAGAGAGCGACTGGGGGGGAAGAGAGAGCGACTGGGGGGGAAGAGAGAGCGACTGGGGGGGAAGAGAGAGCGACTGGGGGGGAAGAGAGAGCGACTGGGGGGGAAGAGAGAGCGACTGGGGGGGAAGAGAGAGCGACTGGGGGGGAAGAGAGAGCGACTGGGGGGGAAGAGAGAGCGACTGGGGGGGAAGAGAGAGCGACTGGGGGGGAAGAGAGAGCGACTGGGGGGGAAGAGAGAGCGACTGGGGGGGAAGAGAGAGCGACTGGGGGGGAAGAGAGAGCGACTGGGGGGGAAGAGAGAGCGACTGGGGGGGAAGAGAGAGCGACTGGGGGGGAAGAGAGAGCGACTGGGGGGGAAGAGAGAGCGACTGGGGGGGAAGAGAGAGCGACTGGGGGGGAAGAGAGAGCGACTGGGGGGGAAGAGAGAGCGACTGGGGGGGAAGAGAGAGCGACTGGGGGGGAAGAGAGAGCGACTGGGGGGGAAGAGAGAGCGACTGGGGGGGAAGAGAGAGCGACTGGGGGGGGAAGAGAGAGCGACTGGGGGGGGAAGAGAGAGCGACTGGGGGGGGAAGAGAGAGCGACTGGGGGGGGAAGAGAGAGCGACTGGGGGGGGAAGAGAGAGCGACTGGGGGGGGAAGAGAGAGCGACTGGGGGGGGAAGAGAGAGCGACTGGGGGGGGAAGAGAGAGCGACTGGGGGGGGAAGAGAGAGCGACTGGGGGGGGAAGAGAGAGCGACTGGGGGGGAAGAGAGAGCGACTGGGGGGGAAGAGAGAGCGACTGGGGGGGAAGAGAGAGCGACTGGGGGGGAAGAGAGAGCGACTGGGGGGGAAGAGAGAGCGACTGGGGGGGAAGAGAGAGCGACTGGGGGGGAAGAGAGAGCGACTGGGGGGGAAGAGAGAGCGACTGGGGGGGAAGAGAGAGCGACTGGGGGGGAAGAGAGAGCGACTGGGGGGGAAGAGAGAGCGACTGGGGGGGAAGAGAGAGCGACTGGGGGGGAAGAGAGAGCGACTGGGGGGGAAGAGAGAGCGACTGGGGGGGAAGAGAGAGCGACTGGGGGGGAAGAGAGAGCGACTGGGGGGGAAGAGAGAGCGACTGGGGGGGAAGAGAGAGCGACTGGGGGGGAAGAGAGAGCGACTGGGGGGGAAGAGAGAGCGACTGGGGGGGAAGAGAGAGCGACTGGGGGGGAAGAGAGAGCGACTGGGGGGGAAGAGAGAGCGACTGGGGGGGAAGAGAGAGCGACTGGGGGGGAAGAGAGAGCGACTGGGGGGGAAGAGAGAGCGACTGGGGGGGAAGAGAGAGCGACTGGGGGGGAAGAGAGAGCGACTGGGGGGGAAGAGAGAGCGACTGGGGGGGAAGAGAGAGCGACTGGGGGGGAAGAGAGAGCGACTGGGGGGGAAGAGAGAGCGACTGGGGGGGAAGAGAGAGCGACTGGGGGGGAAGAGAGAGCGACTGGGGGGGAAGAGAGAGCGACTGGGGGGGAAGAGAGAGCGACTGGGGGGGAAGAGAGAGCGACTGGGGGGGAAGAGAGAGCGACTGGGGGGGAAGAGAGAGCGACTGGGGGGGAAGAGAGAGCGACTGGGGGGGAAGAGAGAGCGACTGGGGGGGAAGAGAGAGCGACTGGGGGGGGAAGAGAGAGCGACTGGGGGGGAAGAGAGAGCGACTGGGGGGGAAGAGAGAGCGACTGGGGGGGAAGAGAGAGCGACTGGGGGGGAAGAGAGAGCGACTGGGGGGGAAGAGAGAGCGACTGGGGGGGAAGAGAGAGCGACTGGGGGGGAAGAGAGAGCGACTGGGGGGGAAGAGAGGGCGACTGGGGGGGAAGAGAGAGCGACTGGGGGGGGAAGAGAGAGCGACTGGGGGGGGAAGAGAGAGCGACTGGGGGGGGAAGAGAGAGCGACTGGGGGGGGAAGAGAGAGCGACTGGGGGGGGAAGAGAGAGCGACTGGGGGGGGAAGAGAGAGCGACTGGGGGGGAAGAGAGAGCGACTGGGGGGGAAGAGAGAGCGACTGGGGGGGAAGAGAGAGCGACTGGGGGGGAAGAGAGAGCGACTGGGGGGGAAGAGAGAGCGACTGGGGGGGAAGAGAGAGCGACTGGGGGGGGAAGAGAGAGCGACTGGGGGGGGAAGAGAGAGCGACTGGGGGGGGGAAGAGAGAGCGACTGGGGGGGAAGAGAGAGCGACTGGGGGGGGAAGAGAGAGCGACTGGGGGGGGAAGAGAGAGCGACTGGGGGGGAAGAGAGAGCGACTGGGGGGGAAGAGAGAGCGACTGGGGGGAAGAGAGAGCGACTGGGGGGGAAGAGAGAGCGACTGGGGGGGAAGAGAGAGCGACTGGGGGGGAAGAGAGAGCGACTGGGGGGGAAGAGAGAGCGACTGGGGGGGAAGAGAGCGCGACTGGGGGGGGAAGAGAGAGAGCGAGAAAGAGGGGAGAGGGGGAGGGGGAGGGGGAGGGGGAGGGAGGGGGGAAAGGGAGGGGGGGAAAGGGAGGGGGGGAGGGAAGGGGGGGAGGGAGGGAAAGGGAGGGGGGAAAGGGAGGGGGGGAAAGGGAGGGGGGGGAAGGGAGGGGGGGGAAAGGGAGGGGGGAAAGGGAGGGGGGAAAGGGAGGGGGGGAAAGGGAGGGGGGGAAAGGGAGGGGGGGAAAGGGAGGGGGGGAAAGGGAGGGGGAGGAAGGGAGGGGGGTGAGGGAGGGGGGTGAGGGAGGGGGGGTGAGGGAGGGGGGGTGAGGGAGGGGGGGTGAGGGAGGGGGGGTGAGGGAGGGGGGTGAGGGAGCGGGTAGAGGGAGGGAAGGGGGGAGAGGGAGGGAAGGAGGGGAGGGGGGAGTCGGAGGGGAGGAGGGGGAAGGGGAGAGAGGGAGGGAGGGGGGCCTGAGATGGCCGATTGCGGCTGGCCGGGCCCGGTTGCCTTGGTAACCCTCCTCCTCTCTCCGCCTCCCTATCTCTGGGCCTGAGCGGCCGATTGCGGCTGGCGAGCCCGGTTGCCGGGGTAACCCTCTCCGCTCCCCCTCCCCTCCCGAGCCCCGGTTGCCTTGGTAACCCTCCTCCCCTCTCCGCCTCCCAATCTCTGGGGGGGAAAGGGGGAGAGGGGGGGGGGAAGGCGGGGTGGGGGTGAAGGGGGTGTGGGGGGCGGGGAAGGGTGGAAAGGGAGGGGGGGAGAGAAGGGAGGGGGGAGAGAAGGGGAGGGGAGAAGGGGAGGGGGGGAGAAGGGGAGGGGGGGAGAAGGGGAGGGGGGAGAAGGGGAGGGGGGAGAAGGGGAGGGGGGAGAGGGGGGGAGAAGGGAGGGGGGGAGAAGGGAGGGGGGGGAGAAGGGAGGGGAGGGGGGGAGAAGGGAGGGGAGGGGGGGAGAAGGGAGGGGAGGGGGGGGAGAAGGGAGGGGGGAGAAGGGAGGGGGGGAAGGGAGGGGGGGAAGGGAGGGGGGGGAAGGGAGGGGGGGAAGGGAGGGGGGAGGAAGGGGGGGAGGGAGGGGGGAGGAAGGGGGGGAGGAAGGGGGGGAGGAAGGGGGGGGAGGAAGGGGGGAGGGGAAGGAAGGGGGGGAGGAAGGCGGGGGGAGGAAGGGGGGGAGGAAGGGGGGGGAGGAAGGAAGGGGGGGGAAAAGGGACGGGGGAAAAGGGAGGTGGGGTGAAAGGGAGCGGGGGGAGCAAGGGGTGGGGAAACATGAAACTTAAAGTACTTATAAAACATTTTTGGTAAATCTTTCTATAACATACACTTTACAACCTCACCAATCTTTTTATTAAAAAAGGGGTGCTCACCTCTCAGTGTATTGTATCACAATGGCCGCAGCTTGCTTTTCAGTTGGAAAGATTAGGCCCCGCCCTCACAGTCGATTGTCTGTCTCGGTCACCTGGACCCGAGTTGGAGCACAGAAGCCCCACCCACTCTATGTTCCTGTACTAAGATGGTCGCGCATGCACTCTGTTACACACTGAATCAAAATGGCGTCGCACTGAAACTTTTCTCCCTCCTTGACAAAGATGGCTGCCGTTAACCTGGGGCTGTCAGCAGAAGAAATTTCCTCAGCTGCAAACACAGGATCTTCAGATTATTATTCGGGGCTTGCGACCTACCCCAGTTGCTTATGAAGCCTCCCCACCTACTGACCCCGGGAATGGAGCTGAGGCAGCACACCCTCTGCCAGTGTTTGTCTCTGTCTAGGCCGGGAGCCTGGGTCTAGAGTTGCACTGCTGGCAGTTGGAGAAGCCTAGGCCCCGGGCCTGGAAAAACGGTGAAAGGTAGGAGAATTATAGAGGTTAGAGAAAAGATTTACAAATTAATTAACTTTTTTTAAAAACAATGTGTGTTTTAAAAGCAACTTTTTTTTTGCTGGAAATGTAGATTTGAAAAGAAACACGCAGAAAGCGGGAAAAAGAAATGAAAAGTTTGGAATCAAGATGGCAGCGACTCACCTCGGTTCAGAACGGTAAGGCCCGCCCACACAGGCACCGATTGGTCGATCGTCAGGTCACCGAAGCGTAGGATTGGTCAATCGTCCCGTCACTCGACTGTAGGAGGGCCTGCCCGCACGCGCCAGGAACCCGGCGTACGATTGGTCGACCTCGACGTCACTCTATGGCTAATGAGCGGATAATGAGATGCTAATGAGCGGAATTTTGAACATTTTTTGGATACCGCGGGCGCGATTTTTGTCCGGCCGAAACGTAAATACGCTTACGACCATTTTGGAAAGGTAAGCTTTCTTTCGACGCAACGCACGCGTCGGTACGCTCTATAACTTTCGAGCGCATAGCCGGACAGACGCACACGTGAGGACAGACAGACAGAAGGACAGACAGACAGAACGATCCGTTTATATATATAGATATACAAGATCACAGCAATTCTTCTGCTTCCTCTCAAGACCAGGTATTTTTTCTCTTTCACATTCCCACTCAATTCCCAATCTAACGGCTTATAGGCAAGCAACATGTGCCAAGTCCTCTGCAATGTTGCTCTGGACTAACCAGTGAGAAGTGTTCAATCGTGTTGACTTAACCTGTAGTGTCAGCTGTTCCTCAGTGGGTAGCACTCTCGCCTCTGAGTCAGAAGGTTCCCAGTTCAAGTCCCACTCCACGGACTTGGGCACAAAAATCTAGGCTGACACTCCAGTGCAGTGCTGAGGGAGTGCTGCACTGTCGGAGGTGCCGTCTTTCAGATGAGACGTTAAACTGAGGCCCCGTCTGCTGTCTCAGGTGGACGGAAAAGATCCCATGGCAATATTTCGAAGAGGAGCAGGGGAGTTATCCCCGGTGTCCTGGCCAATATTTATCCCTCAATCAACATAACAAAAACAGATTATCTGGTCATTATCACATTGCTGTTTGTGGGAGCTTGCTGTGCGCAAATTGGCTGCCGCGTTTCCTACATTACAACAGTGACTACACTCAAAGTTCTTAATTGGCTGTAAAGCACTTTGAGACGTCCAGTGCTCATGAAAGGCGCGTCTTTCTTTCTTGCTCCCCTGCTGTATCATTTAAACTCTACAAATCTTTATTGGAATCCTTGCTACAAAAAGCATTCACCATCTGGTTGCTTTTATACAGACCAGCTGTGACTGTCGAAAGAGTAACAAGTTTGACGATATGAAAAGCTTAATAGGTATCGTTACAAATCCTCCCCCACCCCAACAAGAAAAATGTCTCTCTCTCAACCAATTGGGAACGCCTTGTGTATTCAATTGCCATTTTTCTTGGGAAATTGGCCCACTTAATGTAGGTTTTGAAGGCATTCGGACAAATGAAAGCATTATCTCTGTTCCCAGTTGACAAACCTTATTCTTAGATTGCTGCGTCGACTGAAACTTGAGAGGATGATAATTTTTGGCTCTGCTCCTTGCAACGTGACCAAATGCCAACAATCTGAACTGCCCCAATAAGAATGGCATATTTTCGTTCTAAATCACCAGTCAAGCGGTAATGGAAATTAGAGTTGTGGAGCATCTGTCTATCGATAGAGTAATAAAACCTATATTGTACATGTCTACATTCTATCAGGTAAACAACTGTATTATACATGTCTACTAACATTCTGTCAAGTGACCATTTTGAAAGTACACACTCATTATGTGTTTCATGTTCACCAAACCATAAATTGAAGATACAACTTAGATGTGAAGTATCATTTAGGAAACTGGATGTGTGTTTCAATTTAACTAAACATTAAATATTAAGATCTAAACCAGATGGGCAAATTGCCACACATTCAATTCCAAGCCACAGTACTACAAAGGGAAGGCATTTCAGTGAGCTTCTGATGGACTTTGTTACTTTGGAGATGCACGGAGCGCATCACCGTGACAAAGTGACCGCTTAAGCTGCCCTTTTTACTTCATGGTGGAGTGGCTTATTTTGAACACAAGAGACGTGCATTGGTCTAAATATTGTTGAATATGACCAAGTACACAGCTAAAAGATTTGTGATACCATGAAGTGAGATTAAATAAGTGGAGTGGTTTTTGAGCATGAACGAAAGGTATCACAGTTCTGAAATTCCCTCAGATTAACAGCTGTTGGTTAATATCTCTCCATGAATTAATTTGGCTCTCTTGAAACACTGGGTTTAGCAACACAACCTTAATAATCCCAATGAGATCATCGGCACTATAAAGTGAAAACATTTTTCAAATTCAAACCGACCAAGGAAAAAAAGTTCTTGATCACAACTATCTCTGCTTCCACTTTCCAAACCCCGAACTGTGTATTCAGCTGGCATGACCACCAGGTCTGAAATGTGCAGAGTCCAATTACAGCAACTCAGTCCTTCTGTTTAGAAGATCATTCTGCAAATTCACAACTTGTAAAAGTTTATCATCGCTGATATAAACAGCAGCAATAATGGGCTTAATCATCCAAGGCCAGTAGATCTTTCTTTTGGCTGTTTGCACTTGGACTGAGACACTCATCCTTAAAATGCACTTCATCGGCAGTTTACTTGCTGCCTTCCCACGTAAATTAACATTTGATTAGATGAAGTGTTCAAAGTTTCAAATGCAGGGCATGTGCTGCAGTGAAACAAACAACACCCCATAATAATAAAAATAAAAATTTAAGCAAAGAATGTGCATTTCATTAGAGACCTTCAGATTCTCAGGATATACATAAGCACTTCACATTCCATAAACTACTTTCAAAATATAGTCACCGCTGATTTGTAGGCAAACACAACAGCCAGTTTGCAAGGTCTGATAAACAGCATGACCAACCGTGTTTTGGTAGTGTTGGATGAAAGATAAATGTTGGCCAGGAGAGCAGTAGAACTCTCCTGCTCTTCAGTGCCATTGGATCTTTTACATTCACCAGAACGCAGGCGAGGCCTCAATTTAACGTCGGATACAAAAGATGGCACCTCCAACAATGCAGCACTGTAGTTAAATCGGCCTAGATTATGCACTCAGGTCCTGAATAAGGGCAACAGTGCTAACCACTGAGCCAAGAAGACACTCAAAAATTTATCAACTTACACCATCCCTTCTTTCACAGTTTTGTTAATTTTTTCAACATTACATATATTGGAATGCATATTTAAGGTGGTGTGTAAATTGGCAAGTATGTCGAATCAAAAGATTAGCACTTCATTATGTGACATTAGACTGTGTTGTTCAGGAACTCGCTGGATTTCCCAAGAGATGAATACAGGGTTCAGTTGTGTTCAGTTTTGGGCACCAAACCTCAGTAAAGATATACTGGCCTTGGAGGGGTACAGCCCAGATTCACCAGAATGATGCCAGGGCTTAAAGGGTTAAGTTATGAGGATAGGTTGTGTTTCCTTGAGTTGAGAAGGTTGAAAGGTGATGTAATCGACATCTTCACAATGATAAAAGAATTCGATAGAGAAGAGAGAGAGAAAGTATTTCCCCAGGTGGGGGAATTCAGAACAAGATGCTAGAGCTCGACTATTCAACAATGAAATACAGGATATGGTGATAGGGCCGGTGAATGGAGTACAGGTAGATCTCATTGAATGGCGGAGTAGGCTCGAAGGGCCGAATGGCCTACTTCTGCTCCTATTTCTTATGTTCTTATAAAATCAGGAAGCATTCTTCACACAAAGGATAGTGGATATATGGAATTCACTCACCTCAAAGGCTGTGGATGCTGGGACAATTGACATTTTCAAGACTGAGATCGAATGATTTTTGTTTGGTAAGGGCATGAACAGATAGGGAACAAAGGCGAGTAAAATGGAGTTGAGATACAGATCAGCCATGATCTAATTAAATGGTGGAACAGGTTTAAGGGGCTGAATGGCCTACTCCTGGCCCTATATTACAATGTTTAAGGCCATCAACATTTATACTCAGGTAAAACAGGTACAGTATTATGAAATCTCTCATTGCCAGAGCTGGAAAGCGTAATGTCCCTTTATGTTGTAGAACTGCTTTTTGTTGAAATGCCCCTCTCAACCTCCTTTTATATTGCAGCTGTTTTTAGTTTGGACTCCTGGAGACTGACTTCCATGAGCCAGCTGCCAGCATTTACATTACTAAATTCATCTCCCTTATTCTGGTGACTGACTCTTAGATCCATTATTGCACGGGTCTACGAGTCTTCTACTGGGAGCCAAAATAATTGGTGGCAATGCCTTCAACTGACTCACTGACACTGCCCCCCACCCCGCCCAGCAGTCTAACAGCAGCACAATATACTGAGCTGTACCGTTGTATGGGATTAACTACTCAAAGCTGCAGTGGAGGACTTTTTCTAGCTACAAACTCAGCCCTGCCTGCCCAAGCTGGTGAGAATTCCCTGCTGACTGATAAAGGGCTAGCATTCCTGGATGGTATCGACAGCCTGAATACTTCGCTCACTGAAAAAAATAAGAATCAGTAGCGATAGCTGTTTATGTTTACCGATAACAGCCAATCATCACCTGCTGAGATGTTTATTTGCCAGCAACAACGTGTCTACCTTATTTACATCAGAGCAGTGGCACAGACATTGGGGCAGCAGCATTGTTAGACAAGAGTTCAAGACCATGCCACAGCACTATTCACAACACACTGTTTGCAGTAATAATGAGGGAAAGCAAGCATCAGTTGGGGCAGCAGACAAGGATATGGTGGACCTGTTGTAATTCCACGGGGAATATTATTAGTTTTGCCTGTGACAGGCCATTCTAGTCTCACTGAGCTTCAGCAAGTCACTCGATCTTTCTTCAAGCATCCAAAATCTCCCAAATTTTATGCAGGAAATTAAATCAACGAATTGTGCATTTTTGGCTTGTTAGAACTCAGACTTTTCAGAAACAGATAAATTCATTTCCAGAATTTAGTAATTCCAGTTAAGAAACTTAGACTTAATCTCTCAAAAACTTATCGTCCATGAACGTTGGTATTATTTTACTTCAGAAGTAACCAAATTTCTTGCTTTCTCTAATCTCTTTCAAGTTGCACAGAATAAGAAGGTTTTTTTTTAATAAACAGCTGCTCTCTGGAGTGAACAATGGGCAGGCACCATGCTGCTCTGTAGAAAAAGAAACAATTCAATTCTTATACAAAGCAATACTACGACATGGCATATTCTGAGGCGCACCATCATTATCTGTTTTTATAGTTATATAAAAAGAAAAAGGGTGGCTAAAGTAAATGTTGGTCCCTTAGAGGACGAGACCGGGAAATTAATGGTGGGAAATATGTAGATGGCAAAAACACTGAATGAATATTTTACATCAGTCTTTACAGTAGAAGACACTAAGAATATCCCAACACTGGACAAACAGGGGGCTATGGGGGGGAGGAGCTAAACACGGTCAAAATCACTAAGGAAGTGGTACTCGGTAAAATAATGGGACTCAAGGTGGATAAATCACCTGGACCTGATGGCTTACATCCTAGGGTCTTGAGGGAAGTGGCGGTAGGGATTGTGGATGCATTGGTAATAATTTTCCAAAACTCCCTGGACTCGGCAAAGGTCCCGGCAGACTGGAAAACTGCTAATGTAACACCCTTATTTAAAAAGGGCAGTAGACAGAAGGCTGGAAACTATAGACCGGTTAGCCTAACATCTGTGGTAGGTAAAATTTTGGAGTCCATTATTAAGGAGACAGTAACAGGACATTTGGATAATCATAATTTAATAGGACAAAGTCAGCATGGTTTTATGAAGGGGAAGTCATGTTTGACAAATTTGCTGGAGTTCTTTGAGGAAGTAACATATAGGGTGGATAAAGGGGAACCAGTGGACGTAGTGTATTTAGACTTCCAAAAGGCATTTGACAAGGTGCCACACAAAAGATTATTGCTTAAGATAAAAAATCACGGGATTGGGGGTAATATTCTGGCATGGATTGAGGATTGGCTATCTAACAGAAGGCAGAGAGTTGGGATAAATGGTTCATTCTCAGACTGGCAATCAGTAACTAGTGGTGTTCCGCAGGGGTCAGTGCTGGGTCCCCAACTCTTCACAATCTATATTAACGATTTGGAGGAGGGGACCGAGTGTAACATATCAAAGTTTGCAGATGATACTAAGATGGGAGGGAAAGTAGTGAGTGAGGAGGACATAAAAAACCTGCAAGGGGACATCGACAGGCTAAGTAAGTGGGCAGAGATTTGGCAGATGGAATACAATACTGGAAAGTGTGAGGTTATGCACTTTGGCAGGAAAAATCGTAGAGCAAGTTATTATCTTAATGGCAAGAAACTGGAAAGTACTGTAGTACAAAGGGATCTGGGGGTCCTGGTGCACGAAACTCAAAAGGTTAGTATGCAGGTGCAGCAAGTGATTAAGAGGGCCAATGGAATGTTGGCTTTCATTGCTAGGGGGATAGAATATAAAAATAGGGAGGTATTGCTTCAGTTGTACAAGGTATTGGTGAGACCGCACCTGGAATTGGGACTCTACCCATTGGAGTTCAGAAGAATGAGAGGTGATCTTGTTGAAACACATAAGATTGTGAAGGGGTTGGATCGGGTGGATGCGGGGAAGATGTTCCCGATGATGGGTGAAACTAGAACTAGGGGGCATAGTCTTAGAATAAGGGGCTGCTCTTTCAAAACTGAGATGAGGAGGAACTACTTCACTCAGAGGGTGGTAGTTCCATGGAATATGCTGCCCCAAAAAGCTGTAGAAGCTACATCATTACATAAATTTAAAACAGAAATAGACAGTTTCCTCGAAGTAAAGGGAATTAAGGGTTACAGGGAGCGGGCAGGAATTTGGACATGAGTCTAGGTTCGGATCGGTCATGGCCTTGTGGGTAGCGGAGCGGGCCCAGGGGCCGTGTAGCCTGATCCTGCTCCTATTTCGTGTGTCTTATTCTGTTAGATTCAGGAGATGGTTCTGTGATAGTGGATTGGCAGTTAGGATCAGATCAGCCATGGTCTTATTGAATGGCGGAGCAGGCTCGAGGGGCCGATTGGCCTACTCCTACTCCTATTTCTTATGTTCTTATGTTATTACAAGGCTCTGTTAAAGCACGTCCCTTCCAGTCTGAAGGGATTTAAGCTACTCCACCAGTGTATAGGCTATAGGACCTCGTATCTTGGCTTTTTCAGCTCATATCTTTTGCTTTGTAATGGAAAATGAATGCACTTTACAACAGCAAAAATGCCTGGAACGTCAAGGCTTCAAGTGAAAGCAGCACACCTCACTGCAGACTGAGCAACTGGTCCAGCTGAGGTCACAAAGTTGGAAGGTGAACTGACACAGCTTCAGAGCGGTGAGACTGGATTTCTGCTCTGCACTGTTGCGATCCATATCTCAGTTGTATCTTTGAGGGGAAAGCTGCAGGAGAGGCGATACCTGTGCTCGGGGATAGTGGGAGAAGAATGAAAATAGCAGAAGGAGCTTTATCGCTTGCATGTCCTCACAATGCCCAAGAGTGAATTAAGTTGCCCAGCTACCCTCTCAGCTTGCAGTTGATGTGTGGCCCACGGAAAAACAAAAAAGGACGAGAAAACAACTTTGAAGTTAAAAAAAGATACACTGAAAAAAAAAATTTTAATCCAAAAATGTATCAAGTAACGAATACAACTGCATTTTGTAAAATGCTTGGACAAGAAGCTCCCTGTTTAAGAGCAAAGGACACCGATCTGAACGGCCAGTTACACTTCTAATCAGTCTCAGTGGGAAACTGCTGAAAACACTGGTCTTGGTCCAGCAAAGCATACAGGGAGATACCAGCACACTTCCAGCACTTGAATACAACTGGTCATGGGGCAGCCGAGAAGCAGATGTTTCATGGAGAACTCCTCATTAAGGAAGCCACTAGAGTATAGTTTCACATCATGGGTGGAAAGGAATATATTACATAAAATTCCTTGCTCTAAAAAAGACTTGCATTTATATAGCGCCTTTCAAAGCGCTTTACAGCCATTTTGAATTGTAGTCACTGTTGTACTATAGGAAACACAGCAGCCAATTTGCAGACGGCAAGCTCCCAGAAACAGCAATGTGATAATGACCAGATAATCTGTTTTTTCAGTGATGTTGATTGAGGGATAAATATTGGCCAGGACACCGGTAATAACTCCCCTGCTCTTCTTCGAAATAGTGCTATGAGATCTTTTACGCCCACCTGAGAGATCAGACGGGGCCTCGGTTTAACGCCGCATCCAAAAGACAGCATCTCAGACAGTGCTCCTTCAGTACTGCACTGGGGTGTCAGCCTAGATTTTTGTGCTCAAGTCTCTGGAGTGGAACTTGAACCCACAACCTTCTGACTCAAAGGCTACCAACTGAGCCACTGGCTGACACTTGAACAGAGACTTACAATGATGGTGAGCCTTAGAATGTCATGTTGTGGTATTGCTTTGTATAAACTCTATGCCACTTCTAACAGAAAATTTGAAGCAGAACAAGGAACTGACTATTAAGTGCATTGATATTTCCATTGTTCAAAGATTGAGAACCAATTCCATAATCATAATAGTTGCATTTATTAATTTTTATTCATTCCTGGGATGTGAGCATCGCTGGGAGGGCCAGCATTGGGGGGGGTTTAAACTAACTTGGCAGGGGGATGGGATAAAGAGGGGAGCTGAAATAGGGGGGGATGTGCTGCCAATTATAGAGAAAAAAACAAGTCAGCTTGGTAGACAGGGCAAATATATAAGGGCAAGGCTGGATGGCATCTATTTTAATGCAAGGAGTCTTGCAAATAAGGTGGATGAACTGAAGGTGTTGATAAACACATGGGAGTATGATATTGTTGCTATCACGGAGACATGGTTGAGGGAAGGGCAAGACTGGCAGCTCAATATTCTGGGGTACAGAATCTTCAGGCGAGACAGAGGGGGAGGTATAAGAGGAGGGGGTGTCGCAATATTAATTAAGGAGTCAATTACTGCAGTAAGGAGGGATGATATATTAGCAGGGTCCTCTAATGAGGCCATATGGGTGGAGCTTAAAAACAAAAAGGGGGCAAGCACTTTGCTGGGAGTGTACTCTAGGCCTCCAAACAGTCAGGGGGAGATAGAGGAACAGATATGTAGGCAAATCTCAGAGAAATGTGCAAATAATAGGGTAATAATAATGGGGGATTTCAACTTCCCCAATATTAACTGGGATAGTCAGAGTGTGAAAGGCTCAGAGGGTGTAGAATTCTTAAAGTGCATCCAGGAGAGCTTTTTGAGCCAGCATGTAGAAAGTCCTACAAGAGAGGGGGCGGTACTGGACCTAATTCTAGGGAATGTGGCCGGCCAAGTGGAAAAAGTGCTAGTAGGTGAGCACTTTGGTGATAGTGACCATAATATGGTAAGATTTAAGGTGGCCATGGAAAAGGACAGGGATGGGCCGGAAATAAAGGTTCTAAATTGGGGGAAGGCCGATTTTAATAGGATAAGGCAGGATCTGGCCAAAATGGACTGGGATCAGCTACTTGTAGGAAAATCCGCATCGGAGCAATGGGAGGCTTTCAGAAGGGAGATTGAGATCATACAATGGCAACATGTTCCCGTAAAGGTCAAGGGTGGTTCCAAAAACCACAGGGAACCTTGGATGTCAGGGGATATACGAGAATGGATTAGGAAAAAAAGGAGGGCTTTTGGTAGATACAAAAGGCTAAAGACGGAGGAAGCCCTAGAGGAGTACAAAAAGTGCAGGGGGATACTTAAAAAAGAAATTAGGAGATCAAGGAGGGGCCATGAAATAACACTGGCAAGCAAAATAAAGGAAAATCCTAAGATGTTTTATAAGTATATTAAGGGTAAGAGGATAACTAGGGAAAAAATAGGGCCCATTAGGGACAAAAGTGGCAATCTGTGTGTGGAGCCGGAAGATGTAGGAGGGGTTCTAAATGAATTTTTTGCATCTGTTTTCACTATGGAGAAGGACGATGTAGACATAGAAATAGGGCGGGGGGACTGTGATATGCTCGAACATATTAACATCGAGAGGGAGGAGGTATTGGCGGTTTTAGCTGGCCTAAAAATGGATAAATCCCCAGGCCCGGATGAAATGTATCCCAGGCTGCTGTGTGAGGCAAAGGAGGAGATTGCGGGGGCTCTAACACATATATTCAGGACCTCTCTGGCCACAGGGGATGTGCCAGAGGACTGGAGAACCGCTAATGTAGTACCATTATTCAAGAAGGGTAGTAGGGAAAAACCGGGGAACTACAGGCCAGTGAGCCTAACATCAGTGGTAGGAAAATTATTGGAAAAAATCCTGAGGGACAAAATTTGTCTCCACTTGGAGAGGCAAGGATTAATCAGGGATAGTCAACATGGCTTTGTCAAGGGAAGATCATGTCTGACTAATTTGATTGAATTTTTTGAGGGGGTGACTAGGTGTGTGGATGAGGGTAACGCAGTGGATGTGGTATACATGGATTTCAGTAAGGCCTTCGATAAAGTCCCGCACAGGAGACTGGTCAAGAAGGTAAGAGCCCATGGAATCCAGGGTGCCTTGGCACATTGGATACAAAACTGGCTTAGTGGCAGAAGGCAGAGGGTGATGGTCGAAGGTTGTTTTTGTGACTGGAAGCCTGTGGCCAGTGGGGTACCACAGGGATCGGTGCTGGGTCCCTTGCTGTTTGTGGTCTACATTAATGACTTGGATATGAATGTAAAGGGTATGATCAGTAAGTTCGCGGATGATACAAAAATTGGTAGGGTGGTAAATAGCGAGGAGGGTAGCCTCAGTCTGCAGGACGATATAGATGGGTTGGTCAGATGGGCGGAACAGTGGCAAATGGAATTTAACCCGGAAAAGTGCGAGGTGATGCACTTTGGGGGGACTAACAAGGCAAAGGAATACACAATGAATGGAAAGACCCTAGGCAAGACGGAGGGTCAGAGGGATCTGGGTGTGCAAGTACACAGATCCCTGAAGGCGGCAGAACAGGTGGATAAGGTGGTAAAAAAGGCATATGGGATACTTGCCTTCATTAGCCGAGGCATTGAATATAAGAGCAAGGAGGTTATGATGGAGCTGTATAAAACACTGGTTAGGCCACAGCTGGAATATTGTGTGCAGTTCTGGTCGCCACACTACAGGAAGGATGTGATCGCGTTAGAGAGGGTGCAGAGGAGGTTCACCAGGATGTTACCAGGGCTGGAGCGCTTCAGCTATGAAGAGAGACTGGGCAGGTTGGGTTTGTTTTCCTTGGAGCTGAGGAGGCTGAGGGGGGACATGATTGAGGTGTACAAAATTATGAGGGGCATAGATAGGATGGATGCTGAGGAGCTTTTTCCCTTAGTAGAGGGGTCAATAACTAGGGGGCATAGATTCAAGGTAAAGGGCGGGAGGTTTAGAGGGGATTTGAGAAAGAACTTTTTCACCCAGAGGGTGGTTGGAGTCTGGAACTCACTGCCTGAAAGGGTTGTGGAGGCAGAAACCCTCACAACATTTAAGAAGCATTTGGATGTGCACTTGAAATGCCATAGCATACAAGGCTACGGGCCAAATGCTGGAATATGGGATTAGATTAGACAGGGCTTGATGGCCGGCGCGGACACGATGGGCCGAAGGGCCTCTATCCGTGCTGTATTACTCTATGACTCTATTTATTGTCCATCCCTAATTGCCCTCGAGCAGGTCGCAGTGAGTTGCCTTCTTGAACTGCTGCAGTCCGTGTTGCGATGGTACTCCCACAGTGCTGTTAGGGCGGGAGTTCCAGGATTCTGACGCAGCAACCTTGAAAGAACAGCGATATATTTCCAAGTCAGGGTGGTGTGTGACTTGGAGGGGAACTTGGAGGTGATGGTGTTTCCATGCGCCTGCTGCCCTCGTCTTTCTAGGCAGCAGAGGCTGTCGAAGATATATATATATATATATAAATATATCTATCATCTATCACCTGTCACATCAAAATATCTCCGTGCTCCACACAGATATTGCAATAGTGTGGTCACTATTTTAATGCAATACTTTAAAAAATATTTTGCAATCCAAAAAAAAACGATCACAGCCTTATTTTCCACAATCTGACAACGTGATACAAAAACTTTTGACATGCACTTGCCACCACACCCACTTTCACTGTAGGCTTGGCATCGAAACCAGCTGCTTTTTTGCCACCTCTAAGGACATGACTATGTTTCACTTGCTAAATTGACGAGAACAGTTCCATACGGTTAACACATTTAAACAAGTGAAGGCGAAATCTACCAAACACGCTCAAATTGGAGAGTGGTCCTGTGAAAATGTGCAATGAGCATTCTTGGTCTAAACAAAGGTGCTCCTAGTGCTGAATTCCTCAGTTCATGACCCATATCAAAGCAGGAAGTCCGAATGCTGAGGATTTAAAGCAAAGGAATGTTATGGGTTCCATTAGTCGGGTCATCAACGTGTCAGGTGACACCCTCAACATTCCTTTACCTCGGAGGCATTCCAATTTCCTACTCTGCCATAAGTGGCCCTGTTTACAGTACTCCCTGAAAACAATTAAAATCACCTCTGGAGGGACAATGCTTGAAGAGAAACTTCACAGATGTCGGATATCAGTTAACACCTACAAGATGAAATCTGGCACGAGGAATTTCAATTGCATTGTTTTGTACACATTCATACTACCAACAATCTGTGCCACCCAGCCAAGGGGTATGGTGAATGAGCCAGCTCGCATGATATCTCGGCAAATGAGCCAGCTCGCATGATATCTCGGCATCATTAGGACGGAATGTGACGATAAGCTAGGTAAGAAATAAGCACACACAGGGTTCTGCCAACTGATTCACACCTTGGAACAATTGTAGGCCAGAGAAGACCAGTACCGGAATACATCAACATTTTCAAACAAAACCACAAAATATAAATGATGCAAGTGTGGTGATGGGGTGGGGAGAAAGAGGCACTGCTGCCAAATTTTTAAAGTGAAATACTGACACTATGCAATGGAGTAGGCGGAGTTTGTAGCTTCAGCTCTCTCAGGGTGAGATGGTGTGCGGGGTGTGGTTATATGTTTGAGACGAGGACCCAGGTGCGAGGACGGGCCCCGCAGTGAGGTAACGGCCCAGGATAGCGCAACGTTGACCAACAGCGAGGTCGGGAGGAGCACACTGCAGGCAGAGAGAGAAAGTGAAAGTGTCTGTGTCTGTGTGTGTGTGTGTGTGTGTGTGTGTGTGTGTGTTAGTGTGTGTGTGTTAGTGTGTTAGTGTGTGTTAGCTGGTGTGCAACGGCCACCCCACATGCACAGGCATCTTCCACCCTTTAAAATGAAGTTCGGGACCTGGAATGTCATGCAAGTCATCCTTGGTTCCGAGGGACTGCCTAAGAAGAAGAATTAGAGCATCAATAGTTTACTTGGGCAGTTGCCATTAGACACTTGGGCATAGGAACTTACTATGGAAATTAAACAATGACTCGAAAAAGGGACAGAAATACATCTGCTCGTCTTACTACAATTATCCCCACTTTCCAAACCCATTCAACTCAGGATGTCACTTGGTTTCAACTCCGTGTGCGCAAGCCACAGGAGGTCAACAAAAAACAGAAAGTAACAATACCACTCTTCACACAATGCCCAGGTTGTCAAGTGAACACGCCTGTCCAATCTCTCGGCGTGAGTATAAAGTCTGATTGAAGCAGATTCCACAGAAACGAAATGGAGAATTACATATGATAAAACCAGCAATGCAGCAGGTGCCACGTGGATAACAAGATAAATCACATCAGCTGCTTGCACGACTGCAGACATTTCCAACTGTGTGCAGGCACAACATCACTGGACTCTCAAGTCACTACATCGATGTCAGCTTGTCTGGAGAAATCATAGGCTTTATTTGGCATCAGTCCAGGCATCTGCATCCATACTGTCACAATGTATCTGTGTGTAACTACAGAAGGGTGGAGACTAGAGGAGCGGGGACTGTTCTCCTTAGAGCAGAGAAGGTTACGGGGAAAATTAATAGCGATGTTCAAAATTGAGGGGTTTTGATAACGTAAATAAGGAGAAACTGTTTCTACTGGCGGGAGGGTCGGTAAGCAAAGGGCACAGATTTAAGATAATTAGCCAAAGAACCAGAGGGGAGATGGTGGAGAATTTTTTTTACACAGAGAATTGTGATGATCTGTAATGCACCGCCTGAAAAGGTAGTGGAAGCAAATTCCATAATAACTTTCAAAAGGGAATTGGATATACACTTGAAATGGTAAAATTTGTCGAGTTATGGGAAAGAATGAGACTAATTGGATAGCTCTTTCAAATAGCCGGCACAGACACGATGGGCCGAATGGCCTCCTTCTGTACTGTAAGATTCTAGATAGAGAGAGAGAGAGAGAGATAGATATTTACCCTAAAGGCACTCTGTTGGAGCTTTCAATAGATTTTTATTTAAATGTTGACTTTTCTTTAAGACACAGTTCCCTCTGCTTCCATGTTCAGGTACAGGAGCAGATGAGCTCAATGTTTGTCATAAAACATACTGCCAAGGAAACCAGGCTAAATAATCAAGATGGGGATGGGAAAAAGCAATGGAAAGTGTAGATATTGCTCTACGTTGGCTTTGACCCATAGTGACGACCTTCTTTCAGGTCTCTGAACAGCCACTAGCAGAGTCATAGTGTGTCCAGGTGAAACCACCTTCAAGTTGCATCTAAGTGTTTTCCTTCATTCGGTGTCCTGAGAAGACAACCAAAATTGGGGATGACTGGACAAGAGGGACTGGAGAGGAAGTCCAGGCACAGCATGGTTAATAAACCAACCTGCCACTACACCTTGCATAAAAGCTGCAATTATTTTTTATATTTAGATTAATAGTCCTATCTTGGCAGTATAGCTCCTTTAGCAGTAGAGAGCTATTTCTTTCCTTTGTCCTTGGGAGTTAAAAACGCTGGTAGTCACAGTTCAGTGATATGATCCACACTGAAAGGTTCACTATTTTTAGACCAGCTGAGCCCCTGTAATTCAGTTCCAAGCTGAGCGATCTCCATCACATCATACAGTGTCCCTTTTGTTGGGAAAGGAAGACAGTGTCACTCTCTCCTGGCCTTTCTGCTGACCCTTGACTCTCCTGTCTTTCACACATCAACACCCCCTCCCCCAGCAAACGGCCGAACCTGCCCTACGTTAGACGCTTCATTCTACAACACAACTGCAGTCAAAGTTGTAACCCCCCCCCCACCCCTTGTCTATAGCTGGAATCAAGTGCAGGTCTTAGTACTGCCATCAATGATCGCTGATGGCTCTTTTAAAGAAGCCACAACTAAAGTCAAAATAGTTCTGAAATAAAGTGAATAAAAACAGCACCAACAAAGCAGTTTGAGGAAAACACTGGGCAGCTCAGAAAGGAAACGAGAAGTTGGCAGTGCCTGCAGTACCCCAAGCAGAGATGCTGACCACATGTCTAAAACATCCTCTCCGCAACACTACCTGTGGATAAGGTACTGGACAAAACTCCAACTGCCACTTATTTGAAGTCCTCAGGTCTCTGCAGTCAGTGTGTGTGAGACTCACCTGTAAACTGCATGCTCAGAGTTCTCCACTTTCACATTTCTTCAGCACTAACCAGAATATGAAAGAACTGCTCATTTCCACACAGCCTAAAAGGAATGCAGAGAAACACGCAGGAGAGCCTGTTTCAGAAACTTCTGTCCTTCTTTATTTCACCAGCCAACTCTCAGGAATAGCAAATCTTCTCCTTCAAGGTCAGCCTACACACACTTCCCAGGATTAAACCTGCTCTCTGACTCAGAGCAGGCAGTAGTGGAAATGTCTGGAGAATATGGTTTGGCTCCACCCCTCCCTCCGCCCCTCAAGGATTTGCATAGAAATCACAGGGAACAGTGAGCAGCACTCGGGAGAAAATGAATGGAATTCCTCACAGAATGTTACAACTGAACACACCTAACGCAATACTGTGAGCACAAATGACATTGGACCCACCCAGAATTCTGGATAAATCCTGCGCATACTAAACAGAGGCTCCACACGCAGCAATTTACAAAGTATTTAAAGCATCAGTTACATAATGAAATCAAAGGATTAGTACCAAAGCATTATAGCAAGCACAAGCCATCGCCACAGAGAATTAACAGCTCACATGGTAAACACCTCTGATCTGATGAGGCTTCTCGTTAGCACGCAACACACAAGCTTCACTTAATAAGTTTTAATTAAAACCAATGCTTAGTCTCTTTGACGACAGGTCAGAGAATTGTTGCATGAAGATTAACACATCTTTGGCATTGAATAGCCCCAGTAGTTCAATGTTTATGTGCCAACCTCTTTCTGAAGACCACTTTTTTTTTTATAAACAGGAAACTTTCTTCAGAAGGATATTTTTGTTGCTTAATAGAATACTTCATCAGAGAGGGAGAGAAAGGATGGCCCAATGACAGTACACTGCGGCACCGAGAAGCAGCATGCGATGATTTTCATACCCGTAGTTAGCTACAAACTGAGCTCCCAATATCACCTCAGCTGTGTTGGGGATATCGCATATAGATTTAAAGCTTTGGGGGGGGGGGGGGGGGGTGGGGGGGGGGGGGGCAAGCAAAAGGGAGAGGAAAACAGCAAGTTAGAGAGCAGACCCCAAGTTGTACTCATGCCTCCTCTGGCCACTGGGATAAAGTGGCAGAAGTCAAGGAGTAGGTGCATGCCCTGGTCAGAACAGCAATGGTGCAATTCCTAAGGGAATGTGGAACTCTCTACCACATGGAGTGGTTGAGGCGAATAGCATAGATGCATTTAAGAGAAAGCTAGTTAAGTACATGAGGGAGAAAGGAATAGAAGGGTACGTTGGTAGGGTGAGTTTAAGTAAACAGAATGGGAGGAGGCTCAAGTGGAGCATAAACACCGGTATAGACCAGTTGGGCCAAATGGCCCGTTTCTGTGCTGTTAATTCTATGTAAGGTGGCGGGCCGGGGGGAGGAGGGAGAAATTGTACGTTTTAAGGTAACTTTGTACTTCCGTTTGTACTGCATCTAATTTCAAATCGAGCAACATCTCTTCACCCACTTCAACTTTTGGACTTCATAGCCAGTCTCTATAGGCGTGTTGGGCTCCACTTTTATACGGAGACCAAGAGAGCAAAATTGACTTCCTGCGTTTACATGACTAAACCAGTTCCCTATCCCAACAGTCAAATCATCAGCACAGCTGCAATCATATACACTCAACTCCTCTTAATTTAAGTTATGTGCCAATTCAATTTTAATGGGGAAAATAATGTTTGTGAATCATGAGGATTAGATTGTAGTGTAAGAGCACTTTCAGTTACACAGGAAGAAAACCAAGCTTGCAGGTGGAGTCTTGTGGTAAATCAACATTTCTGAAGTGCTCCAAGTGCACAACAAAAACCATGCCTTAGGGTAAATACTTCACATTGACATGTATTACTTGGAGATTCCTTACTCTATAAAATATCAAGTTTGCAATGAAAATACAATGGAATCCCATTACATGCACAATTGGTCAACATGATACACAGAGAGCACACTTGCTCAACACTAGTCTGACAGCTTGTACATGCAGAGCAATGTTGGGAAACGGAACCCAATACTGACAACAATGTGATGTACGTAACTTACTTCCATCTAAGCACATTTGGGTTTGTGGTATTGCCAAACGTTCAGCTCCGAATAGCTGCATATTGACAAGTTCTACTTCAACTTACAAATTGTCCCAAGAATTCTGCAGCACCTCCCAGTTCTAAACTTTATTTGAACCCTGGTATAAGGTTCATGCGGTCCTGAAGGCATTTGGTTTCAATTAGTCTACAAATATTTGCCAGCCAGGAAGATGATCCTGATTTCACCAGAGGAAATCTGTTGCAACTTCAAACTTGGCAAGCACCCAGATTAAACGGGGAAAATCGCTGCTTTTTTCTTCATGAAAAAGTGTTCTGCAAACTTTTACCTGTTAGCTTTAAATACACGACAAGATACCAGAAATAGCAATGTACAACATCACTTGGATAGGTTGTAATCTTGACGAAAATGACACAAACTAAAACTGGCTTTCAACCCAAAACAAAAAGTTTGCCAAGCCCACTTTTGGAAAGACAGTGCTCCTTCCAAGCTTCAAGGCGTCAGTTCCCCACTTACAACAGGATGGCACCACAAAGCAAGTTCACAATCTCAGTTGAGTCACTAGGGTATTGGTCAAGCAAAAAGCCAGGCACTATGCTAAAAATAGCTTTGTGTCTCCCTGGCTGGTGGGACTGTATCCACAAGCAGATCTATTGGCAGTCAAGTATCCACAAACACTGCAACAATCATAATCGGAGAAATTATTCAACATGGATTGATCATCTGACAATTTTAACACTCTAAAGGTTACAATCGAGAATTCAACCTTTTCCACTTCTTTTTTACTTGCCTCTCAATCCCAAGCACTCCACAACATTCCTCTCTGAGCAGGACAGTCTACCTCTTCACAGGTATTTTGTCCATGCCAAAAGAGAAGTTCAAGTTGGCTCAGCCTCTGGTTACTGTAATGTTATCTCAATAACGTAATTACGAGTCTCCCAAGCAGTTGTAGTGGAGTGCCATTTCTTCAGTCCTGACTCTGTGTCTCGTAGTACAGTACCTCAAGCATGGCCAAGATGGCGTCGGATCCCGCCCCCCGGATATGTCGTCAGCCGTCAACCAGCTGTCAATCAAACCCCGCTGTCTTTACGACAGCTGCGGTTATCCGTAGTTACCTTCACTGGTGTGTAGCTCAACCTCTGCTTGGCGTGTACCCTAATGAAACAACCAAGATTGTGAGCTTGCTGCATGGGGACTGTGGTCACAAATCCTTGGTCATGAATTCTAACATTCATGTTTTAGTCCACTGCATCAGTATTTCTTGGCTACAGGAAAACAGCTCTACATTATAGTTTAGAGGCAGTTGCAGATCTTAGACTAACACTAACTGAACGGACCTTAAATTGATGCTTTTTTCTCTCCGTAGCTCTCACCCAAACCAGGTTTTTGTTATTAAATATAGGCCTTCAATAATTAACCTTGCTCCATTCCATTTTTTCCAGGCTAACTCCCTAGAGGCATCCAGCATTCAAATGTCAGGCAGTCAATGGCTACCCACCACAGGGCTGGCAATTAGGCAGGGTTACATAAATGAATACAGGTTGAACGTCCTGAATCTGGCAACCTCGGGACCGAGGCCGAGCCAGTTTTCATGTTTTTCCGGACTTCGGAACGTGTTTCTGATGTCCGAAGTCTGGCAATATCGCAACCTGGGCTCGGGCGTTTCCGGACTTCGGACATCAGAAACACGTTCAGAGTCCGGAAATGCCTGGGCCCAGGTTGCGGTTTGACAGGGTGTCCGGATTCCGGACAACCTTGCCACCAATCGTCCCAGAGTCCGGATTTTGGACGCTCAACCTGTACTACCCAATAACTCGAGAGCTACACATCTGTAGGGGATATGCCTTTTTTCCACCTTCTCAATACAGATAAGGTGACAACTTTCTTAGTTCAACTCTGCACTTCAACCTTCTTGTTTCAACCCTTAACTTTCTAAAAATATTCTCAAAAGAGAAATGTTACTTCAACACACATCAGCCTTTTCAGTGATTCGGAAATTTCATACACACAGAAACAATTAAATTTCACTTAAAAGGCTTACATAAACTGTTGACATTGAGTACCACGAGTCACGTCAAGACAACTTGCACCGACAGCACGGAGACAGAATCCAGTATCCAAGATATTTAAAAGCTTGGAGTGAAACACTCAGTGAAGATAGACAAGACTCTGGTATTATTCTACACACTCAGCAGAAATTGGAGCCTACCTGCATGAAGCCAACATTGAGAAGAAAGCTGTGTACCTGAATGGAGTGGTAGGGAAGGGCATGTAAATTTCACATTTGAAAGTGGACCCAACTGTCATCAAAAGGACAAATCATACCATGTACAGAGTTCATAACTTGATGGACCTTATGGTGCCCACTCTCATGAAATCTACAATTCTAGACTTGCTTCTCCTTTCTGACAATAGCACAAAATCCGCAGCCTTTTCTTTTGAAAACTCTATTCAGCGAGTTTTCATTCTCATCCAGCAATTCAGTAAATCCACAATTCAACCCAGCTTACTCAGACCATTAAGAAGTCTCCTGCATTCCAGTGGACAGCAAGTAGAATTTTAAAACAATTCTGAAAAATCAACAGAATGTGTACCATTGAAGTAATTAATGGTAGTGGGTCCCTGTAGCACTTTAGATGTTAAATAAAATCTTCAATATGAATAGCTGCAATCAACAGCTTTGCTGACTCTCCAGCTGTAAAATTAGATTTGCACTTGAAGTACAACTACTTGAACTCAGATTTATTGACTGAAGAATTCAGTAACACTTCCAATTCTGTTGCACCCTCCTGTGCAAAGGATGAGCACCGCCAGAGTTTTCAGACACTGCTTGTGAAAAGTAATCACCTTCTAGGCACCAGTTCCCAACTACAAGCGGGTTCTTGTCAGCTCAAGCAGCTTCACATCAGCTTCCAGAGCAATCAGAGGACTGGTTCCCTTTCAAATCAATGAAGCCACACTGGGAGTGACAACCGCACTTTAAACCCTCAATACTAGAGGAGTTCAGAAGAGGAGCAGAAATCCAATATTGGCAGCTCTCCATAAAATTGCCCCCTCTTACTACCTATCCATGACCACCCTCCAACTCTTACACCCTACTCTTTCCTTGAACATGCTTGTTCCCTCCCAGCTCTCCAACAACATCCTGTTCTAATCTATTTAATCCAGGACCTACCTCACTCACAGCATCAAGGCTAACCTGTCCATCTCAATCTTGCCAACAAAGTCAAACTCTCCATCCTCCTCCACATCCCAACTCGGAGTCTGCTCTTGTATGGCTCCATTTCTTCCTGGCCAACACATTTCCAGCAATAGTTTCTCCTCCCACCTCAACATGGCCATATCTGAAGTTCTGCAAAAATGCACCCTTGGCACATTTCTCTTCCTCATCTAGGTGCTACCCGTTGGTGACATCCTGCACTGACATTAGGTCAGCTTCCGAAAGTATGCTGATGACACCCAGCTTTACCAATCTATCACTTCCCTTATCCCCATGACCATCTCTCTGCTCTCAGACTGCTCAACGTGAAGTCATAGTTGAGATTAAAATCCCTCGAATTGTACATCGGGAAGCCCCAAGCCTTGATTTTCGACCTCTCCCAAAAACTCTGGTGCTTTGCCTCAGACAATCTCCTTCCCTGGCTGCTTGCTCAGGCTAAACCAAAATATGCACCACCTCAGAATCCTGTTCAACCCAGAGCTGAGTTTCATATCCCATTTTTTATCCACATGTTACGCAACATTGTCTGATTGTCTACCTCCGCCCCCACTTCACTCCAGCACTGTTGGAATGAATCTCAAATTTACTTACCACTTAACTCTTTGTCCAACGCCTTCATTATTGGCATCCTAACCTGTGCTCTTAAACTTCTATTTGCCACCGTCATCCTGACCCATACTAAATCACCCTATTACAGGTAGACTACCCTTTATCCGGACTTCCGAAAACCGAAACCCTCTAAAAACCGAAGGTTTTTTCGTTCAGCGTAAGTCGTGCGTACGACTTACGCTGAACGAAAAAACCTTCGGTTTTTAGAGGGCTCCAGTTGCGGAAGTTCGGATAAAGGGTAAGTCGTGCGCACGACCCCCCGCCGGCCCCGACAACCGCCGACCCCGCCAACCGCGCCGCGGACCCCGCCGACCCCTCCGACCCCGCCAACCGCCGACGCCCCCGCGGACCCCGCCAACCGCGCCGCGGACCCCGCCGACCCCTCCAGCCCCGACAACCGCCGACCCCCCCGCGGACCCCGCCAGCCGCCGACCCCCCCGCGGACCCCGCCGGCCCCGACAACCGCCGACCCCCCCGCGGACCCCGCCGGCCGCGCCAACCGCCGACCCCCCCGCGGACCCCGCCAGCCGCCGACCCCCCCCCCGCGTACCCCACCGGCCCCGACCCCGACTAATTACGCTGAGCGTCAGCGTAAGTCGTGCGCACGACCCCCCGCCGACCCACCTTCCGAAATCCGAAATTCTCCTTTATCCGAAACTCGGCTGGTCCCGAGGTTTTCGGATAAAGGATAGTCTACCTGTATTACTAATCAACACTTGCTCCTTGTTCTCCATGGAATTTAAAACCGCTTTCATCAACCACAGATATCACCATGGCCTCCCCGCAACCAACTGTGCAACGTCCTCCAGGCTTGCATTCTTTCTCATTGCTTCCGCCCCTATGACTCTGTTCTTCTGTGTATTTCCCTCTACTCCACCACTAGTGGTCCAGCCTTCAAGGTCATACTCTCTGGCTGGAACTTCCTCCCTTACCAAGCGTGTGCCTGCATGCATCTATATCTCTCTCTTTCAAAGGTTGATGAAAACCCGTTTCTTTACATGTCTTCCATCATCTCTCTTAAATCGCCCACTAAGACATCACTCCTTTTTATCCCCCCCTGTGAAGTGCCTTGGAATGTTTTTCTACATTAAAGAGTCAATAAAAATTGTTGCTTTTGTTGAAAATAGACCAAAATATCTCCGAAAAACTAAGATCATAGTGATAAGGAGGCCCCAACAGTTATTTAAGGAACCCATCTGAATCAAGAAACAGGAATAAATCAAATCACTAACAAAGGTACACTTTGTCCCAGTTTATCCCTCTGGTGACCCTGTCTTTCAATTCACATCTTGATTGTAAATACTGTGGGTGGAGAATGTAACAGACAATATGAAGTATTTATATTTAAAAGTGTCTGTCAACACGTATTATTATGTCCGTGAATGATTGAGACACGGACAGCAGGAGTTGAACAAAACACGTCTTTACTGATGGAAGTCAATAGTGAAACTGAAAACAACAGAGGCTCACTAGCGCCTTTTATACAGGGGTGGTCACTGCCGGTACTGCAGTCTGAGACCAGTTATTCTCTTAAAGGTACATACACAACAATTCCTCCCCTTTTAGATAAACAGTACATAACATTCATTTAACAACTAAATGATAACTAATTACAATCACAATTACGGTTGCTAGATACATTGGTTAAGTTTAAGCAAGTTCAGTCTTTGAGGAGGCTTCCTGATTCTGTCTGGATAACGCCTCTTTGGGGTATCAGGTTCTTCTGGCAATGTTGAGTCGGGATCAATGTCGTTGTTTGGTTCATCTGCTTCCAATATTACCGGTTCTGCGGTAGCTGCAATTGGAACGTCGATTTCATTACCAGGTGTATCAGATCGTGGTGTGGAGTTGACGTTTTCCAGTGACTCTAGAATCTGGTCAGCATGGCGTCTTACAATGCTCTCCCCAACGTCCACGGTATACACGAGAGGTCCTTGCCGTGTACAAATCGTTCCTGGCTGCCATTTCTCAGTGCGGTAGTCCCGGGCCAAAACTGGTTGACCTATCTTAAAACTCCTGGTCGGCCTTTCATTCATATTCTGAAACTGCCTGTTCTCCACATCTCGTCGGATGTTTGGCTTAACCAAATCCAAGTGGCATCGTAGTCTTCGATTGAAGAACATCATGGCTGGAGTTTGGTTGGTAACCGCATGTGTCGCATTCCGGTAGGCAAACAAGAAGTTGTCCACCTTGTGTTGTAGGGGTATATCTTCATTACACATTGCCTTGATAGCCTCCTTGAATGTTTGGACAAACCTCTCGGCCAATCCATTAGTGGCTGGATGATATGGGGCAGATGTGTAATGCTTAACACCATTGTTCTTTAAGAACCTCCGGAACTCTTCAGACACAAACTGTGGTCCATTGTCAGAGCAAATCTGTTCAGGCAGCCCATTCCTGGCGAATATGGTTCGTAAAACTGTGATAGTTTTTTCCGTGGTGGTTGAGGACATTTTTATTACCTCTGGCCACTTTGAATGTGCATCCACCGCAATTAAAAACATCGAGTCCATGAAGGGACCAGCAAAATCAATGTGCACCCTTTGCCATGGAGATGAGGGCCACTCCCATGGATGCAGAGGAGCTTGTGGTGGGGTGTTTTGGACCTTCTGGCATCCTGCACAGCTCTTGGTCATCTCTTCGATTTCTCTATCAATTCCCGGCCACCACACAAACGCTCTGGCTAAGTTCTTCATTTTTACCCCACCCAGATGACCCTCATGAAGCTCATTGAGCACTCTATCCTTCAATTTGGGTGGAATTACTACTCTGGATCCACACATCAAGGTTCCTCTGCACACTGACAGCTGTTCTCTTCTCGGCGAGAATGCTGGCAGCAGTGGTTCGCCATGTGCTAGCCATCCCTTCACCGTTAAATCATAGACCCGTGATAGTGTCGGGTCATTCCGTGTTTCCTTTTCTATGTTTGCATTCGTCACAGGGAGACATTCGACTATGGTCGAGTGGAATAACTCCATTGGATCCACTGCAAGGTCTTCTTCTTCCACCGTCGGCAACGGTAGGCGTGACAATCCATCAGCATTTCCATGCTGTTTAGGTCCTTTGTACTCGATGTCATATTGGTGTGCCCCTAGGAAAAGGGACCACCTCTGCAGCCGTTGTGCTGTCATTATCGGTACGCCCTTCTGAGGGTTGAAAATGGAGACAAGAGGTTGATGATCGGTTAGTAGAGTAAATTTTTGACCGTGCAGGTAGTGATTGAACTTCTTCACCCCCCACACTAGGCTGAGGGCCTCTCTGTCAATCTGGGCATAGTTACGCTCGGCAGAAGTTAACGAGCGTGACGCAAAAGCTATCGGCCTCTCTAAACCATCAAGGAATTTATGTGACAGTACCGCCCCAATGCCGTAGGGAGACGCATCACACACCAGTCTGATCGGCAGTGCTAGGTTGTAGTGAGCCAATACTTCCCTTGAAGTGATTAAGTCCTTACTCTTCTGAAAGGCCCGCTTACAATCATCGCTCCATTTCCATGCTAACCCCGTTCGTAGCAGGGCGTTCAGTGGGTGCAGAATTGTCGACAAATTCGGCAAAAACTTATGGTAGTAATTCACCAATCCGAGGAATGACCTCAGTTGCGACACATTTTCAGGCGCTGGGGCCTTAACAACCGCTTCAATTTTGTCAGGGGACTTATGTAACCCCTCTTCATCAATCACGTGGCCACAATACGATATCTGTTTCTTTAAAAATTCGCACTTGGGGCGGTTGGCTCGCAGCCCATGTTCCCGTAGTCTAGTGAGCACCTGTTCTAGGTTGTTAAGGTGTTCACTGTCATCTTCACCTGTCACAAGGAAGTCGTCCAAGTAACACGGAGTCCCCGGAATCCCTTGCAGGACTTGTTCCATCGCTCTTGGCCATATCGCCGGAGCCGATGCTACTCAGAATACCAATCGATGATACTGGTAAAGACCTTTGTGAGTGTTTATCGTGAGATACTTCCTAGAGGACTCTTCAACCTCCATCTGCAAATATGCTTGTGCTAGGTCAATTTTTGTAAAACGCTTCCCTCCAGACAGTGAGGCGAAGATGTCTTCTATCCTTGGAAGAGGATATTGTACTGTGTGAAGGACTGGGTTCACCGTCACCTTGAAATCCCCACAGATGCGAATCTTCCTTGGCTCCCCGGACTTATTGCTTAACGTTTTCTTCATGACAGGAACGATGGGTGTCGCCCACTCACTCCAGTCTACCTTAGACAACACGCCTACCTTCTCCAGATTCTCCAGCTCTGCCTCGATGGCTGGGCGAATTGCATATGGTACTGGTCTTGCTTTGAAAAACTTGGGAACTGCATTCTCTTCTATTTTTATCGAGGCGGTTACGCCTTTAAGCGTGCCCAGTTCTTGTTGAAATACCTCTTTGGCGTTAGCTAAGATTGTTGACAATCATCCAGGAGTGACGTCTTCATCTTTTTTACCGTCCACCGTCATTGCATGAATGGAGTGCCAATCTAAGTTTATCTTCCTGATCCATTCCCGTCCCAATAACGGTGGTCCACCATTTGGCAGTATGTAGAGATACAATTTCCGTATTTTCTTGCCGTTGTATTCGACAGGCACCCTTATTTTTCCTCTGGGGTATACTTTTTGCCCCGTATACATCGTCAAGACGATGGATGTCTCTCTCAAGGGTATGTGTGAAAATAGCCGCTCGTAGTCTCGTCGATTCATGACGGTTAGCGCTGATCCTGTATCCAATTCCATTTTAACTTGGGACCCTGCTATCGTGAGGGTGACCCAAATGGTTCGGTGATCCTCTTTTGCGATTACATTGTGAAGTTTGAGACAGCTTAGTCTCCTGTTCCCGGATTCACTATCGTTCATCTGGTCTTCGGAACTACTGTCCGTCATCTTTTGTACTTTCTTGTACGGTTCCTTAGTAGCCTTTTTGTTGTCGCTGGTCTTCTTCCCAGACCTGCAAACTCGTGCAATGTGTCCCATCTTCCCGCATTGCCTGCATATTTTGTTTTTGGACCAGCAGTCCTTCTGGTCATGGTTAGTTCTGCCGCAGCGATAACATTTTGCAAATCCCCGTGTCATTTCGTGGGTGCCGTATTCCTGTCGTTTTTGTTGAATTTCTGCAGCTCCCCTGGCTGCTGCTTCATACGATACTGCCACGCTGAAAGCCTTATCTAGCGTCAGCTCTTTCTCTGAGAGTAACTTCTTCTGTGTTCCTTCACTCAGGAGTCCACAGACAAATTTGTCCCGTAGGGTATCTGCCAGTCCTGCTCCGAACTGGCAGTGCTTTGATAGCTTGCGTAGTTCCGTAAGGTACTCAGCATTGCTCTCATCTTTATGCTGAGTTCTCCTGTGGAATTTAAATCTTTCTGCTATCAACAGTGGTGCAGGGTTTAGGTGTTCCTGTAGGACAGCAACAATTTTGTTAAAACTCTTTGCCTTCGGTTTGGCTGGAGTAATCAGGTCCCGCAATAGGCCGTACGTTCTAGCGCCCATTAAGTTTAGCAATATCGATGCCTTTTCCACCTCCGCTATTTCGTTTGCCTCGAAATATACCTCGACTCTTTCCACATACATGGTCCAGTCCTCTAATGTATTATCAAAAGCAGTGATACAGCCAGTCTTCGGCATCTTGCAAATCTAAAATGGCGCCTCCCGCGCTTTGCCTTCTTCCCCGATTTAACAAAATGGCGCCTCCCGCGCTTTGCCTTCTTCCCCGCTGCTTAAGATGGCGCCTCCCGCGCTTTGCCTTCTTCCCCGCTGTTGTTAGCGCTGCTTTCCGCGGTTCCCGTTACAACCTGCAGCTCCTCGCGGTTTCTTGCGCGTTTAATATTTCTTTTTTTTATTATTTTCCCATCGTGGAACAACCCTGTGGGACTCTTGCCTCCCTCTTCACAGGTCTATACACAGCCCGGCTTCGTAGCAGCGGCCGCGCCCTATGTGCTCCACCCTCTCTCTCTCTTCTTCCCGACAACGCTGCTCGGCCCCATTGCAAACCACCCGCTCGAGTTCGCGACCGCCGCAGCCCAGGAACGATCAGTGCACCACCTGCCAGCAGCCCGATTAGCTGAAGCACCGTCGACAGGAACCAGGCCCCGCTTCCGACAGCTTCTCCAGCAATCTTCAACTCCGCAAACACAGGGGCGGATGCCCATGGTCGACGCCCGTTTCTACTGCCTCTTACTTTCTTTTCTTTCTGGCCTCGACCTCTGCTCACTTCGCTGTAGGAATGGATCCCAGGTGGTGCAGACTGTAGGTAGGTTCGTATCTGCTCGTCGCCAGTATTATGTCCGTGAATGATTGAGACACGGACAGCAGGAGTTGAACAAAACACGTCTTTACTGATGGAAGTCAATAGTGAAACTGAAAACAACAGAAGCTCACTAGCGCCTTTTATACAGGGGTGGTCACTGCCGGTACTGCAGTCTGAGACCAGTTATTCTCTTAAAGGTACATACACAACACGTATGGACAAAGCTTCCCATGAAGCCCAAATGAGGAGATGCCAGCCTAGGGCTGCTATCTAGTGCTGTGTCCTGTGGCAAACATTTCCCATCAGATGACATGAAGAAACTCTAACCAAATTCAATGCTCTGTCCCATGGTAAAAGCTTTTTATTACACAAAGGAGACAAGGCAATAGCCAAACAAACTTCTATCGACAAGAGCAAACACATACCATGAGATCCCACTGAAGAGACTCTGACTAAAGATTCTTGTATTCTTATGCTTGAAGACATAATTTATACAACTGGCTCAACAAAATATGAAATGCAAACGAAGATTGCTATGATTAAAAATACAAGTGGATAACTGTGATGGAAAGGGTCTCCTCACTGAAATCAAATCAAACACATGCGTTGCAAAAGAGTCAGGTGTGTAAACCATAGCTTAGGGCAGAACACATCACTAAATTTTAGAACTACAAACCTAGATCATTTTTGATTGATCATCTCACCTGCTCATCATATCCCTCCATCTTTTCTCTCTCTAGAAGAGCCTCGAGTCATCTTTTGATCCCATTTCTACTGTTCACGAATAACCTTACTAAATAATTCCTCAAAATCTATTAGGCTTACAACTCATCAGGCTTCACTAAAGTTGCCAATGTAAAACAACAATTACTTCACCAACTTTTAAGGTCGGGTAACCAAACTTGAAGCCAAGGGATCATGCATCAGAAGACTTAATATTTCTTCCAACACCCACTGTATTCAACAGTCTTGGCATCTTACTGTGGGTCTGCTGTCTCGAACATGCTGCTTCAGCCAAAGAAAACAAACAATAATAAATTGAAGGAGGGACAAAGAACTGGACTGTGGATTTTTCGTCTCACTTTTCTACATAACAAAGTCAAATTTAACAATCTTCAATAACCATTCTGACGCTGGCGCTTGTTTAAGTTGGATTCAGGGAAACTGGCATCAATGAGGTTTTCACTGCTAAATCTAGCTCCCTTGATCCCGTCTGTATACCCAGTCTTTCTTGGCCGTATGAATTTGCAGCCTGGATCAGGGAACTGGGATTTAGTTGTGTAAATGCTGCGACCTGGTTCCCGGAATCTGATCCAAACAAGCACCAATACAAAAGGAGGTTTCAACTTGTACGGAACTTTCAAAATTCTTCACAGTCTAGTTCATAAATGAACATAAACAAACATTCGCCACAATTTATCACCTGGGTCTCAGCTGAGAATGGGAGAGTTACTCAGAATGGCTACAGGGTAAAGGATAGGGAACTGCTGGATTTCTTAGCTGCCATTTGGTGTTTCATACAAATATACCTGCTGTGATTATATTTTGTTCTGGTACATTTTAAAATTAAGCTGCTTTTCAACAATACAATAAGCTAATGAGCAAAAGCTATTTCAGTCATTCTTCAGAAATTTCAAATCAATAGTTTGTATTTAAAAGTTGTTACTTATCCAAAATCTCATCCTCCCTTTTCTTCCTGCCATACACCCAACAACACTTTTAACTGAAGGCCAGTCACTCAGAAGAGGCTGCACATCTGGGATACCGGAGGGCTTAGGCGACAGGCCGAATAAATACACAAAGTAGTATTGTCATAACAAAGTCTGTATACAGGAGGTCAATGATGAAAGCATCCTGCATTTAAATGGGTTAAATTCTGTACAAATGAGCCTCGATTCACAACATCATATTTCAACAATTTGACAATATGGCTTGTTTACCCAACAGAAACGACATTGTCTGTAAATACCAGAATCAGCATTTTCAATCCTGGCCAACAGCTAGATTTATTTCTCAAACACTGCTATTTTGTGTTGGGGGTCAACAAGGATTCATTATTGGATGTTTGTTGCGCAACAAAAACTCTTCGCCGATCAAAAGCCTATAGGATGGTTACCAGGCAGAATTATACAACAACAACTAATTAAACTTCAAGCATTTGGCAGTGTCAGCTTGGTTCAGTGGCACTCTCAACTCTTAATCGTTTTCAGATAAGACATTAAACCAAGGCCCCATCTGTCTGGAGATTAAAAATCCAATAGTACCAAAGAGAGGGAAGTTCTCCTAATGTCCTAGTCAACACCTTCCCTCAACCAACATCACCAACAGATTAACTGGTCATTCATCTCATTGCTATTGGTGGGATCTTGCTGTGCTCAACATGTTTCAAAGTAATTTATTCCCTGTAAAGTACTCTGGATGATGTGGTAAGCAATGTTCCCCCTAATCTTTTTTTGGGTGTGCAGCCCCTTTAAGGGGCTGCGCAGCCCATTCACAGTTTTGCGCATGTTGGAAACTAACATTGAAAAAGCCGGTCCTGGGCTGTGCAGGACCGGCAGAGAGCTGCGCGGCCACGCAGCTTATAGGGAATGTTGGTGGCCAGGCGTCGCATAAATGCAAGTTCTTCATTTCTCTCGCTAGGCTGATTTGCAGTCTACAGCACTACTCCAGACGTAACCAATTAAATCACAGTAAGCGATTAACTTAGCATATATTAGAGTGGTTTAACATCAGTGCAATGTTACGAGTGGGAATTATGATGCAAAAAGTGAGACTAAAAATCATTTAAATATGCAATGTTATTTTCAGTGAGAGCAACCAAAATGTTACATTTTCAAAGTAAATGAGGTCTCATAACAAATTAGAGATAACACATTTAAATATTACACAAATTATCAGATGGTAGCAGGTGTTGCTTCATCCATAATTTACAATACTTGGAAAGAGTTTAAATGAGGAAGGGCACAAAGGGATCTAGGAGTACAGATTCACAAAATCATTAAAAGTAGCAACACAACCATAAAAAGTGCCAACAAAGCACTGAAGGAATAAAATTGAAAAGCAGATAACTTATGTTAAACTTATATCGAACCTTGGTTAGACCACACTTACAATACTGTGCACAGTTCTGGTCTCCATATTACAAAAAGGATATAGAGGCACTGGAAAAGGTGCAAAAAAGATTTACAAGGATGATAGCATACTATTTGGTCCTCATTCAAGACCTTGGTCAAGCCTCAGTTAGAATACTGTGTCCAGTTTTGGTCTCCTCACATGGCGAGTGATATTGAGGCTTTGGAATGAGTGAAGAGGAAGGCCACTAGATAAATTCCCAATTTGAAGAATCTTGGTTAGCAAGATAGTCTAAAAGAGCTGGCATTCTACACTATAGAGAAGCTTGGACATGGAGTGATTTGATCAAGCTTTAGATGATGATGATGATGAAGGAAATAGATTGTGTTTGAGTGGACAAATTTGTTCCAACTAAACAGGCTAGGTGGGGGACCAGGTGTCACAATTTGAAATTGTAAAAGGCCACATCTAGGTTAGCTGTCAGGAAGTGGTTCATTTCCCAGAGAATAACCAATCCCTGGAACAGGCAACCAGCTTGTGCAGTGGACGCCGATTTGCTGAATTCCTTCAAGCGAGAGCTGGCACTGTTTCTGACTGGGACGGTGATCAAAAGATAGGTACCGCACGGCATTATTAGGGCCAGAGTGATCTCCTGGACTAGTTTCGATTGTCTAAGAGGGTTGGAGAGGAATTTCCCAGATTTTTTTTTTTGCCAACTTGACCTGGGTTTTTATCTGCTTTTTCACCTCTCCCAGGAGATCACATGGTTTCAGGTGGAGTGTGAAGTCTACATATTGTGATACACAAGGCATCACAATTTTGTGGGACAAACTGGATGGGCAAGAGGGTCTTTTTCTGGCCTTCCTTGTTCGTATATAGTGCCTTTTACAACCTCAGGAGGTCCCAAAGCACTTTAGAGCAAATTAACTACTTGTGAAGTGTAGTTACTGTTACAACATAGGCAAATGCAGCAGCCAATTTGTACACAGCAAGGTCCCACAAACAGTAATGAGATAATGACCAGATAATGTGTTTTTTAGTGATGTTGCTTGAGGGATAAATATTGGCCAGGACACCAGGGAGAAGTCCCCTACTCTCCTTCGGGTGGGTTTGGTTGAACGTCTCATTCAAAAGACGGCACCTCTGACAGTGCAACATTCCCTCAGTACAGAGGGGTTACGATGAATAAAGGACTAAAGGCAAGGCAGTTAGGATTTCGAAAGGGGAGTTTTAAGTGACGGGCAGTTTGCTTCCCACAGACAGATTCAAACAAGACAGTAATGGTGTTGGAACAATAGCCTTCCTATTTATTCAACACAATTGCCATTGTATTCAGTCCAAATGCAAAGCAAACTATCCACCACTGCAGGGTACATGTCAGGTTCACTGTTTGCCAGTGTCCATTTTCTGTCAGTAATGCTGTTTAATTTCTACACTTGCACCATAACTTCCTGTACCTTGACATGACATATGCTTTTTATACTTGCCAAAGCAAGGACTGGGGATAGAGCAAGATGAACACTAATCATGCAAACAATATTCCCCCATTAATGGTTTTTTAAAATTTATTCATTCAGGGGATGTGGGCGCCACTGGCAAGGCCAGCATTTCTTGCCCATTCCTAATTGCCTTTGAAAAGGTGGTGGAGAGCCACCTTCTTGAACCGCTGCAGTCCACGAGGTGAAGGTACTCCCATACTGTTAGGTAGGGAGCTCCAGGATTTTGACCCAGCGACTATGAAGGAACGGCGATATATTTCCAAGTCAGGATGGTGTGTGAATTGGAGGGGAACTTGGAGGTGATGGCGATCCCATGCGCCTGCTGCCCTTGTCCTTCTAGGTGGTAGAGGTCACGGTTTTGGGAGTTGCTGTAGTGCATCTTGTAGATGATACACACTGCAGCCACGTTGCACCGGTGGTGGAGGGAGTGAATGTTTAAGGTGGTGAATGGGGTGATGATCACAGACTTCAGTGTTACTAGAGCTCCTTGATGCCACACATGGTCAAATGTTCCCTTGATGTCAAGGGCAGTCACTCTCACCTCACCTCTGGAATTCAGTTCTTTTGTCCATGTTTGGACTAAAGCTGTAATGAGGGCTGGTAAACACCAAGGGAGCTGAACCGACACTCCTATGAAGAGGAAAGGAATGGCATCCAAAACTAGAGCTCCCTGGATGTCTAAAGGAATTGAGATTAAAATGAAACAGAAAAAGGCGGCTTATGATACATGTCAGGTTCATAATACAGTAGAGAATCGAGCAGAATACACAAAGAGCAGAAAAGACCTGAAAAATGAAATGAGGGGCAAAGAGTGTATGAGAAAAGATTTAATGGGTAATGTAGTGTATGTGCCTTTAAGAGCCCCCTGTGTACTGTAATGCCTGTAATGGCCACTCGGGCTATATAAGCCTGTATATTGTGTTGTATCAGTTAGTTCCCCTCCAGGCTTTGTTCAGTAAACACCTGTGAAACCAACTCCTGTCTTCAGTGTCTCGATTAACACACGGACACAACAGTGGCGACGAATTGGAAACGGACTTACCTGCAATTCGGCAGCACCTCAAGGACATCGATTCCTCTGGCGTCCAAAGTTGAAGAAAATAAAGAAAAAGAAAAAGCTGTGGTTTCACCAGCTAGCCAAGCTGGTGGCGGGTACTGCAATAATCCTTCCTGGGCGTCGGGCTGGGGCTCCAGCGGCTGGCTCTGCAGCTAGGCCAAGCAGCGAAGGCGGAGGCAAGCAGTAACAGACGGGGAGGGAGCACTCGGGAGACGGCCGGCGCTGCAAGCAGGTCGGCGTTCAGACCTAGAGAGAGTGTCCGGCGGGAACGAGTCTCCAACTGTAAATAAATAAATAAAAAGGGAAACCCGCGGGAAACAGTGTTGTCATCGGCAGCAGCGGCGGGGAAGCGCGGGAAGCGCCATATCTTTTCTGCAGAAAAGAAAAGCGCGGGAAGCGCCATTTTTTTTCTAGGATGCCTAAGTCTGGCAATATTGATGCTTTTGATAACGAGATAGAGGATTGGACCACATATGTGGAAAGAGTGGAGGTATATTGCACCGCAAATGGAATAGAAAATGAAAAAAAAGCGTCAGTACTTCTAAATCTAATGGGCGCAAAGACATACGGGCTGTTACGAAACTTAATCACTCCAGCCAAACCAAAGGACAAGAATTTTAAAGAAATTGTTGATACCCTACAGGAAAAAGCAGGCGTGTTATCCAAGGTAGATTGGAGCGAGTGGGCAACACCCATCGTCCCGGTCATGAAGAAAACGTTGAATAATGATAAATCTGCAGAACAGAAAAATTCGCATCTGTGGGGACTTCAAGGTGACTGTAAACCCGGTTCTTCACACGGTACAGAGGATAGAAGATATTTTCGCCTCACTATCCGGAGGGAAACGTTTCACCAAAATTGACTTGGCACAGGCATATCTACAGATGGAGGTTGAAGAGGCCTCTAAAAAGTATCTCACGATAAATACACACTAAGGTCTGTACCAGTACAATCGACTGGTTTTCGGAGTAGCATCCGCTCCAGCTATCTGGCAAAGAGCTATGGAGCAAGTCCTCCAAGGGATTCCGGGGACTCAATGCTACCTAGACGACATCCTTGTAACAGGAGAAAACGACAACGAGCACCTTGCCAATTTGGAGCAGGTGCTCACTAGGCTGAGAGAACGGGGCCTACGAGCAAATCGCCCCAAGTGCAAATTTTTCCAGAATCAAATATCATATTGTGGCCACATAATTAATAAGGAAGGGTTGCGTAAGTCACCTGAAAAAATTGAAGCGGTCATAAAAGCCCCAGCACCTGAAAATGTTTCACAATTAAGGTCGTTCCTGGGATTAATAAATTACTATCATAAATTTTTACCGAACTTATCAACTCTTCTACACCCTCTTAATGAACTGCTACAAACAGGAGTAATTTGGAAATGGAGCGAAGACTGTAAACGTGCCTTCCATAAATGCAAAGACTTAATCACGTCCAAGGAAGTTTTGGCTCATTCCAACCCATCACTGCCAATCAGACTGGCGTGCGATGCATCCCCTTACGGCGTAGGAGCAGTATTATCGCATAAATTCCCTGATGGCTCGGAACGGCCGATAGCTTTTGCGTCACGCTCATTGAACTCAGCTGAGCGTAACTATGCCCAAATCGACAGGGAAGCACTCAGCCTGGTATGGGGAGTGAAGAAATTCAACCATTACCTACACGGACAAAAATTTACCTTGTTGGCTGACCATCAACCCCTCATCTCCATATTCAACCCTAAAAAGGGTGTTCCCATTATGACAGCGCAAAGGGGCACACCAATATAACATAGAATACAAAGGATCAAAACAGCATGGGAATGCTGACGGGTTATCGCGCCTACCGTTGCCAACGGTAGAAGAAGCACCTACCGTAGACCCAATGGAATTTTCCACTCTACCATAGTCGAATGTCTACCAGTAACAAATTCTGCCATTGAAAAGGAAACTAGAAATGACCCAACTCTCTCACGAGTCTACGATTTAACAGTGAAGGGATGGCCAGCACATGGCGAACCACTGTTGCCAGCATTCTCGCAAAGAAGAGAACAGCTGTCAGTGTGCCGAGGAACCTTAATGTGTGGATCCAGAGTGGTGATTCCACCCAAACTCCAGGATAAAGTTCTAAAGGAGCTTCACGAGGGGCATCTGGGTGGAGTGAAAATGAAGAACCTAGCCAGGGCGTTTGTATGGTGGCCAGGTATCGATGGAGACATCGAAGAAATGACCAAGAGCTGCCTAGGATGCCAGAAGGTCCAAAACGCTCCACCACAAGCCCCTCTACATCCATGGGAGTGGCCCTCATCTCCCTGGCAAAGGGGACACATCGACTTTGCTGGTCCATTTATGGACTCAATGTTCTTAATCGCGGTTGATGCACACTCCAAGTGGCCAGAGGTAAAGAAGATGTCCTCCACCACCACGGAAAAAACCATCACAGTATTAAGAACCATATTTGCCAGGAATGGGCTGCCTGAACAGATCTGTTCTGATAATGGACCGCAATTTGTGTCCGAAGAATTCAGGAAGTTCTTAAAAAACAATGGGGTTAAGCACTACACGTCTGCCCCATACCATCCCGCCACCAATGGATTGGCTGAAGGGTTTGTCCAGACCTTCAAGAAGGCCATAAAGGCCATGGGTAATGAAGACATAAAACTTCAGCACAAGGTGGATAACTTCTTGTTCGCATACAGGAATGCAACACATATGGTTACAAACCAAACTCCCGCCATGATGTTCTTCAATAGAAGCCTAAGATGCCGGCTGGATTTGATCAAGCCAAACATCAGAAGGGACGTGGAGAACCGGCAATTTCAAGGCATGAATGAAAGGCCAACTAGAACCTTCCAGATAGGTCAACAAGTTTTGGCCCGGGACTACCATACCGAGAAATGGCAGCCTGGAACTATCTGCACACGACTAGGACCGCTGATGTATACCGTGGACATCGGAGAAAGCATAATAAGGCGCCATGCTGACCAAATCATAGAGTCATCTGAAAAGGGACAACCTACACCACAACTCTATATGCCTAATGATGAAGTAGAGATACCCATATCTACCTCCGATCCGGTGATACTGGAACCCGATGAACCCGACACTGGCATTCAAGCCAAATCAGCCTTGCCAAAAGAACCTACTACACCACCAGAAACTACTACACCACCGAGGCTTTATCTGGACCGAGTCAGGAAGCCTCCAGAGAGACTGACTTATAATTAATTAACTGCAGCAATGTGTAGATTATTTTTCTTGTAACATGTAATTAATGATTATTTAAAATATTATGTACTGGTTGGCTAAAAGGGGAGGAATTGTAGTGTATGTGCCTTTAAGAGCCCCCTGTGTACTGTAATGCCGGTAATGGCCACTCGGGCTATATAAGCCTGTATATTGTGTTGTATCAGTTAGTTCCCCTCCAGACTTTGTTCAGTAAACACCTGTGAAACCAACTCCTGTCTTCAGTGTCTCTATTAACACACGGACACAACAGGTAACATAACAGGGAACACCAAATAAAGTTTTTTCAAAACATATACAGAGTAAAAGAATACTCAAAAGGAAGAGTGGGGCTGATTGGGGACTAAAAATGAAATCTTTGGGAGGCAAAGGGCATGGCTGAGGTACTGAAAAGAAGAAAGACTTGCATTTCTATAGCGCCTTTCACGACCACCGGACGTCCCAAAGCGCTTTACAGTCAATGAAGTGCTTTTTGAAATGCAGTCACTGTTGTAATGTAGGAAACGCAGCAGTCAATTTGCACACAACTTCCTCTTAGGCAGTCCATCGGAACCGAGGATGACTTAATGCACACAACAAACTCCCACAAACAGCAATGTGATAATGGTAGATAATCTGTTTCAGTGATGTTGATTGAGGGTTAAATATTGGCTAGGACACCAAGGATAACTTCCCTGCTCTTCCTTGAAAAAATGCCATAGGATCTTTTATGTCCACCTGAGAGAGCAGACGGGCCCTCGGTTTAACGTCTCATCTGAAAGACCTCCAACAGTGCAGCACTCCCTCAGTATTGCACTGGAGTGTCAGCCTAGATTTTTGTGCTCAAAGTCTCTGGAGTGGGACTTGAAGCCACTAAGTACTTTGCATCAGTCTTCACAAAATAAGAAGATGCTGCCAATGTCACAGTAAGAGGAGAGTGCAGAGAAATTGGATAGGATAAAAATAGATAAAGGAGGTCCTCAAAAGGTTGGCATGCTCAAAAGTAGAAAAGTCACTTGGTCCAGATCGGATGCATCCTAGGTTGTTGAGGGACGTAAGGGTGGAAATGGGCATAATCTTTCAATCCTCTTTGGATATGGGAGTGGTGCCAGAGAACTGGAGGGTTACAAATGTAGCACCCTTGTTCAAAATAGGGGAAAGAGATAAACCAGTTAATTGTGGGCCAGTCAGTGGCAGGGAAACTTCTAGAGACCATATTTTGGGACAAAACTGTCACTTGGAAAACCATGGGTTATTAAATGACAGCCAACACGGATTTGTTAAAGGCAAATCATGTCTGACCAACTTGATTGAGTTCTTCAACGAAGTAAGAGAGAGGATTGATGAGGGTAGTGCAGTTCATTTTATCTATATGGACTTGCAAACGGCATTTAATAAAGTGCCACATAATAAACTGAAGACCACGGGATTAAAGGAATGGTGGCAGCGTGGATACGAAACTGGCTAAGAGACAGAAAGCAGACAGTGGCGGTGAATGGTTGTTTTTCAGACTGGAGGGAAGTATACAGTGGTGACCCGTAGAAGTTGGTATTAGAGCCAATGTACCCTCTAAATTATATATATTTTTTGCACGTGATCCCTTTAACTGGCTGCGCGACCCATTCAAATTTCGCATAAGTGTGGTTTCTTCCATGTAAAAGCCGGTGCGTGGCCTGTGCGAGACTGCCAGACCGCTGCACAGCTAAGTGGGAACACTGATTAGAACCACTGCTCTTTTGGAAATATATATTAATGACCTGGACTTGGGTATAGGAGACATAATTTCAAAGTTTGCAGATGACACAAAACTTGCAAATGTAGTAAACAGCGTGGAGGATAGTAACAGACTTCAGAAGAACATAGACAGACTGGTGAAATAGGCAGATACATGGCAGATGAAATTTAATGCAGAGAAGTGTGAAGCTCATGGTCTACAGCGCAGTAGTGATACCCGCCCACTGTATGTTTCAGAGACATGGACCATGTACAGCAGGCACCTCAAAGCACTGCAGAAGTACCATCAGCGCTGCCTCTGCAAGATCCTGCAAATCCATTGGCAGGATAGGCGCACCAACATCAGTGTTCTCGCTCAGGCCAGCATCGAAGCTCTGAGCATGCTCGATCAGCTCCGATGGACGAGCCACATCGTCCGCATGCCTGATACGAGATTCCCAAAATAAGTGCTCTACTCGGAGCTCCGGCACGGCAAGAGAGCCCCAGGTGGGCAGAGGAAACGCTTCAAGGACACCCTCAAAGCCTCCTTGAAAAAATGCAACATCCCCACTGACACCTGGGAATCCCTGGCCCAAGACCGCACAAAGTGGAGGAGAAGCATCCGGGAAGGCGCCGAACACCGAGTCTCTTCGCCGGGAGCAAGCGGAAGCCAAGCGCAGGCAGCGCAAGGAGTGCACGTCAACCCAAGCACCCCACCCTTCCCTTCCCTTCAACCACCGTGCCCCACCTGTGATAGAGACTGTAGGTCCCGCATTGGACTTATCAGTCACCTGAGAACCTATTTTTAGTGTGGAAGCAAGTCATCCTCGGTTCCGAGGGACTGCCTAAGATGATGATTCATTTTGGAACGAAGAATGAGTGGAGGCAATATAAACATGGTACAATTTTAAAGGGGCTGCAGGAAGAGAGAGGCCTGAGGGCTCATGTACAGAAATCTTTGAAAGTGGCAGGACAAATTGACCAGGCTGTTATAAATTAAGGATCCCGTAGAGTTTTTTTTAAGTAGAGGCAGAGTACACAAAAGCGAGGAAGTTATGGTAAACCTTTATAAAAGACTGGTTCGGCCTCAGCTGCAGTATTGTGTTGAATTTTGGGCACCACACTTTAGGAAGGATGTCATGGCCTTGGAGAGGGTGCAGAGGAGATTTACTATAATGGTACACGAGGGATGAAAGACTTCAGTAATGTGGAGACACCAGAGAAACTGGGAATGTTCTCCTTAGAGCAGAGACAGTTAAGGGGAGATTTAATTTCGAGGTGAGGGGTTTTAAAAGTCGATAGGGAGGAAACTGTTTCCACTGGCAGGAGATACGGTAACCAAAGGACACAGATTTAAAATAATTGGCAAAAGAAACAGGGGGGGGGGGGGAAAGAGGCGAGGAGATATTTTTTTTTTTTTTTACGCAGCAACTTTTGATCTGGAATGCACTGCCTGAAAAGGCGAAGGAAGATGCAGCAAATGTAACTTTCAAAAGGGAACTGAATACTCACTTGAAAAGGAAAACATGTGGCAACATAGCACAAATTGACTCAATCCTGGCTGTGCAAATGTTACAAAACAACATTGCCTAACTTTCCTTCCTTCCATTCAGCTGTAAAATAATAAAGAGTTACGTGCTTTGGAAAGGATAGGCCGTGCACTCAGAAAAAGATACTTAAAAATTTTCAAACTAATGCAACACAGTCTACAATATGGAAGGGATCAGCGGTTGATTTCAGAAATGCGTAACCGTCACTCCTATTACTTAAGCAAAGCATTGCTCTGCCATTACCTAACAACTGCTTTCCTCTTTGGCAGTCCAGGGAGTGCGGAAAAATCTTAACAGAATAGATGATCTTGATTAGCTTCCCAGTTTCACCCCAATCTCCCGAATGTCACACAAGTACATCACATCTTTCCTGGTCCTTTCTTGCACAAGTTTCAACACAAGTCACTAACCCAGTTGGTGTACAAGAAGCACTGTATCCTACTGCAGCTGATCATACATACCTTCAAAAGTTGCACTGTCAAACAAATTCAGAACTAAAGGGCAGTGAAGCCCTTCTGATACCAGCAGGAGTCTGGACACTTCTGTGGCTGGTCGGGTTGCCTCGAGAACACATTCCCGAAGTTTCGAAAGGGAATCACTGGGCTCTGTGCTCCAACAGCCTCCTCAGTAGGCTGCACTGAAGCCACACAATTGGCTTAATGTAACTAAAACCCACTCCATTCTTGGAAGGTCACTTCAAAAACAGCAATTCCCTGTCTGTAGCAATTCCAGTCACCCACTTGCTCAGATATTTCACTGCTGTGGGACATTCATGTAAATAGCTTATTTATCGCAAAGTTTCAATGTACAATGGAAACTAGATGATACTCAATGCTTCCATCTGTTCAGCAGCAAACACCTGCAGCTTGATCCAAAACTTATGATTTTTAAATTAAAGTCTGTCCTACCTCATCACAGACCCAATCGCTTGTTTTCGCAGAGGGAAATAGCCATGTAGCATGCAAAAGTTTTATTGCTAACTATGTGCAAGTGCTGTCATGTCCTTAATGAGAATAGCAATGTCATCATTCACACATATACACTAATACTCCTGCTATTTTCAGTTTTAACTGAAGAGACACAAATCCAACAACAACAACTTGTATTGACAGTAACGTAGTGAAATGTCGCAAGGCGCTGCACACCGAGCCACATAAGGAGAAATTAGGGCAGGTGACCAACAGCTTGGTCAAAGAGGTAGGTCTTAAGGAGCGTCTTAAAGAAGGAAAGAGAGGTAGCGAGGCGGAGAGTTTTAGGCAGGGAATTCCAGAGCTTGGGGCCTAGGCAACAGAAGGCACGGCCACCAAAGGTTGAGCGATTATAATCAGGGATGCTCAAGAGGGCAGAATTAGAGGAGTTCAGATATCTCGGGGGGGTTGTGGGGCTGAAGGAGATTACAGAGATAGGAAGGGGCGAGGCTATGCAGGGATTTGAAAACAAGGATGAGAATTTTGAAATCGAGGCGCTGCTTAACCGGGAACCAATGTAGGTCAGTGAGCACAGGGGAGATGGGCAAACGGGACTTGGTGCGAGTTAGGACACGGGCAGCCGAGTTTTGGATGACCTCAAGTTTACATAGGGCGGAATGTGGGAGGCCAGCCAGGAGTGCGTTGGAATAGTCAAGTCTAGAGGTAACAAAAGCGTGGATGAGGGTTTCAGCTGAGGCAAGGTCGGAGATGGGCAATGTTATGGAGGTGGAAGTAGGCGGTCTTTGTTATACTGCGGATAGGTGGTCGGAAGCTCATTTCAGGGTTAAATATGACACCAAGGTTGCGAACAGTGTGATTCAGCCTCAGACAGATGTTAGGGAGAGGGATGAAGTCCGTGGCTAGGGAATGGAGTTTGTGGCGGGGACCGAAAACAATGGCTTCGGTCTTCCCAATATTTAATTGGAGAAAATTTTTGCTCATCCAGAACTGTATGTCGAACAAGCAGTCTGACAAGTTAGAGACCGTGGAGTGGTTGAGAGAAGAGGTAGTGCTGGGTGTCATCAGCGTACATGTAGAAACTGACGCTGTGTTTTCAGATGATGTCACCAAGGGGCAACATGCAGATGAGAAATAGGAGGCGGCCAAGGATAGATCCTTGGGGGACACCAGAGGTAACTATGCGGGTGCGGGAAGAGAAGCCGTTGCAGGTGATTCTCTGGCTACAATTAGATAGATTAGAATGGAACCAAGTGCAGTCCCACCCAGCTGGATGACGGTGGAGAGGCGTTGGAGAAGGATGGAGTGGTCAACCATATCAAATCCATTGACAGTGAATGTCTGCAGGCAATTAAACTGTGTGCAGCACAAACTGCGCACATTTGCCAAGCAACAGCAATCATAAGAATGTACAGTATCAGAAAAGACCACTGTGGTCACGAGTGGGAATCCTAGTCGATTTCTCTTTGTCCCTAGGTAAGAGATACTGAGATCAATTACAGCACCCCTGAAGGTTTGAATCTTGGATGTCTTCATCTGTACAGTTCAGTCTCACACCACGCAGTTCAGCCATCCAATGAGCCATCAAGACAGCCCAGGGCATTTTCTGGACAGCTATTTACAATCTATATTAATGACTTAGATGAAGGGCCTGAATGTAACATATCCAAGTTTGCTGATGATACAATGTTAGGTGGGAAAGTAAGCTGTGAGGAGGATGCAAAGAGATATAGACAGGTTGATTGAGTGGGCAAGAACATGGCAAATGGAATACACTGTGGAGGAGTGTGAAGTTCTCCACTTTGGTAGGGAAAAACAAAAAAGAGAATATTTTTTGAATGGTGAGAGACTGGGAAATGTTTGCACTCAGAGGGACCTGGGTGTCCTTGTACATGAATCAGAGTTTAGAAGAATGAGAGGTGATCTAATTGAAACATATAAAATTCTTAAGGGTTAATGCTGGGAAAATGTTTCCCCTGGCAGGGGAATCTAGAACATGGGGTCTCAGTCACAGAATAAGGGGTAGGCCATTTAGGACTGAGATGAGAGGAAATTTCTTCACTCAAAGGGTTGTAAATCTATGGAATTCTCTACCTCAGAGAGCTGTGGATGCTCAGTCGTTGAGTACATTCAAGACTGAGGTCGATAAATTTTTGGGAACCAAGGGATATGGGGATAGTGTGTAAAGGTGGCGTTGAGGTGGAAGATCAGCCATGATGTTGTTGAATGGCGGAGCAGGCTTGAAGGGCCAAATGGCCTACTCCTGCTCCTATTTCTTATGTTCTTATGTTATCCGTTGTAAAGTTAGTCACATAATTTAATGTGCATGGTGCAGCCCATTTGCATGTAGAAATACCCAGCCACCTCCAATGAAGCACATTTTATTTCCATTATATCATTAATATCAAGTCTAAGTAAACTAACACTGCAAGATCAAAAAATCTATAACAAACCTGGGAGAAAACAATCAATTTCCAATCTGTATCCACCAGTCTCAGGAATCAGCCATCGATGAACACTGGCAACCATCTGACAGAAGGGATTGCTCAGCCACTTGGTCAAGAAATGATGCAGCACATTTGAGACAGGAAAGAAGAATAGGCGAGACTCCAGTTTAGAAATGATGAGGGACAACATGTTTTGCATGCGTGTCAAAGACAATAATTTGCTGAATGAAGCTACTTCCTTATCTTGCTTCAATCTTTCATTTGAAATTTCTCCCAGTGCTTCTCAAAAACTGGCCACTATGATATGCACAAGTTCAACCTAGGTTAATTCCCTCTGGCATTCATTCCTCCCTGTGAGGAACTTCATGCTTGGCACTTAAAAGGAGGACGGCAGAGACCAGTAACTCAGCACCAAGAGGGAGGCCTGTCGGTAAAAACTTGTTTTCTACCATTCTGCGACACTCTTATGCATTGTTACACCACACTGTTTCCTGGGAATTCTTTTTGAAGACAAGACATTTCACACTTGTATTAAACCATCCAAATATACCACTTCTTTGCCAACAGAACAACAGTGACAAGACTTCAAAAAGCAATCAATTGACTGATGCTTTGGCACATCTTGAAGACATGAAAGACACTATATAAATTCAAGCAGTTTCTCTCTTTTTGGGTCATGATCAACCCAGTTCTGAGCAACTCAAATCAAAACAGAAAATGCTGGAGATACTCAGCAGGTCAGGCAGCATCTGTGGAGAGAGAAACAGAGTTAACGTTTCAGGTCGATGACCTTTCGTCAGAACTCTGGTGCAACTCATATTGACATGCACAAACTAGATTAACTGACCAATAGCTTGACAATAGTAAACAGCATCAACTGAGATGACAAGGCCAAACAGAACAAGACTAGCATATGCCAAACAGATTGGATTACATTTTTGCATCCACTTTTCATCATCAGATTATCAATTTAACTGATGTGCCAGCATTTCACCAGGTTGTTGGTGCTGCTGGTCTATCCTGGACATTCTCAGATGGTTAATCTTTCAGAAAAGCCCATTTTTCTCTTCCAGATGCTGACCGACATGCCATGTATTTCCAGTTGTTCCTTTTATCTCTTCTATTTGAATTTAGACACTAAACTGAAACAAGAAAAAATGGTGAATTCTTCGTAGAGAATAGAATTTCTACAGCATCCAATTATAGAAACCTACTCTTGTTTTTCTACTGATTCTGGCTAGCAAGTTCTGGGGCAGTGATATAGCACCATTTTCTCCCTTACTACAAAAGCAAGGGGTCAGCATCACTTGTAAACACACGTACACTCAGCAAATACATCTCACCTGACTGAACAGCAGAGAGACATTTGCACTGAAATACCATGAGTTTTAAGCGGTGATTATCTTCAGTGGTCATGAAGCCGCCAAGCACACTTTCAGTTCCAACCTTCCGGGTCTCTCATCGTTTGATGTTTTTGGGGGGGGAAAATTGAACAAAACAACTCAAATGACTGTCTCCTACATAGGCATATAGTGTGAGTGTACCCAGAACAAAACAACAGAGGAGAGGAAGACACTAGTCACATGACGGAACTGGGCAACCACACAGGATGTTTGAGGCGAGCAGTTGGCTTCTGGTAACAGCCACTTTTCTCTGGATTTGTAATAATACCAATAATGGAGAGGGGATGACTCGAGCCAACTAGTGATACTGGCATCGAGGCAAAACACAAAAATGTTATAATACAGCAGCTATGTGTCTCAGCTCTATTCTCGAGAAGACAGATGACAAACTTCAGGTGCTAATACATTTGCTGACAGATTCACTTTTAATTATAGGTGATGAACCAATTCCAGCTCTAAAGGAGGCCATGGCACAAACTCCTTATTCTTAATGTGCATTTCCAAATCTTTACAAACCACACTAACACACGTCTGTTCAAGACATGCACAGACCCTTTCCAATCCAGCCTCTTAATTATTTCATGAATGAATGTGATATTTTGTAAAGTAAATTCCACAAATAAAATCTGGTATTTCTGAAATAATGTCTGCACTGATTTACTGCAGATCTGGTAGTTATGATAGACAAATAGGGGGAAATTAGAAGTCAGAAACGAATCAGTAAAATGCTAATTGGTCAACAAATCTTTGAAAAGTACCACTTTCTGCATTTGTCAACATTCAGCGCCCAAGCTTGATAACAATCATGTGGGAGAAAGAGCGGCTGAAAAAAAACTTTTGTGCACTGCTGTTTCGGGAAGGGGGGAAGTGAAGAGAAGAAAGCACCCAAGTTGCACAGGAGTTGTGCAGGGAGGAAGGGGGACGATTCATCTGAATTTGGTTGACAATTTCTTGCTTTAGTGGTTGGGCGGGTGGGGGGGGGTGGTGCAGGAGAAAGAAAAATGAAACATATCTGAGCCCTCTTGGCAGCAGCCCTCAATATCCAAGTGCGATTGGTTTTAAAATGGAAAAAAAACACAAGGAATCAATTAACTAGAGTACATGGCAAACCAAAAGAAAGAATATATAGCACCTTCCATGACCTCATAACATCCCAAAGCACTTTACAGCCCGTTAAGTACATTTGAAGTGCAGCCACTGTCGCACGGTAGGGAAACACGGCAGCCAATTTGCGCAGAGCAGGTCCTACACACAGCATTGAAATAAACGACCAGATCATCTGCTTTTTAGGTGTTGGATGAGGGATAAATGTTGGCCAGGATGCCAGAAGAACTCCCCTGCTCTTCTTTGAATGGTACCATGCCTTTTACATTCATCCGAGGGGCGGACAGGGCCTCGGTTTAACGTCTCAACTAAAAGAAGTCAGCTCTGACAGTGCAGCACTCCCTCAGCCCTGCAATGAAATGCCAGCCTAGTTTATGTTCAAGTCTCTGGAGTGGGGCCGGAACCCACAACCTTTCACTCAGAGTGCTTCCACTGAGCCAAGGCTGAGGTCATAAGTTAACCATGGGTCTTTAAAATTTTAAAATATTTATTCTTTTGAACAATAGGAGCAGAAAGTGAATTATACTCAATTCAGTGGAAGACAGCGTACATAAGTCACTTATAAAACACACATTGCTTCTCGCATTAACCACTAACAGCACAAACCACAAGGCAGCATCTGAACAGATGGGGTTAACCTGCGGGAGAGGTGTGTCTGCACCACGACAGCACTCTCACTAACTGAAATCTGTATGTCAACCTGTGACTCCTTTCATTAACTGTATTTGGAAAATAAAAACAGCGACTATTCTCCTCCCTGCAGAGCTCAGTTTTATACTGTTCAGCTCGTGAAACGAATACATATCAAGTGTGATTTTGCCAGTGTTACTGCACTCTTGGACGTGATTAAGTCACTTTATACTGCATCCAATTAATCTGCTGGAAATCGAGTTACTCTTTTTAAAACAATTTAATCTTTTTAAACACAGTTTATTACTTTTTGTACATGCTATTCAACAGTCCAGCTGGATTTCTTAATACATGAATGCACTTCAGTTCCTTAGATAACCTATCAAATGGTTGCCCAACAAGTTCTGTCCATTTCACAGTGTCAGCTGTGGATCAATGGTAGCACTGTCGCCTCTGTGTCTGAAAGTTGTGGGTTCAAGTCCCACTCCAGACACTTGAGCACAACATCTAGGCTGACACTTCAATGCAGTTCGGAGGGAGTGCTGCAATATCAAAAGTGCCATCTTTCGGGCGAGACAAATAACCAAGGTGCCCTTAGGTGGATGTAAAAGAACCCATGGCACTATTCGAAGAAGAGCAGGGGTGTTCTCCCGATGTCATGGCCAATATTTACCCCTCAGTCAAGATCACTAAAACTCATTATTTGGTCATATCGCATTGCTGTTTGAGGGACCTTGATGTGTGCAATTTGGCTGCCGCATTTCCTACATTACAACAGTGACTACACTTCAATAAGTACTTCATTGACTGTCAAGTGATTTGGGATGTCTGAGGTTGTGAAGGGAGCTATATAAATGCAAGTTCTTTCTTTAGGTCCACATGCATTTAATGTAGTTGACTCTCACCAATTATACATCAAATTTATGGAAACTACATAGAAAGATATTAACTGAACAACAGGATGCGGTTTCTGCGATCGCCAAATCTCCTAATCACATGCATCAGCAAATCCTGCCTCATCACAGCCAAATAAAGGCAACTGCATTTTTGAACACTAAAATGATCTTTTATCACATAAAATTCCAATGATCACAGTTCATGACAGCTGCAATGAATTACTGAATTAATGCTGAGGTGTGCTTCTGTGGGCACTGGCAGTTTCCAGTAGTTCACTCAAGTGACCATTCTTTCCATAGGATCCTGAACAGCAAATGTGATTGTTTTAAAAAAAAAAATTACAATACATTATAGCTGGTCCAATCCTGTGTGCATCCAACACATATGCATGCACTTCCAGCAGAGAAAACCCTGGCTGATTCTCTCTCCTCCCCACCCCACTCCCACTCTCTTGACCATCTACTGCATTCACTGTTAGTGGTCCAACAACTGCCCTTAATTGATATTGGCTAACAGCACAGACCAGGGATCAGACTTGGGACATTCCTGACCTGTACTACTCAAAGCCACACCTTTCCACACACTCGCCCACCATCCAAGAGCTGCTTGGAAACAATTTTGCCACTGACTGCTTTATCAGAATCACGGTCCATGCAACCTTCCCTTTGTGCGCCATATAATGGCACTTGAATTGGGTTGACACACCAGCTTTTTTTTATTATTTTTTATAAAAGTCAGCAAACAAAGCTATTTACAACATGTGCCCAATTGAGGGGCTGCAGGCCTACCTAGGGCAAGATTTCACGTGCATGAGGTTGAAAAGGCCATCTGACAACTGAAGAACAAGGCGGCCTCAGGAGCAGATGGAATTCCTGCCGAGGCACGAAAGCATGGCGGAGAAGCACGACTGGCACGAATTCATGAACTAATTTCTCTTATCTGGAAGGAGGAGGGCATGCCAGGGGATCTCAGCCGCCGTAATTGTGACAGTCTTCAAGAAAGGTGACAAGTCCGATTGCGGTAATTACAGAGAAGCTTCCCTGCTGTCTGCCACAGGGAAAGTCATCGCAAGAATCCTCCTCAATCGCCTTCTCCCGGTGGCCGAAGAGCTCCTCCCAGAGTCGCAATGCGGATTCCGCCCACTAAGGGGCACAATGGACATGATCTTCACTGCGCGTCAACTACAAGAGAAATGCAGGGAACAGCACCAACCGCTGTACATGGCCACCTTTGATCTCACAAAGGCCTTCGACATGGTCAACCGTGAGGGATTATGGAGTGTCCTCCTCAAATTCGGCTGCCCTCAAAAGTTTGTCACCATCTTCCGCCTGCTTCACGACGACATGCAAGCCGTGATCCTGGCCAACGGTTTCACCACAGACCCAATTCACGTACGGACCGGGGTCAAGCAAGGCTGTGTCATCGCACCAACGCTCTTCTCGATCTTCCTTGCTGAAATGTACCATCTCACCCTCAATAAGCTCTCTGCTGGAGTGGAGCTAATTTACAGAACAAACGGAAAGCTGTTCAACCTCCGTCACCTCCAGCCCAGATCCAAGGTCGCCCCATCCTCTGTCGTCGAATTACAGTATGAAGATGACGCTTGCGTCTGCGCTCACTCGGCGGTTGAACTCCAAACCATCGTCAACACCTTCACTGATGCGTACAAGAGCATGGGCCTTACACTAAACATCCGTAAGACAAAGGTCCTCTACCAACCTGCCCCCGCCACACAGTACTGCCCCCCGATTATCAAAATCCACGACAAGGCCTTGGACAACGTGGCCCAGTTTCCATACCTCGGGAGCCTACCGTCAACAAAGCCAGATGTCGATGACGAAGTCCAACACTGCGTTCAGTGTGCCAGTGCAGCCTTCGGTCGCCTGAGGAAAAGTGTGTTTGAAGACCAGGACCTCAAATCCGCCACCAAGCTCATGGTCTACAGAGCAGCAGTGATACCCGCCTTCCTGTATGCCGCAGAGACATGGACCATGTACAGCAGACCCCTTAAAGCACTGGAGAGGTACCATCAACGGTGCCTCTGCAAGATCCTGCAAATCCATTGGCAGGATAGGCGCACCAATGTCAGTGTTCTCGCTCAGGCCAACATCCCCAGCATCGAAGCTTTGACCACGCTCAATCAGCTCCGATGGGCGGGCCATGTCGTCCGCATGCCCAATACGAGACACCCAAAACAAGCGCTCTACTCGGAGCTCCGACACAGCAGGAGAGCCCCAGGTGGGCAGAGGAAACGCTTCAAGGATGCCCTCAAAGCCTCCTTGAGAAAGTGCAACATCCCCACCGACACCTGGGAATCCCTGGCCCAAGACCGCACAAAGTGGAGGTGAAGCATCCGGGAAGGTGCCGAACACCTCGAGTCTCTTCGCCGGGAGCAAGCAGAAGCCAAGTGCAAGGAGCGCACGTCAACCCAAGTACCCCACCCACCTGCCCCTTCAACCACCGTCTGCCCCACCTGTGACAAAGACTGTAGGCCCCGCATTGGACTCATCAATCACCTGAGAACTCATTTTTAATGTGGAAGCAAGTCATCCTCGGTTGAGAAGAAGGGGGACAAGGCTACATTCAACCACTCATGTTGTAAATCTGCATTGAGAATACCAAAGATGTGCACTCCAGCCAGCAAGTCTGAAGGAAATCGGTTTGTGCTCCTTCAACATGATAAATCAAAATAATAGAATCTATGTGCCAGACAGACTTCTACAGAGAGGAATTAAGAATCATTTCCCAGCACAAATTAAATTCAAAAATGACTTCGAACAGAAAAATTCCATGAGGTTGAAGCACTGTTTCGTTATCATGTCTCGTTAGATATGATTGTTGAATTTTTAGCGCCTGCCAATGAAAGCAGTGCTATCCACACTACCATACACACAAAGAACCTCCCAGTGCAAAATGCCATTGGTTCAGGAGGATGGTATACAGCTTCAAGAAGTATAATTTAAACCCCAAAGAGGGAAGTGAGTAGAGTAAGATTTTCAAACCATTTTCACACCTTCCCAATCACTCCGCTCCTCTAACTCTGGCCTTCTGTGCCTGCCACCTCCCTTTCGTCCCACTAGTAGTGACAAAGTCTTTCGTCGCCTCAGTCCTACTCCATGCCAGTAGCACACCAGCCAGTGCATTTACCATTGAGCCATCTGGGGAGCTTTACTGAAGACATTCGAATGTACAGACTTCCAAGATGATGTGGGATCCAGGTCTCCAGAGGGAATACCAGATAATAAAAGTCTTACATTTTCATGACATGGTTATAACCTTTATCGATGAACGTTTCCTGGAAGCTAAAGTGTCCACTACACAAAGAAGCACCGCATAACTGCCCCTAGTTATTCAAGTGCACAAGTACAGTCCTGTGATCTGTCTTCAAGTGAGGCATTCTAATTATATCAGGAAAGCATCACCACAATAAAGCACTCCAACATGTGGACAAAAAAACGAATGCGCAGAACTGAACTACCACAGTGGAAACTCCCACCAGAACTTCATCACCCAAGTTCCTATATGAAGGGCAAAAGGGAAACTGCAGTCTAATCCTGATAATTACAAGTTGCTTACATAGAGTTACTTGATCACTGGAATTTAGTCTGGCCAAGCACAATTTGGATTTTTCAAGAGCAGACATCAATATTTTTGTATGACAATACTGCTACATAAGAGCAATGGCTGGAGGATTCTTTGATTCTACACATTATGTAAATAGGAATCTCTATAATTTAGCACGGGGTGGGGGGGATATAGAGAGAGAGAATCAGAGAAAGTTATATAGGTACTTTCCAACAATTAACGAGGTTGAGGCTTAAATTCTAAAAAAAAATACACTGAAAAGAAATGATTTCTTAAAACCAATTTTTTTTGAAGCGAATACACACACAGACCTTTTCTCAATGTTATTTTCCTATCTAAAACTGACTTTGAAGCAGTTTCTGCCTCACTTGGTCTATGGGGAATGTTCTGAGGTGAGAAATAATTCACATTAATTTACCTTGCAAGTCAGCTACATAAAGGATACAATAGAATTCTTTTTTGAACAAAACAAATCTTTGAGGTTGGAATAGGGCAGTCTGTGAGTGGACCTGTGGCTTTGTATGTTGGCACAAGGCGTGATCGGAGCAATGCTCCCAACAATGATTCATGCAGTGTGATCCCAAACTTCACCATGCTACCGAGGAGTTGGTAAGCAAAGGCGGTGCATTTCCTTACAGAGAAGGCGAATGCCATCAGCAACATTACAGAGCAGCACTGTCACAGCGCTGAGTGTAGGTTGCCTGCCAGTCTCTCACTGGAGTCTGTGGTAGAAGAGGAGGGCATCTTTGTTTACATAGGATATATAGCACAGAAACAGGCCATTCAGTCCAAGCCGGAGTTTAGGCTCCACTTGAGCCTCATCCCGTATTTCCTCATCTAAATCTATCAGCACAACCCTCTATTCCCTTCTCCCTCATATGCTTATCCAGCCTCCCCTTAAGTACATCTATACTATTCACTTCAACCACTCCCTGTAGTAGCAAGTCCCAAAATCTCACCACTCTCTGGGTAAAGTTGTTCCTTCTGAATTCCCAATTTGATTTCTTGAGGTTGAGGTTGAAGTTTGAATCTTGTTCCTAGACCACTCAAATCTCTCTCACTTGGAGAGAAACTTCTCCACTCTGGTTTGGAAATGCCACCTACTCAGGTATATCCCGTCTTAAAATAAACACAGCATCATTTCTTCAATTGAGTTTGCTTTTCCGTCAAATAAATCTCACTCCTCACAACGGCGATGCAGTGTCCCCATGGTCATCATTCCAAAAAAGGACATCCTTTAAGCAGTGTAGAGAAATGCTGGACTCTGCCAATACAAGACATTCACTGGAAAGTTTCCCTCCTCATAGTAACAAAGCAATGTGACAACGACAGCTAGCTGCAGGAGTAGGTTCTGACACTACAGGAAAAAGCAGCTTTCTAAAAGGCACAGGTAAAGAAAGTCATGTACCATCCCAGCTGGATTCAAAAGCAGTAAATTATTAGTTCTGACGAAGGGTCCTCGGCCCGAAACATTGACTATTTCTCTCTCCTCGATGTTGCCTGACCTGCTGCATGTTTCCAGCATTTTCTGTTGTTATTTCAGATTTCCAGCATCCGCAGTATTTTGTTATGGTATAGTAAATTATGTGTTCGTCTTCCTTTTAATTTGGAGCCAAGTTGAACGTAAAGTCTTCAGGGACGAAAGGGGCAGAATAAAACCGTTCAGCTTCTAAATGATCCCATTGTCCTGAATTTGGGCTGCGACAAACAGGCTTCAGATCCCAGAGTTAGGTCAGTTTTCAGATCAGCCAGGAGGTGGCAGTCTTAACTGAGGAGCTGGAAACTAAGCTGCCCTTGCGACCTACTATGCATTTCACTTCACCAACCACAAGAGGGCACCCAAAAAAAGACACTGCAGCAATCAGGGTGTGAATACAATTCGCAGAGACCCCCAGTCAACCAGCGCAACCCAAGTGTTGCAATCCATTTAACTCACCCAGTTTACTGCTTCCATCCTGCTGATAGTCTGGGAATTGTCCCTCGGATGGAACGCTGACTGTGCGCCGCAGCATTCGGCCTTTTGAGGACTCCACCTGCTGGTCCTGCAACATGTCGACATTCACCTGCGTGAACATGAGAATGGGTCAAATTCACAACTTCATCAACATCAAGCAAAATTCACATCAGCTCCATGATTATTAGAAACTTGAGGCACCTTTTTCTTTGTATTAAAACTGCTGGACGCGAGAGAAAAAGCGACATTTTAACTGCTACAACCCAATTTGCATAAACTCTCCAAAATCAACCTCCCACACAAATGGGCCTAGCACGTGCAACCAGTGTGATTTACGTTCAAATACTGAAGACCTGAAAATGGAGGGCTCAGATCCATGGTATCGCCTCTATAAAGCAGAGCAATCAATTCCTTCACTTTTCGCATCATGTCGGCACTTCTGACTTTGATGAGCCACAATCCTGTACAGATTCACATTTAGATTTCAAATAGTCTAATTCTTAATCGCAAAGGTGGGTCTCAGTGACTAACCTCGCCCACCTCCCCCATTATCTCTACACTTACAATGCAAGATACTTCAAACCATTGGGGCAGCACAGACAAAACAGAGCAAAGTAAAGGGACAGCAAAAATCATTCAAATTCAGTTTCTTTTCAGCAGTATGCAAGAGTGAAATGGGTTTTCACAAACAGACGCCTCTACACTGTCTGGTGATTGTCAAATCTATCACCTAGGGCATTTACTCAATTCGTCATTGAACCATAAAAGCTTACAGCATAGAGGAAGGCGATTTGGCATATCATCTCTGTGCAGGCTCCTGCCCCCAAATAATTATATATACAGACAGCCACATATGCATGTGTCCTTCATGCCTGCATAGGTGCGTGTGTCAGTATTTGTCCTATTATTGTTTTACTTTCATCCAAAGTACTCTTCGAACATAAGAACATAAGAACATAAGAAATAGTAGCAGGAGTAGGCCAATCGGCCCCTCGAGCCTGCTCCGCCATTCAATAAGATCATGGCTGATCTGATCCTAACCGCCAATCCACTATCACAGAACCATCTCCTGCATCTAACAGAATTAGACACACGAAATAGGAGCAGGATCAGGCTACACGGCCCCTGGGCCCGCTCCGCTACCCACAGGGCCATGACCGATCCGAACCTAGACTCATGTCCAAATTCCTGCCCGCTCCCCGTAACCCTTAATTCCCTTTACTTCTAGGAAACTGTCTATTTCTGTTTTAAATTTATGTAATGATGTAGCTTCTACAGCTTTTTGGGGCAGCATATTCCATGGACCTACCACCCTCTGAGTGAAGTAGTTCCTCCTCATCTCAGTTTTGAAAGAGCAGCCCCTTATTCTAAGACTATGCCCCCTAGTTCTAGTTTCACCCATCATCGGGAACATCTTCCCTGCATCCACCCGATCCAACCCCTTCACAATCTTATATGTTTCAATAAGATCGCCTCTCATTCTTCTGAACTCCAATGAGTAGAGTCCCAATCTACTCAACCTCTCCTCATATGTCCATCCCCTCATCCCCGGGATTAACCGAGTGAACCTTCTTTGTACTGACTCGAGAGCAAGTATGTCCTTTCTTAAGTATGCACACCAAAACTGTACGCAGTATTCCAGGTGCGGTCTCACCAATACCTTGTACAACTGAAGCAATACCTCCCTATTTTTATATTCTATCCCCCTAGCAATGAAAGCCAACATTCCATTGGCCTTCTTAATCACTTGCTGCACCTACATACTAACCTTTTGAGTTTCGTGCACCAGGACCCCCAGATCCCTTTGTACTTCAGTACTTTCCAGTTTCTTGCCATTAAGATAATAACTTGCTCTACGATTTTTCCTGCCAAAGTGCATAACCTCACACTTTCCAGTATTGTATTCCATCTGCCAAATCTCTGCCCACTTACTTAGCCTGTCTATGTCCCCTTGAAGGTTTTTTATGTCCTCCTCACTCACTACTTTCCCCCCCATCTTAGTATCATCTGCAAACTTTGATATGTTACACTCGGTCCCCTCCTCCAAATCGTTAATATAGATTGTAAAGAGTTGGGGACCCAGCACTGACCCCTGCGGAACACCACTAGTTACTGATTGCCAGTTACTGATTGCCAGTCTGAGAATGAACCATTTATCCCAACTCTCTGCCTTCTGTTAGATAGCCAATCCTCTATCCATGCCAGAATATTACCCCCAATCCCGTGATTTTTTATCTTAAGCAATAATCTTGTGTGGCACCTTGTCAAATGCCTTTTGGAAGTCTAAATACACTACGTCCACTGGTTCCCCTTTATCCACCCTATATGTTACTTCCTCAAAGAACTCCAGCAAATTTGTCAAACATGACTTCCCCTTCATAAAACCATGCTGACTTTGTCCTATTAAATTATGATTATCCAAATGTCCTGTTACTGTCTCCTTAATAATGGACTCCAAAATTTTACCTACCACAGATGTTAGGCTAACCGGTCTATAGTTTCCAGCCTTCTGTCTACTGCCCTTTTTAAATAAGGGTGTTACATTAGCAGTTTTCCAGTCTGCCGGGACCATTGCCGAGTCCAGGGAGTTTTGGAAAATTATTACCAATGCATCCACAATCCCTACCGCCACTTCCCTCAAGACCCTAGGATGTAAGCCATCAGGTCCAGGTGATTTATCCGCCTTGAGTCCCATTATTTTACCGAGTACCACTTCCTTAGTGATTTTGATCGTGTTTAGCTCCTCCCCCCCTTTAGCCCCCTGTTTGTCCAGTGTTGGGATATTCTTAGTGTCTTCTACTGTAAAGACTGATGTAAAATATTCATTCAGTGTTTTTGCCATCTCCATATTTCCCACCATTAATTTCCCGGTCTCATCCTCTAAGGGACCAACATTAACTTTAGCCACCCTTTTTCTTTTTATATAAATATAAAAACTCTTACTATCTGTTTTTATATTTTTTGCTAATTTACTTTCATAATCTATCTTCCCTTTCTTAATCAATCTTTTTGTTATTTTTTGCTGTCTTTTAAAGTTTTCCCAATCCTCTATCCTCCCACTAGATTTGGCTACCTTATATGCCCTTATTTTTAGTCGAATACTATTCTTAATTTCTTTACTTAGCCACGGATGGCTGTCTTTTCTTTTACACCCTTTTCTTCTCAGTGGAATATATACTTTTTGGAAGTTGTAAAATAACTCCTTAAATGTACACCACTGATCATGTATCGTCTTACCCTTTAATCTATTTTCCCAGTCCACTCTACTCAATTCCGCTCTCATACCTTCATAGTCTCCTTTATTCAAGCTTAGCACGCTTGTTTGAGATCCAACCTTCTCACCCTCTAATTGAATATGGAATTCAACCATGTTATGGTCACTCATTCCAAGGGGATCCTTTACTAGGACATTTTTAATTAATCCTGTCTCGTTACACAGGACCAGATCTAAGGTTGCCTGCCCCCTGGTCGGTTCAGTTACATACTGCTCAAGAAACCCATCCCTCATACACTCAATGAACTCATCCTCAAGGCAGCCCTGCCCAATTTGATTTGTCCAATTAATATGATAGTTAAAATCCCCCATAATTATAGATGTTCCCTTATTACAAGCCTCAACTATTTCCTGATTGATACTCCGTCCAACAGAGTTGCCACAGTTCGGAGGCCTATAGACTACGCCCACTAGTGTTTTTTTCCCATTATTCCTTACCTCCACCCAAACTGTTTCATTGTCCTGATCTTTTGACCCAATATCATTTCTCTGTATTACAGTGATACCTTCCTTTATTAACATAGCCACCCCACCTGTCTGTCCTTCCTGATCGTTAAATAACCTGGTATGTTTAATTCCCAGGCATTGTCACCCTGCAGCCATGTTTCTGTAATGGCCACAAGATCATACCCATATGTAGTTATTTGTGCCATTAACTCATCTATTTTGTTACGAATGCTACGTGCATTCAGATAGAGAACTTTCAAAGATGTTTTGTGACACTTAGTTCCTGCTTTTGCCCTTTTTATTACTTTACCTTTTACTCCATACCTTCTGCCGCTTCCTGACATGCTCTGGTTTTTAATTTCCCCACTGCTACCTAAGTCTATGACCTTCTCTGTTGTCATTTGTATTATTTGCTCTCTAGGAACCTCCCCCCAACTAGTTAGTTTAAAGCCCTCTCTACAGCCCTAGTTATATGATCCGCCAGGACTCTAATCCCAGCACTGGCCAAGTGAAGCCCGTCCCAACGGAACAGCTCCCTCCTGCCCCAGTACTGGTGCCAGTGTCCCAGGAAGCAAAACCCATTTCTCCCACACCAGTCTTTGAGCCACGCATTTAAATCTCTAATTTTATTTGTCCTAGCCAAACTCGCTCGTGGCTCAGGTAATAATCCAGAGATTATTACCCTTGTGGTTCTGCTTTTTAATTTGGCCCCTAGCTGCTCAAACTCCCTCAGCAGAACCTCCTTCCTTGTCCTATCTATGTCGTTGGTACCAACATGGACCACGACAACTGGATCCTCCCCCTCCCACTCCAAGTTTCTCTCCAGTCCAGAGGAGATGTCCTTAACCCTGGCACCGGGCAGGCAACACAGCCTTCGGGACTCTCGCTCTCGGCTGCAGAGAACTCTATCTATCCCTCTAACGATACTATCCCCTACCACTACAACATTTCTTTTAACTCCCCCCACTTGAATGGCCCCCCGCTCCACGGTGCTGTGGCCAGGTTGCTCATCCTCCCCGCAGTCCCTGTTCCCATCCTCACAGGGAGTAAGAGCCTCGAACCTGTTGGACAAGTGCAAGGGCTGCGGCTCCTCCAACACTACCTCCTGGATCCCCGTACCTGCCTCCCTTCTAGTCACACCATCCTGACCCTGGCCACGGACTACATCTGAATTAATTAATCTAATTGGTGTGACTACATCCTGATACACAGAGTCCAGGTAACTCTCCCCCTCCCTGATGTGTCTCAGTATTTGAAGCTCGGACTCTTGCAATATTTTCTCATCTCCCTGGCTACCTTTAAAACACACACCATCATCTCTGCATCCACACAACAGCAGCCGAAACAGCCATTACAGCAGGCTCATTCCATTGCAAAATAACTCACCTTCGTTTCCTTGAAAGAAAACACAGCGGAATGAAACCCACCTATAGCTACCTCACCATTACGGTCATTCAATCAAGTATTGAAAGGGCTAACAGGAGAAAGCTGGTGGAGTGGGAGGATATGAAATCCCTGCCAATCCCCAGGCTCCACATGTCATGCACAAACTATGGCTGAGAGGGTGGAGTTGACACGATCCTACACTTCTATCAACTCTGCTCTGAGCCAGTCATTAGATGGGCAAAACAGTGGCCTGCTGACAATTCTCATGCTAGACTTTCCCTTTGACCACAACAGTTCAGGGGAAATCTTAGATATAACCCATACAATCAACTCTCAATGGCATCATGGTGAGGGCTGTTATTGCTGGGAAAATGAAGTTGCCATTTTCACCCACTGTCAGCATCAAGGAATTGCAGGTCAGATACAAAGTAAAGCTCTTCTGTCTTAACCCATCTCATTTAGCTCAGAAAACCATTCCTTACTGCTCTCGTCTGAGCAACATTCAAAGCCAATCTCAGAGGTGAGAGGACAATATGCCGACTACAACACCTAATCTCCTGAATAGTTTTTAAACTGAGGTCGCAATTTCAATAGATTATTATTGAGGCATGTACAGCAGGATAATTGCCATTTAGTAAGCATTACACATTTTGTTGCAGCATTCAATTTGCTAATCTTAGGCTAGAGTCCAATTTGCTAATGTAATCGCACTGTGCAAAAAAGGCATAGTTAAATGTCAACACCTCAACTGGACCCAGCTTGCTTCCCACTCTTATGCACGGTGGCATAGTGGTTAGCACTGTTGCCTCACAGCGCCAGGGACCCGGGTTCGAATCCGGCCTCGGGTGACTGTCTGTGTGGAGTTTGCACATTCTCCCCGTGTTTGCGTGGGTTTCCTCCGGGTGCTCCGGTTTCCTCCCACAGTCCAAAGATGTGCGGGTTAGGTTGATTGGCTATGATAAATTGACCCTTAGTGTTAGGGGGATTGGGTGCGTGGGGTTATGGGGATAGGGTGGGATATGTGTTGATGTAGGGGTTATGGGGATCGGGTGGGGTAAGTGTCGGTGCGGGCTCGATGGGCCGAGATGGCCTCTGTCTGCACTGTGGGGTTTCTGTGATTCTGTGAAAACTTCAAATCCCAGTGCATATGGGCAGGTACCCAAGCTTGTGCACATGCAGCAGTATCAAATTTTGAGTGAAACAAAATCAAGCCACACAGTATGTGCAGCTTGCTCCCTCCAATTGTCACTCCTGCACTCGACTTGGTTGCCAATGCAAGCCGATGAACCCAGGAAGGGGTGTCAGAATCACCAACAAGAGTGAATTCAGTCACATTTCCAGAGTCACCCCTGCATATTATACTGGCTGGAATATATAGAATCATAGAAACTTACAGCACAGCAGGAAGCCATTCGGCCCGTCGTGCCTGTTTGAAAGAGCAGTCGTGCTTAGTCCCACATCCCCGCTTTTTGTCCGTAACCCTGTAAATTCCTCGTCCACAAGTACCTGTCCAACTCCCTTTTAAAGTTATTTACGGAATTAGCTTCCGTCACCTTTTCAGCTAGAATGTTTCAGATCCCGACAACTCAGTGAAAAAAATTCTCCTCACCTCCCCTCCAGATCTTTTTCCAATGATTTTAAATCTATGACCCCTGGTTCTTGACCCACTCACTAGAAGGAATAGTTTTTCTGTATCTCCTCTATCAAAACCTCTCATCATCTTGAAAACCTCTATTAGGTCACCTCTTAACCTCTGTGTTCCAAGGAGAACAGTCCTAACTTTTCCAACCTCGCCTCATAACTGTAGTCCCTCATCCCTGGTAACTTCCTGGTAAACCTGCTCTGTACCCTTTCTAATGCCTTTACATATTTCCTGAAGTGTGGTGCCCAGAATTGTCCACAACACTCCAGCTGAGGCCTAACCAGTGATTTATAAAATTCAAGCATGACTTCTTTGCTTTTATATTCTATTCACGCTATGTAAACACCTTATCAACTGGCCCTGCCAACTTTAAGGATTTGTGTATATGGAGAACAAGGTCTCCCTGATCATCTGCACTTTTCAAAATCATGCCATTTATAGTATACTGTTTTTCCATATTAGTCGTCCTAAAGTGCATCGCTTCCCACTTCTCTGCATTGAACTCCATCTGCCATGTTTCTGCCCATTTCACCATCCTGTCTATGTCATCCTGAAGCCTATAACTATCCTCATCACTATCGACAATTTTGCCAAGTTTTGTATCATCTGCAAACTTTATAATGCTGCTCCCTACACCGGAGTCTAGGTCATTTATAAAAGTTGAAAAGAGTAATGGACCCAAAACTGACTTGGGGAAAACCACTACACGCCACCTCCCAGTCTGAAAATCATCCATCCATCACCACCATTTGCGTCCAATCACTGAGCCAATTTTGTATTGATACCACCACTTTCCCCTTAATTCCATGGGCTTCCATCTTCTTTAGTCTCCTGTGTGGCACTTTGTCGAATGCCTTCCGAAAGTCCACATGTACATCTACTGCACTACCTTGATCAACCTTCGGTTACCTCCTCAAGGAATTCAATCAGGTTAGTAAGATATGATATCTTTAACAAATCTACGCTGGCTCTCCTTGATTAACCCCTGCCATTCCAAATGAAAAAGTTTATTTTGTCCCTGAGAATGGTTTCCAATAACTTCCCCATCACTGATGTTAGGCTGACTGGCCTGTAGTTTCCTGGTTTATCCCTCTCCCCTTTCCTCAATAGCAGTATATTAGCAACCCTCCAGTCTTCCGGCACTACTCCTGTACCCAATGAAGACTGAACGATTGTGACCAATCCCTTGGTTATTTCTACCTTTACTTCTTTCAGCAACCTCGCTGCATTCCATCCAGACCAGGTGACTTCCCAACTTTCAGTACTGCTAATTTCTTCAGTACATCTTCTCGATTTATTGCTATCATGTCCTTAACCTCCCTCTCCTCTTAGTGCATCCTTCACATCATCTGCTTCCTTTGTGAAGACAGCGTGTATCCCAACATGAATATGCAGTTTTCTTTAGGGCCTGATATGAAGGACATGAGCACTGCTGTCCTTCAACCAACTGCCAATCCATGTTGCCACATTCACTAATACTGTGCAGTTAAATTTTTTCAACACCCTTCCTAGGCAGCATCTTAGCAAATGCCTTTTGAAAATCCATATATACAAAAACCACTGCATTTTCTTAATCAATAGACTCAAAACGCCATTAAATCTGTCAGACATGACTTGACTTTCACAAATTTCTGTGTCTGGCTCTCCTCAATTAACCCATGTCTTTTGAAGTGAATATTAATTTTTATCCTGTATCATGGCTTCTTGAAGCTTATCCACCACCCACATTAGGCTGACTGTTCTACAGTGACCTGATTTATCCCTTTCTCCCTTCTCGGAGAGGCATTAAATTTGCAACTCCTCCAGTTCTTGGAGACAAGTTCTCTATGCAAGGATGTTTCAACAACTGTGGTCAGAGTTTCTGCTATATCCTCCCCGACTTGCTTCAGCATTCCAGTTGTACATCATCAGAGCATGATGCCTTTTGCACGTAAAGTTTCAGCACTACTTCCTTATTTCTAAATTAGCCTATCTAATTGTTCCATCTCCTCTTCTACCCTTTAATTCACACTATCACACGCTTCTGTGAAAACCGAGGCCAAGTACTCGTTCAGTATCTTTGTTCTTTCATTCTCCATGGGATTCTTTTACCATCTCTAATCAGCCCTCGCCTTTCTCAAACTATTCTTTTACTTTTGATATGTTTATTAGCTGCTTTATCATTACCCTTTGTAACCTGCCAGTCTTCATTCATAACTCCTCTCAACATCCTAATATTTGTTGTCCTCCATTTCCTATACTTCACTCCATCTTTTGGTAGTAGAAGCCAGAGATTTGTCACACGCCTGCAATTCTTTCAATTTTAATTCAGCTAAATATTTAAGGAACTCCAGCTTTTGCTGCACCTCCGTTATGTCTTGTGGGAGAATGTGGAGTCTGTACCGTAAGCATTGCTTATGTAATGTTTCCCATTGTTAGTCCACTGTTTTTTCTATCAATGCCAGGTAAAAGGAGATAAAAATTACTAACAGGTGGGAAAAGGGAGCCAAAAAGGCCCCCATGAAAAAGATCTGAACAGCCAAACTCAATTTTGTGGATACAGTAACTCCATCATCTCAACAGAGAATCTTCATCCAATATTCAGTTCAGCTCCTTAGGCACATTTATACTCCCGTGCTACATATTAAACATTTCCTTCACGAATTTTCTAGAGATTAAGAATGTATATGGAAAAGAAATACACCAATTTTCCAAAGACAAAATTAGACTTGACCAACCAAATTTCTTTCTGTCAATTGTATTACAATAGGTCTGCACGCTGTTGAAAGTATTCTGAGTTGTCCTCATATTCTTCGTTAATACTTCTCTACCTGTACTCTTGTTGTCGCAAACAGTTTGTCACCTCCCTTTACAGGCTAGCAGCTTCAGAGACTGGCATGTTCATTTCAGGATGTATTCAAAAATACCAGCAGCCTGTTTCCACCCCTGCCACAGTACCGAAACGGCTCTTATCAAAGTCACAAATGACATCCTATGTGACTGTGACAAAGGTAAACTATCGCTCCTCGCCCTTCTCGACCTGTCTGCAGCCTTTGACACGGTTGACCACACCATCCTCCTCCAACAGCTCTCCACCATCATCCAGCTGGGTGGGACTGCACTCGCCTGGTTCCATTCTTATCTATCTAATCGTAGCCAGACAATCACCTGCAACGGCTTTGTTATGTCTGACATTGGTGATAGGTACTCGATTGCCTTGGCCTGAGCACATGGAGTTTGATAGTGCTGTTATCATTGTATTGTGTATAGGTATTCGATTGCTTGTGCCTGGAAGTGTGTGTGTGTGGCAGCCATTATAAAAGCAACATGAACTGAACTCTGCTGACGGTCTCTGGATTATCTTTGCAAACGCAACATTTGGCGACAAGGATGGCTGAAATCTCTCTTCCACCACCTCCTCCCTTCCTTGCACTACCCGGTGAGCCCCCGATCCCATGGGTTCGCTGGTTATAGTCCTTTGAAACCTACCTCATTGCTCTTGGACTAGAAAATGTGAGAACAGCACGGAAAAAGGCACTGTTATCCCATTGCTTGGGAGCGGAGGGCCAGCGTGTTCTTGGGACATTATGCACAGCAGACTCAATCCAAACATATGATGAGGCTGTGGCTCTGTTAAGCACACACTTCTCTGCCCCACAAAGTGCCCTCCTGCAGCGATTCATTTTTAGACAGCATCACCAACTCCTCGGCGAGCCAGTGCATCAATACATGGCTAATTTGAGGGGGTTAGCTAGCTCGTGCAAGTTCGGTGCATTACAAGGTGAGATGGTGCGTGATCAACTAATAGAGCACACAAACAACGTGAGAGTGCGTGAAAGGCTGTTACTCGAGTCCGACGATCTGTCGTTGTCACAGGCAGTCAACATTGCCTTTCAAGTGGAGTCTGCAGCTGAATGTGCAGCGAAACCAGCACACACACCCAGTGACAGCGCCCTCGGCCCCGACAGCTCTGACACGGTAATGCTCGCGCAACGGCAGCAGCACGCGCTACCGCGGCAACAGTGTGGAAACTGTGGATCTCGTTCACATGCTACCAGAGCGCAGAATTGCCCCACGCGCAGCCAAGCCTGTCGCAATTGTGGAAAACAAAATCACTTTGCCAAGGTCTGCCGCTCTGCCCCGGTTGCTACAAATGAACACTCTCAGTCCTCAAGCACTATAATTCACAACGTGAGCTCTGGGACAGTAGTGGCTTTCAAATCATGCACAATTAACCTGAATGATGTGTGCATCCCGCTGTTGTTGGATACCGGTGCCAGCGTCTCACTGCTGAATGTGGACACATTCAAACGCTTTTTCAGCTACCTGCCACTCTGCGCCCTCCACTACCCTTTGCGGGTATGGTCATTCGAAAATTGGACTAGTGGGCTCAGTCAACCTCACTGTACGCTATGGAACAAAAGTTTTGCCAGATTTTTGTTTTCATGTGGCACGCCAAGGAGCTAACCTGATGGGACTGGATCTTTTCACTGATCTGGGTTTTTCTCTCTTGGACACCGGCGGATCTACGATTCTGCACGTTGCCTCACCGTGACGCCAAACATGGCCAGCACTCTTCGAGGGTCTGGGCTGCCTGACTGCCTTCACCCACCAGCCCATGGTTGACTCCACCGTTACCCCGTCATTCAGCCACTGCGCCGCATCCCACTTGCTCTCCGTGACGGGGTCACAGCTGAACTAAAGCAGCTACTGGAAGCCGGCATCATCGAACCAGTTGATGCCTCCCCATGGGTCTCCAACCTGGTGGTCGCAACGAAAAAGTCAGGTGGTCTACGCGTCTGTGTCGATCTTCGAGCAGTGAATAAGGCCGTAATCCCTGACAAGTATCCACTGCCCACATCAGAGGAACTCACAGCGCAGTTCTATGGTTCCATCCTGTTCTAGAAACTGGACCTTCGACAGGGCTATCTACAGGTTCCCCTCCACCCCAGCAGCAGGGACCTCACTGCTTTTGTGACACATGCTGGCGTCTTTCGGTACACCAGGATGCCATTTGGACTTTGCTCTGCACCCAGCTGCTTCCAAAAGGTGATGACCTCAGTGCTCGCGGGCATTCCTGGGGTGGCCATCTACCTGGATGACATTGTTGTGCGTGGGCCCTCGACCTCCACTCACGACGAACGCCTTCACAGAGTTTTCACAGCTCTAGCAAAACACAAGCTCACACTGAATGGCGAAAAGTGTGTCTCTGCTTTTTCAGAGATCGAATTTGTGGGGTTTCGGTTGTCAGCTGACGGTGTATCCCCACTCCAGTCAAACGTGGATGCCATTCACAGCATCCCAGAACCCAGCTCTGCAGCACAGGTTGCCTCCTTCCTTGGCAGGACTGGGTACTACCTGAAGTTTTTGCCCCAGTACTCAGCCACCACAGCCCCACTGCGCCAGCTCCTGCGAAAGGATGAGCCCTGGGTGTGGTCACAAGCCTGTACAGAAGCTGTTCGCCTCCTCAAATCGCAGCTCACGTCGCCTCCAGTGTTGGCTCACTTTGACGTCGCCAGCACCACCCTCGTCACCTGCGACGCGTCCGCTGCAGCTGTGGGGGAGGTGTTATCGCAGATACAGAATGGAGTGGAGAAACCAATCGCCTTTGCCTTCCGAGCCCTTAGCCCCACCGAACAGAAGTACTCAGTAGGCGAGCGTGAGGCGCTGGCGTGCGTCTGGGCATGTGAGCGGTGGCACCTGTACACGTATGGCCGTGCCTTCACCCTGCGAACCGATCACCAGGCTCTCACTGCCCTGCTGTCGACATCCGGCACGGGCCACAGACCACTGCATCTACACCGCTGGTCTGACCGCCTCCGCCAATACAATTTCAGTCTCCAGTTCACACCAGGACGTGACAATGTTAGTGCAGATCTGCTCTCCCGCACTGTCTCTGCCCCAGCCCCACTCGTCGGGTCTGAACAAGTGGAACAGGATATCGTCCAGATGCTGCACACGCCTCTCCAAACCACAGTCTCTCTCCAGGAGCTCAAAGAGGCCTCTGAACAGGATCCGGCCCTCTCCCAGCTGTGCACCTTCATCAGAGATGGCTGGCCTCGCAAGGTGCCTGAGGAACTGTCTGCCTACTCCAGAGTTAAAGAGGAGCTCTCCTGCTGGAATGACTCCTGTGTTGCACGTGGGCTCTGCACTGTGGTCCCAAGTGCCCTTCGTGCGTGTGTTTTATCCATGGCACGAGGGCCACTTGGGCATAGTGAAGCTCAAACAACGATGCCGAGACCTAGTGTGGTGGCCGGGTATCGACAGGGAAATCGAGGCCCTGGTCAAGGACTGTGCAGCCTGCCTTGTAAGTGGCAAGACTGGCCACCAAGCTCCCCCACCCCTGCAACCCCTTGCCTGGCCCCCTCAGCCCTGGGAGCACCTGCAGCTGGACGTCTGCGGGGAGATCCATGGTGTCCCCCATCATCAACGGTTCCTAGTGGTGACCTATGACCTGCACTCAAAATGGCCAGAGGTCACTGCCGTGGGCTCCATCACCTCTCGGGTCATCATTGATATCCTTGAGTCCCTCTTCTCCCGCTGGGGGCATCCAAAGGCCATCACCACAGACAATGGCCCCCAAATGGTCTCTTCGGAACTCTCCTCTTAACTTGAGAGCAAGGGCATCCGTCACATTTGCACAGCGTACTACCACCCCGAGTCAAATGGGGGGGTGGAGCGTTTTTAACCAGAAACTGAGAAATGGCCTCAGAGCACACCTATCCCAGGGGTGTGCGTTTGACAAGGCCCTCCTCCACACACTGCTGCACGACAGAGCCTCCCAGTATTCCACTACAGGGGTCTCACCCGCATCCCTCATGCTAGGCCGTGAGCTCATGCTGCCCCTTGGCAGGCTCCGCCCCTCGCTAGCTCAGAGCCCTGCTCCACCGGCTCAAGCCACAGTCGCTAGACAGCAGGAGAAGATGAAACTCCACTTCGACCAGTCGAAGAGGGCCAAGGCGCCCAACATCTCAGTCTCCGATTGGGTCAGAGTCCGCAGGCCTCACCGCAATAATAAGATGGCGTCATTCTGGTCCTCCCCTCTCCAAATCAGCCGCCAACTTGGACCAGCCACTTTCTGCCTCACTGACGGCTCTCGGTGGCATGCCAGCCGCCTTCGGAAGGTGCCAGCACCCCCTGATGCGGGATTATACGGACTTAACCCCCAAGCCTTGCCCCCAGAGTGGCGGGATGCACATGTGACTCAGCCAGCCAACCTCCAAGCAGATGTTGTGCCTCAGCCTGCTCCTGAGCAGTCCCCACTTCGGCCTGCTCTTCACCAGTCCACACCTCAGCCTGTTCGTACACGTTCTCGCCCTGGCCACCTACAGGACTTTGTCACTACATTTCATGTTTGAAATTCTGTGAGGGGGGAGGAAATGTTATGTCGGACATTGGTGATAGGTACTCGATTGCCTTGGCCTGAGCACATGGAGTTTGATAGTGCTGTTATCATTGTATTGTGTATAGGTATTCGATTGCTTGTGCCTGGAAGTGTGTGTGTGTGGCAGCCATTATAAAAGCAACATGAACTGAACTCGACTGACGGTCTCTGGATTATCTTTGCAAACGCAACAGGCTTCTCTTCCCGCTCCCGCACTGTTAGCTCTGGTGTCCCCCAAGGATCTATCCTTGGCCCCCTCCTATTTCTCATCTACATGTTGCCCCTCGGCGACATCATCCAAAAACATAGCGTCAGTTTCCACAAGTACGCTGACGACACCCAGCCCTCCCTCACCACCACCTCTCTCGACACCTCCTGTCTCTAAATTGTCAGACTGCTTGTTCGACATCCAGTACTGGACAAGTAGAAATTTCCTCCAATTAAATATTGGAAAGACCGAAGCCATTGTCTTCAGATCCCGCCACAAACTCCATTCCTCAGCCACCAACTCCATTCTTCTCCCTGGCAACTGTCTGAGGCTGAACCAGACTGTTTGCAACCTCTGTGTCATATCTGACCCCAAGTTGAGCTCCCAACCAGATATCCGCGCCTATTTCCACCTCCAGAACATCGCCCCCGACTCCGTCCCTGTCTCAACTCAACTGCTGCTGAAATCCTCATCCACACCTTAGTTACCTCTAGACTAGACTATTCCAATGCACCCCTGGCCAGCCTCCCATGTTCTAACCTCCTTAAACTTGAGCTCATCCAAAACTCTGCTGCCCTTGTCCAAACTCGCACCAAGTCCCCTTCAGTCATCACCCCTGTGCTCGCTGACCTACACTGGCTCCCGATTAAGTAGCACCTCTATTTTAAAATTCTCATCCTGCTTTTCAAATCCCTCCGTGGCCTCGCTCCTCTCTATCTCTAATCTCCTCCAGCCCCACAACCTTCCGAGATAAATGTCTAATATGTGGCCTCTTGAGTATCGCCAATTTCAATCACTCCACCATTGGTGGCTGTGCCTTCAGCTGCCAAGACCACTCCGTCTCTCTACCTTTTTCCTCCTTTAAGACGTTCATTAAAACCTCTCTCTTTAACCAAGCCTTTGGTCATCTGTTCGAATATCTTATGTAGCTCGGTGTCAGATTTGGTTTTATTACGCTCCTGTGAAGCGCCTTGAGACGTTTTGCTGCGTTAAAGGCGCTATATAAATACTTGTTGCTCAGATAAGATGGAAATATTGGCTTTCTTCTGACTAGGAGTCAGTTTCAACTCAGATTTCCTTGGGCCATAAAGCACAAAAATGTCCCCAACTGGCACACAATCAGCAGCATCACTCTGAGGTTACAGAAAGGCTGCTGTGCCAAATGGACAAAACTCACACTGATGCCCATGGGACAGAACAAAGTGAGTTTTACTCTAAAGTTAAGTGAATGATAGCTGATCTGGAGGTGCTCAATCCACAGTGACGAACAAAATTAGCAAAATAAACTATCCCACTCCCCAGAACTGACATCTTTCATCTGGAGAAAAAACCTCCTCCCCAAAAGATGCAAACAAAGGCTGTACATGGTTGTAATTTTCCTGTACTGATACTCCACTATAAACCCCATCAGAGCACTTCAGACGGAGCTGCTCAGGTAAATACAGGAGGCATGGGGAGGGCTCATTATAAATTTGATGTAGTGTTCTGTTAGAACAAAAGTAGATTAATCTCAGAGTCTGACCTTCCTTCACACATCACCAGCAATATCAGCACCACTGTCAATCATCCATCATGAACTTTCTGCATATCTCACCCTCTGGTTTGGTTCCCCGATTAGAGGACTGGCTGGTTTGGTGATTAAGTTACATGCTGCATGCTCACTTTATGCAGAAATACGACCACCATCAATTTTGATAAGTTCCTACGCTGTGCATTAGTGGAAACTGTCTATTAACGTGCAGACATTCTGCAGAACAGCGAGGAGAATTCTATCATCTAATTTTATTTCTCACTGACTGTCACAGATAACAATAGCTATCTACCAAATACTCAACTCAAATTCCTTAGCCGATTAATGACTGCAACCAATTATATCCAAATTCACAACAACATATACACTGTCTAATGTTATTTGAAAAAGGATGTCAGGCTGTATCAGTGCACTAACTCAAAAAGGTCAAAATTGAATTTTAACACTCATGATGAAAGTAGATTGATTACTTCAGAAGTCCTATCTCAAAAAACAGACCCTTCATACAGCCAAACAAGGGCTCTTCAATTTGCAGTTCCTCTCCAATGACGTAATTCAATATGCGAATGCAGTTATCACTGCCACTGTATGGTCAATTTTACTGAGGTTGCACAGAATGGCCTTCTCCAACCATTCAAAGCACACTTCTGTTGTTCAAGTAGTGGAGTCCCAAAATAAACAATTTTCAGTTATATCAATAAATTACTTTTAAAACTCAGTTATTGTGAAGAAGAAGAAAGGAATTTTGACAGTAGCTTCAGCTCACGTCCTTGACGTGGTAAACTCTACACACGGGTAATCCCGAATACCCAACTCAATTAAAGGGCCAGAAGCTGTCCAACACCACACTCTGTCTGGCTCCACCTCAATCAAGAACTAGGATCCGATCCCACCTTAATGTCTCTTCTTTCATCCCCTCCCCCATTTCCCAGCCCCCAAACTGCCTTTTAATCTGTTTTATTTCCTGCCTTTTTTTCCTCAGTTCTGAAGAAGGGTTTCGACCTGAAACATTGACTCTATTTCTCTCTCCACAGATGTTGCCTGGCCTGCTGAGTTTTTCCAGCGTCTTCTGTTGTTATTTCCTATCCCACCTTGTCGAGTGCATTTTCTAGTGTCTGCCCCAAAAGGAAAGCTAGTACCCAGAAAGCTTATACTCCTCATCCTTTGAATATGAGACATATAAGAACATAAGAACATAAGAACATAAGAAATAGGAGCAGGAGTAGGCCAATCGGCCCCTCGAGCCTGCTCCACCATTCAATAAGATCATGGCTGATCTGATCCTAACCTCAAATCTTCTATCACTCTGCATCCACCCGAACCCATGTGATCTCCCGGGAGAGGCGAAAAACCAGATAAAGACCCAATGGCCAATTTGGGAGAAAAAAATCTGGGAAATTCCTCTCCGACCCATCTAGGCGATCGAAATTCTTCCAGGAGATCACTCTGTCCCTATATTTTCTACAGTACTTACCTTCTGTAAAGGCGATCTCCACCCCAGCCAGGAACAGGAATAAAACCATCTCCTGAAATCTAACAGAATTAGAACACAGTAGGAGCAGAACAAGGCTACACGGCCCCTGGGCCCACTCCACTACCCACAGGGCCATGACCATTCCGAACCTAGACTCATGTCCAATTTCCTGCCCGCTCCCCGTAACCCTTAATTCCCTTTACTTCTAGGAAACTATCTATTTCTGTTTTAAATTTATTTAATGATGTAGCTTCCACAGCTTTCTGGGGCAGCAAATTCCACAAACCTACCACCCTCTGAGTGAAGAAGTTTCTCCTCATCTCAGTTTTGAATGAGCAGCCCCTTATTTTAAGATTATGCCCCCTAGTTCTAGTTTCACCCATCATTGGGAACATCCTCACCGCATCCACCCGATCAAGCCCCTTCACAATCTTATATGTTTCAATAAGATCGCCTCTCATTCTTCTGAACTCCAATGAGTAGAGTCCCAATCTGCTCAACCTCTCCTCATATGACCACCCCCTCATCCCCGGGATTAACCGAGTGAACCTTCTTTGTACTGACTCGAGAGCAAGTATGTCTTTTCTTAAGTATGGACACCAAAACTGTATGCAGTATTCCAGGTGCGGCCTCACCAATACCTTGTACAACTGCAGCAATACCTCCCTGTTTTTATATTCCAACCCCCTAGCAATAAAAGCCAACATTCCATTGGCCTTCTTAATCACTTGCTGCACCTGCATACTAACCTTTTGAGTTTCGTGCACCAGGACCCCCAGATCCCTTTGTACTTCAGTACTTTCCAGTTTCTTGCCATTAAGATAATAACTTGCTCTACGATTTTTCCTGCCAAAGTGCATAACCTCACACTTTCCAGTATTGTATTCCATCTGCCAAATCTCTGCCCACTTACTTAGCCTGTCTATGTCCCTTTGCAGGTTTTTTATGTCCTCCTCACTCACTACTTTCCCTCCCATCTCAGTATCATCTGCAAACTTTGATATGTTACACTCGGTCCCCTCCTCCAAATCGTTAATATAGATTGTAAAGAGTTGGGGACCCAGCACTGACCCCTGCGGAACACCACTGGTTACTGATTGCCAGTCTGAGAATGAACCATTTATCCCAACTCTCTGCCTTCTGTTAGATAGCCAATCCTCTATCCATGCCAGAATATTACCCCCAATCCCGTGATTTTTTATCTTAAGCAATAATCTTTTGTGTGGCACCTTGTCAAATGCCTTTTGGAAGTCTAAATACACTACGTCCACTGGTTCACCTTTATCCACCCTATATGTTACTTCCTCAAAGAACTCCAGCAAATTTGTTAAACATGACTTCCCCTTCATGAAACCATGCTGAGTTTGCCCTATTAAATTATGTTTATCCAAATGTCCCGTTACTGTCTCCTTAATAATGGACTCTAACATTTTACCAACCACAGATGTTAGGCTAACAGGTCTATAGTTTCCAGCCTTCTGCCTACTACCCTTTTTAAATAAGGGTGTTACATTAGCAGTTTTCCAATCTGCCGGGACCTTTGCTGAGTCCAGTGAGTTTTGGAAAATTATTACCAATGCATCCACAATCCCTACCGCTACTTCCCTCAAGACCCTAGGATGCAAGCCATCAGGTCCAGGGGATTTATCCGCCTTGAGTCCCATTATTTTACCAAGTACCACTTCCTTAGTGATTTTAATTGTATTTAGTTCCTCCCCCCCTAGAGCCCCCTGTTTGTCCAGTGTTGGGATATTCTTAGTGTCCTCTACTGTAAAGACTGATACAAAATAATTGTTCAGTGTTTTTGCCATCTCCATGTTTCCCACCATTAATTTCCCGGTCTCATCCTCGAAGGGACCAACATTTACTTTAGCCACCCTTTTTCTTTTTATATAACTATAGAAACTTTTACTGTCTGTTTTCATATTTTTTGCTAATTTACTTTCATAATCTATCTTCCCTTTCTTAATCAATCTTTTTGTTATTTTCTGCTGTCTTTTAAAGACTTCCCAATCTTCCATCCTCCCACTAGATTTGGCTACCTTATATGCCCTTGTTTTTAGTCGGATACTATCCTTAATTACTTTACTTAGCCACGGATGGCTATCTTTTCTTTTACACCCTTTTTTCCTCAGTGGAATATATTTTTTTGGAAGTTGTAAAATAACTCCTTAAATGTACACCACTGGTCATGCACCGTCTTACCCTTTAATCTATTTTCCCAGTCCACTCTAATTAATTCCGCTCTCATACCTTCATAGTCTCCTTTATTCAAGCTCAGCACGCTTGTTTGAGATCCAACCTTCTCACCCTCTAATTGAATATGGAACTCAACCATGTTATGGTCACTCATTCCAAGGGGATCCTTTACTAGGACATTTTTAATTAATCCTGTCTCATTACACAGGACCAAATCTAAGGTTGCTTGCCCCCTGGTCGGTTCAGTTACATACTGCTCAAGAAACCCATCCCTAATACACTCAATGAACTCTTCCTCAAGGCTGCTCTGCCCAATTTGATTTGTCCAGTTAATATGATAATTAAAATCCCCCATATCATCATTCTTCCACATTAATGTAATGGTAGTTACGTTTATAACCAACTGCTGCAAAGCCAAAACATACAGCAACAGATGACTTCTGAATCCCAACATTTTCTGCGCTGTGGACAATTTTGTGGATGTAAGGCAAGGCACTTGAACCATGAGCTGGTCCAACACCAATCTACCCAGCTCCCCTCAAGTCTACAACATTCAGCAATACAAAGATACAGATAATCTGGAAATGATGCTCAGATACTTCTCCATTACTTACCAGGTTCAGAAGTCTGAATATGTATCAGCTCATCTAAACTCGTTAGCAACATCACTTGCTCAAACAACTGCAGCACTGGGTAATATATGGGGGCTGAATAAATGCTGCTACACAACTGGACATTGGCCACCCTCCATACAAGGAAGCTACTAGTCAAAAACACTTAAATGCTTGTGTTCCACTTGGACAATGTGGTCCATCAATACCATCACACACCAACTGCTCAGTCAAATCCCTTCAATTCAAGATCGTTTGAATGAGCCTTGGACAAGTTAAATAAAGGAAATCAGTTCTGAAGAAGGGTTTCGACCTGAAACGTTGACTCCGTTTCTCTCTCCACGGATGTTGCCTGGCCTGCTGAGTTTCTCCTGCGTGCTCTGTTGTTATTTTGGATTTCCAGCATTCGCAGTATTTTGCTATCGTATTAAATAAAGGAAAGTTCTGCATGAAAGGTTGCTGCTCAAGTTTAAGGCAGTTGATAACCTAGGTAAAACTTGCAGCTTGGTTGCAAGAGAGGAAGCAATGGGTGTGAATCAGGTTGAGATGATGTGCTGAATGCTGTGCCCCAGGGGTCAGTGCTGGGGACTCTACTGTTTATAATCTATATTAATGACCTGGACTCAGAAATGCAAAGCAAATTGGTCAAATTCGCATAAGATGCTAAACTAGTGGGTAGGGTATAATCAAGTCTCATGTGGCAGCCAGGAAACTACAGAGTAACCTGGACAAAACCTGCAACTGGGCAAATCAAGTGAAAATTACTAACATACTGGAAGAAAAAAAAAACTGGGGTACACACTCAAGGAATGGCATTGAACAAGCTGAGAGAAATCCAGGAGTAGTAGTAAACTCAACACTTAGCAGGTAAGGTTTGTGGAAAAGCAATCAACAAAGCAAAGAGAACGTGGTGCTGTATTTTGTTCAGCAGAACACTGAAAAGGTGGTAAAGGTGTGTGGTGCTCTGGTCAGACTACAGAATGAAAATCTACATTCAAGACTGGTCACCAAGGTACAAAAGAATGTCCAAGCTCTGGAAGTGGTGCACAATGGGCCATGAAGAAAAGCGAGAAAAAAACTGAGGGAAATTGGATTAAGTTATAATTCTTTCGGAGAACAAAGACAGAAGCAATGGGCCGAATAGCCCCCTTCTATGCTGTAAAATTCAGGACTCCAGAAACTCAAACCTCTCAGCCTTTCAAGGATTTGGAACTTTACAGGGGCATACAAGATACCAAATGGAACAGAAAAGGATTATTATTTTAAGTTAAACCAGGACAAGGGGACAGAAATACAAGTTAGTAAAAGGCAGATTCAGAATTGATGTTGGGAAGCATTTGTTCACACAAAGTAGTTAATACCTGGGGTAGGGATAGAGGGCAAAAAGCTCCAGAATCATTCAAGAGTTACTTAGATGCTGTGATGAGGGGATCATAGGTATCCATGGAAGGATCAGCAAGATGAGCTGAATCTGTACGTAGCTTGAGCAAACAAGTTGGACAATCAAGAATGTCTCCATCTGCTGTGACACCACTCCTGATCAAAGCTCGAACTGCATCTCAACGTGCATTTCCCCTTAGTTCTATACTGGTTCTTATCCACCCAACAGCTTAACCCATTTCACTCGCGACAATTACAGAAAAGATTTGAAAAAAATGTAAGTATTCCAGAGGGAAGAGTTTTGTTTGGGTGGGGGGGGGGGGGGGCAGAGGAGGGGGAAGAGAGGGGAAAAAAGGACAACTTTTTTTAAAATTCTTCATTAAACGCAATTTGCCATGTTCCACCAGATTTGACCTTTTCTGGAATAGTGTACATTGAAAGCTCGAGGCTCCCCCCCAGGCATCAAGTAAGGATATTTTCCTCATCTTCTGCCTATTGGCAATGCATACATAATGACGGTTACCAGTGTGACTCAATCTCACCTCCTCTTCCCTGTTCAGAAGAATCATCTGGCTGTCAGTCAGCATGCAATATTTCTGATCCCAGGCGGTTTCTGTGTATGGGGACTGGCCACATGACAGTCTGTGTGTTGGGGGGCCTTTCACATCTGCAAATGAAAAGACACAGAAAAAAAATCAAATACTAGTCTCTGAAAACTTCAAAAAAGCCAAATACAATCCACATTTCCAGCATTTTTACGAGTGTAACAATTTCCCCTCTGTTCCCTACCCGTTGAAAACACTTCTGCGCCTCTATTTTCAATCTCGTAGGCTTCAGAATATCAACCTTCAGCAAGGCAAGGGAGTGAGCTCCAAGGAGAGATGAGAGAAAGTCAAGTTTTACTGCTAAGAGAGGAGGTTAAGAGGGCACCTGATCAAGATGTATAAAATATTAAACTGTATGGACATTGCTGCAGGGTAAGTCAGGTCCATAGAACATTAATTCAAATTTGTGTAAAGTAACTGTAAAACCAAGTTGTTCGATTTTTTTTTAACTCAAAAGGTGATATATGTTTAGAATAAACTGCCAGGCAATGTAGTGCAGACAAGGACATCATGCAAGTTCAAAATTCAGCTGCTTGTTAGACTGGGAGAGTTTGAGACGAGAGGGACAAGCTTAATGGACAAATGGCCTTCTCCTTCATTGACCATCGTTACAGTCTTAACATGAAATGTTTTTTTTTTTTAATGGACATGTCTCCATATTTACCATTGATGATGCCTAGTAGGTCGTGAGTGTACTCATGATGAAATGGCATCCCTCCAAGTGTTATCAATAAGCTTAGTTAATAAAATATTATCAAAACACCACACAAAAATTGCACCTCAGCTATTATGCTTTACAGTTGTGTGGCATGCTTCATTCATGACCTAAAATTGCTACTCCAGTGACAGACCTATAACCACCTGTACACACTGGTGATATATAGCTTACAATACTCTGTCCAAATACAACCAAAGTTTCCAAGAAGAAAATGCATAGCAGCAATGTTAGGTGTCTCTTGACAGTTCAAGTGGACATTGCATTGCATGAAAATCTCACAGCCACATGGTAGCTCAATTACCCCCTTTACCAAATGAAGCACTTCACGACTGGGGCCAATTGAGCATCAACAGATCTCAACCACTGGAGATAATTGGGTCTGAATGTTGAAGGGTTGGATTCAAATCCCCACATTTCTAGCACGGGGGTCCCATGCTCTGTTGGAGATACTTCGCTGCCTCAAGTTAACAGATTAAAACCACTGGGTAAAGTAATTTTCAACAAACACTAATAAGACTTCACAATGATTGCTCAGCCTGGGAGAACAAAAGACAGTCTCTGAACTTAACAAGACAGCCAGAAGACTACACAGTCACCCACTGTGATCACCTGGACCTTTTGGCTAATTCTTTGTCATGTTGCAAACTATCAGTTCAAATGAGACTAAAAATAAAAACTGTGAGATCAGAGCAGTCTGAAATTTAAATCCAATTTCTAATAGTGATACACAGGTCCAAGGATCAGGGGTGCACTGCTTCACATGCTGCATTTTGGTGTTTAGCCATCCATCTCAATACTAAATCCCGGTGTCTAACAGAAACCTTTTGGAACAGCCTTTTTGGGGAGCAGTGGACTGATCCACCACCTCCTTTACAGCACGACTGTTGTCACCGTGGCTTTCAACACGTCTATCACCAAGTGCCATCACCAACAGCAGTATCGATTACAGCTAACGTTTCAAATACATGCAATAGACTTTAACCACAGACTTACCTAGCAAATAGGAGAAGCAGCAAAACACTCATCACCTTTTGTCATTTGATTTGACTCAGCAGTTACGTAACCCCACCCCCTCACCTGCCCTACCCTTCAAAAAAACACAATGGCCCATATTTTGCTGGGGGGGGTGGGGGTGGTGGGGTTACATAGCTGCTGAGTCAAATCAAATGACAAAAGGTGATGCCGTTAGTAATGCGCAAATTGGCCAGCAACTTGTGGTGAGGAAAAGCCATAAATTGCTCGTCGATTTGCGTCGCTCCACTGTTAGCTTCACGAAAATGGCATCTCACCTTTAACCTCCCTGTGATTTTCATGAAATTGCTGCATTTGCACATTAATTGCCCATTAAACTCACTACAGAAAGTTAAGTCTAGTAACTAACAGCACAAGTATCTTTTTTACTGACGTGATAATTGTTGATGACTGCCAATCAACCTCTCTGGCCAAGAAAGTGAACAATCAATCAAAAAGTGTGGAGTCTCATTGCTTCAGATAGTGAATTGTTGGAGTTTTTAATGCCACATTTTAAATGTAATTTTTATCTTACTTTCCCCTTGTTTCTTTTTTCTCTTTCTTAATCCAATAATTCTTCTCTCTTTATTTCTCTTTCTGTACCTGATCTGACATTGAATTCGTCAGAACTGACACCAGTTCTGACGAAGGTTCATCGACCCGAAACGTTAACTGTTTCTCTCTCTACAGATGCTGTCTGACCTACTGAGTATTACCAGCATTTTCTGTTTATATTTCAGATTTCCAGCATCTGCAGTATTTTGCTTTTGTACTGACATTGAATTCACCCTCCTTCTCAGTCACCGTTTATTTATCAATCCTTTTATCTCATTGGTTAAGGAGATGCACCGTTTGTCCCATTGTTCACCAAGGTACGAAATGCCCTGTTGCCCTCACTGCGCTGTTACCAGCTCGCACTTCCAGCAACTTTGTGGGCAAATTTTTTTTAATTTTTTTTTTATATAAACTAAACGTGTAAACAAGTTAAACTAAACAAGTTTAACTAACTGGCCACGCAGCGAGATACTCCGCTCCAGCAAAATCTAGCCCAAAGAATGTGTTGCATGCCTCTTCAAAGTGTCCAGTACCACTCGTCAGCTCTACTCCAATATTCAACATCAAACATTTGCAAAAATCAGTTGTGCAGATAAACTACAGGTTTTAATACAGAGATTCGTGTATAGCACCAGGTTCCGAGAGACATGGGGTCATGCGCCACCTTCACGATACTCAAAGCTCAGCTTATGCTTCAATGATGAATTTGCATTGTTGACTAGGTCTTCAGGTGCAAATTCTTTGTTTTGTAAAATAAATTTGTATTAGGAAAAGAGCAAAAATAAAAAGCCGGCGTGATGTGCTTGCACAGAACATCAAAGCTCACAATGAATTAAAGTGACTGTGTACCTGCAACCCTATTCCCCACATAAATAAATCTAACTGAAAATAAGAAGTGTCCGATCCTCGAGCCCTTCAGGATCTGATGCATTTCTCCTTGCATTCTCTCCACCTCCAAGCTATGTATCCTCAATATCTTAGAGGTTGTCAAACAGTTCTCTGAAACCCACTTAAGAGCCAGAGAATAGAGAAACACCGTAGGGGGACCAGACAAGGTGCATGTTATTAACACGGTGTCCTGCTGCTTCATCACATTAAAGGTTCTCATGTTGATACATGTTGAATTTAAATTATATCAACAGATTGCACAAGCACACTCCTGCAGCACAGAAACAACGCTGTCTGCCTGTTCTATATACGGGACTGATCTAAAAAAAAGTGATTACCTAAAAAATACACCTAACAAAAGCTCTGACACGGTAAGAATTCCACATCCATGTGCTACTGCTCATTAGGTCTTGCTCCTTCTCTTTTCCAACCCTTTTCACACCAGATGTCAAATGTTTTACCAAACTGTTCCCAAGCCTCTTGCAACATGCTTCTGGAATTCACTGAAGGAATTGCCTTCTTTGGAAGGAACTTTTGAAAATTACTGTACCTGGAAACCATGACTGCAAAATTGTGCCCCTTCACTCTGTGGCATGCGACATTTGCTACATCATATGCTACTGGTATACCAGTTACAAACACATTGCATCATGTAGCAGCATACACAGAGACCTAACTGGTACTTATTGAGTTAAATCAGCTCTCGGAACTAAGTGAAACATCAACAAATTCCAACATCGTCATTCTGGAGGTGCTGCTTTTCAGAGGATTATGCGATAACTTGCATTTCCTCCAAGCTGCATGTGTTGAATTTTAGTTTATATGTTAATACACAGAAATAATTAGGTTAAAGTTCTGCTATATGTTGTAGGTATCAATCATGCATCACATATTAAACAGAGCAGCTGGCAAGCTGCAACAGCAGTGCAAAATCCAACTCAACTTTACCTGAAATCTCAGCTGCACATGATTTAGAACGGAAGTACTGCAACCGCCTTTTCAGACCCACACGATTCATCTGGAATTGCCAACCTCAGCATCCAATTCTTCAATATTTTGGACACTTGCAGCAGTGAAGAATCCCTGTGAGGTCTTTTAGGAACAACTCTGCTGCAGCACTAGGTGTACTGGTCACTGCTCCACTGAACAGCAATGAGCAGCCTTCGCATCAGTCTGCAGGTCACATAACCCCGGCCTCTCACAGACGCTGTACCTTCTCAGCTCAGGTGAACACATTCATTTCTCTACAATCAGAAATACTGCAATACAGTCCCTGGCACAGATCTGAGCAAACCTACTCCCCCTCCCCCTTTTCAAAAGCACTACATCACATTCACAGGATCTCATGACGTCCAACTCCGTGTGTGAGAGGAATACACGAACTGTGCAGCCTGCAACATCCTCACACACCAAATGCAGCTCAAATTGACTTCAGCCTGATATCAACATTGAACATTCAGATCAAATACATCCCAGAAAGTGTTTGCAGGATGTGTTTATTCAGGTGCTGCTGGCCAGATTCATAGATGACTGTAACTGAGAAAATTATACATGTTCCAGTTCTCTGACTCCATCAATAAATACAGGGTCATGTATTCACACTTCAGTGGAAAAACTTTATTCAGGCACAGTATGTCAGAGATTTTCAAAGCTGGTTATGTCAGAGTTTTTAAATAAATCACTATTCTTGTTATAAACCTACCCCCAAACCATCATGCCAATTTCCACTGAAATAATGAGAAATTCTTAGCAGTGAAAGGTTAGATTTGATTTTTTGCAGGGGTGGGGGAGCAGAGAGCAGATACAATCAGTTTGTTAGGCACCAAGAATTTTAGATAGAAGAATGGAATTATTGTAACAAATTGAGAAGAGAGCACAATCAAACAAAAGGAATGCAAAGTACAGAAAGGACTTTCTGTTTCCCATTTATGACCTTGGCTCGCTTTGGAAAGGCCCCTCAAACCCCTCCGAGAGACTGAAAAGCCAAGCCCAGCAAGTCCTTGCTCAGAGCCTTGGCCTCCGACGAGAGGAATCCACCTCATTCTCTTCTTCATTGCCTGTAGGGTCCCCCTTGTGCTGTGGCAACACAAATTATACACAGTAATCCAAATTCAGCATCAGATCTGGGTATTTCAACTCAACTGATTTGGCAATCAAATCAAATCAACTTTTATTGTCATTGTTAGTGCACAAGTGCAGTACAACGAAATGTAGGCTTGCGGCTCCCGAGAGTGTACATTTAGATTAAGACATTTAAACATTCAACATACATTTGGCTTGTAATATATTAACATAAACATAACCATAATAAAGTGCATTGGCAGATGTGCAGGCTTTAGAGTTTATTTGTGGAGTTCAGTAGGATGACAGGTTACAGGGATTACAGGGATAGGGTGGGATATGTGTTGGTGTAGGGGTTACGGGAATCGGGTGGGATATGTGTCGGTGCAGACTCGATGGGCCGAAATGGCCTCTATCTGCACTGTGGGGTTTCTGTGATTTCTGTGACAGCCCTGGGAAAGAAGCTGTTCCTAAATCTGGTCGTACGGGTGCGAATGCATCTGTAGCGTCTCCCAGATGGCAGGAGGGCGAACAGACTGTGGCTGGGGTGGGTAGGGTCTTTGATGATGGACCGTGACCTCCGTAAACAGCGTTTCTGGTATATGTGCTCTATGGTCGGTAGCCGGGTGCCGGTAATGCGTTGGGCAGTTTTGTTTTGTTTTGCTTTGTTTATTGCTTTGTTTAGTCATAGTGAGGAACACGGCAACTCACACACGATGGAATGTTTCAACTTGAGCACTGGCATGTCCTATCCCATCCATCAAGATGTCACTTCTGTTTTTCTTTGCAATATAGAGTACCTTGCATTTATCCAAATCGAACTTCATTTATCATTGAGGAGTCTAGGAGCAAACCCTGACAAGATCCTGAGCCCACAATTGACTCTACCATGCTATCAATTTTAACTACCTTTCACTAACGGGCGGTTCCAGGTCATTTATAATTATCAGGCATGGGAAGGGACTCAGTACAGACCCTGGGAACCCCAGTCAATACCTACGCCCATTCTGAATCTTAGGACTAGACAAAGCTTGAGTGGTTGAGTAAATAAGTTTTTTTATTTGATTAATATTTTTGACAATAGAGTAAAAGGTCTATAGTTGCCTGTTTTCATCCTCTCAGAACCTCTCCAGGAGTCGCCGACTTCTTCAAAATGGACAGACCTTGAAAAATCTACATCCCTGTCTCTAAGTACCCTGGAGCGAAGTTCACCTGCCCCAGGAGATTTATTAGTTTCACCTAATAAATCTCAACTCACCGACAATTCTCAAAGTCCCTGAACACACATGTTTGCTGTTGATATTGGATGGTATATAGTACATGTCCTGCAAGTTGTCATTATTTAGCTTGTTAACTTCTCCATTGTTAATCCTCCTGATGGATCTCCGAGGGTTTTAGGCTTCCACCCTACCTAGCCTCTTGCTGTTATCGCACTGGAAGATATTTTTGGTATTATGTTGTGTGTCGGCTGCCTGTTGCTTTCCAGTTTGCTCTTCAACTGACCACTGCAAACCACTCAAGCTTTGTTCTCACATGTCCACCCCATTCTAATTTTCTTGCCACCTTGTTCTGAAGACATAGAAACATAGAAGATAGGAGCAGGAGTAGGCTATTCAGCCCCTCGAACCTGCTCCGCCATTTAATGAGGTCATGGCTGATCATCCAAATTCAGTACCCTGTCCCTGCTTTCTCCCCATATCCCTTGATCCCTTTAGCAATATATCTAACTCCTTCTTGAATATATTTAATGAATTGGCCTCAACTGCCTTCTGTGGTAGAGAATTCCACAGGTTCACCACTCTCTGGGTGAAGAAATTCCTCCTCATCTCTGTCCTAAATGGCTTGCCCCTTATCTTTAGACGGTGACCCCTGGTTCTGGACTCCCCCGCCATCAGGAACATCCTTCCTGCATCTAGTCTGTCCAGTCCTGTTAGAATTTTATAAGTTTCAATGAGATCCCCTCTCATTCTTCTAAACTCTAGTGAGTATAAGCCCAATCGACCCAATCTCTCCTCATATGTCATTCCTGCCATCCCAGGTATCAGTCTGGTGAATCTTTGCTGCACTCCCTCCATGGCAAGAACATCCTTCCTCAGATGAGGCGACCAAAACTGCACACAATACTCAAGGTGTAGTCTCACCAAGGCCCTGTACAACTGCAGCAAGACATCCTTGCTCCTGTACTCGAATCCTCTCGTTACGAAGGCCAACATACCATTTGCCTTCTTAACCGCCTGCTGCACCTGCATGCTTACCTTCAGCGACTGGTGCACAAGGACACCCAGGTCTCGTTGCACTTCCCCTTCCCCCAATCTGTTGCCGTTCAGATAATAATCTCCCCTCCTGTTTTTGCCACCAAAGTGGATAACCTCGCATTTATCCACATTATACTGCATCTGCCAAGCACCTGCCCAATCGCCCAACCTGTCCAAATCATACTGGAGTTTCCCTGCATCCTCCTCACAGCACACACGCCCACCCAGCTTTGTGTCATCTGCAAACTTGGAGATATTACATCTAGTTCCCTCGTCTAGATCATTAATATATATTGTGAATAGCTGGGGTCCTAGCACCGATCCTTGCGGTACCCCACTTGTCACTGCTTGCCACTTGGAAAAAGACCCGTTTATTCCAACTCTTTGCTCCCTGTCTGCCAACCAGTTCTCTATCCAAATCAGTACCTTACCCCCAATCCCATGTGCTTTAACTTTACACGCTAATCTCTTATGCGGGACCTTATCGAAAGCCTTCTGAAAGTCCAAATACACCACATCCACTGGTTCTCCCTTATCTATTCTACCAGTTATATCCTCAAAACATTCCAGTAGATTAGTCAAGCATGATTTACCTTTTGTAAATCCATGTTGACTTTCTCCGATCCTGTCACTGTTTTCCAAGTGCTCTGCTATTACATCTTTTATAATGGACTCTTAACATTTTCCCCACTACCGATGTCAGGCTTACCGGTCTATAATTCCCCGTTTTCTCTCTACCACCTTTTTTAAATAGCAGGGTTACATTAGCTACCCTCCAATCCATGGAAACTGTGCTAGAGTCTATAGAATTTTGGAAGATGACCAGCAATGCATCAAGGGCCACTTTCTTAAGTACCCGAGGATGTAGATTATCAGGCCCTGGGGATTTATCTGCCTTCAATCCCGTCAATTTCCCTAACACCATTTCCCTACAAATACTGATTTCATTCAGTTCCTCCCTCTCATTAGACCCTATGTTCCCCGACATCTCTGGGAGGTTATTTGTGTCCTCCTTTGTGAAGACAGAACCAAAGTATGTATTTAATTGGTCAGCCATTTCTTTGTTCCCCATTATAAATTCCTCTGATTCTGACTGCAAGGGACCTACGTTTGACTTCACCAATCTTTTTCTCTTCACATATTTATAGAAGCTATTAGTCAGTTTTTATGTTCCCTGTTGGCTTACTCTCATACTCCGTTTTCCCCCTCTTAATTAATCCTTTTGTCCTCCTTTGCTGAATCCTAAACTGCTCCCAATCCTCAGGTTTGCTGCTTTTTCTGACCAATTTATATGTCCTCCCCTTGGATCTTATGCTATCCCTAATTTCCCTCATTAGCCACGGTTGCACCACCTTTTTTGTTTTATTTTTATGCCAAACAGGGATGAACAAATTCTGTAGTTCATCCATGCGATGTTTAAATGTTTGCCATTGCCTATCCACCGTCAACCCTTTAAGTAATGTTCCCCAATCCATCCTAACCAACTCGCGCCTCATACCATCGTAGTTTCCTTTATTTTAATTCAGGACCCTAGTCTCTGAGTCAACTACTTCACTCTCCATCTTAATGAAGAATTCTATCATATTATGATCGCTCTTCCCCAAGGGGCCTCGCACAACAACATTGCTAATTAATCCTTTCTCATTACATAATACCCAGTCTAAGATGGCCTGATCTCTAGTTGGTTCCTCGACATATTGGTCCAGGAAACCATCCCGTATACACTCTAGGAATTCCTCCTCCACAGTGTTGTTACTAATTTGGTTAGCCCAATCTATATGTAGATTAAAGACACCCATGATAACTGCTGTGCCCTTATTGCACGCGTCTCTAATTTCCCATTTAATGCCATCCCCAACCTCAGCATTACTGTTTGGGGGTCTGTATACAACTCCCACTAATGTTTTCTGCCCCTTGGTATTTCTCAGCTCTACCCATACAGATTCCACATCATCAAGCTAATATCCTTCCTTACTATTGTGTTAATCTCCTCTTTAACCAGCAATGCTACCCCACCTCCTTTTCCTTTTTGCCTGTCCTTCCTGAATATTGAATACCCCTGGATGTTGAATTCCCAGCCTTGGTCACCCTGGAGCCATGTCTCCGTAATCCCAATTATATTATATCCGTTAACATCTATTTGCGCAGCTAATTCATCCACCTAATTATGAATGCTCCTCGCATTAAGACACAAAGCCTTCAGGCTTGTTTTTTTTTACACTCTTAGTCCTTTTAGAATTATTTACTGAACATCAACTTACCATGCACATCAGCAGCCATCTATTACCTCAGCCAACTGGTCATTCTTCACGCGAGCCTAGGCAGTTGAGCTCGATTCTGTCCTCACCCAATATCTACGAATCATCACATTGTGGTAGGAATCACAGGCTATCAATAGTGGAAACGCTGTCTGATTTCTTTCTAATCCATGGATGCGGAGGCCATTTCAGAACCTGAACTACGACTTCAGCTGAGGTCTGCTAACTTCACACAGGTAATCAAGTCTGCAACCTTGCTGGTCTGTGTGGCACAGTATCACTCCATACCATACATTTACCAACTATCCATTAATTTGCTGTGTGAAATTGCAAGTAGAGACCAAAAACTCCCCATAGAGAAAACAAAATTGGAGAAAGAATCATCTCCAGCCACTCTCGCATCCCTCCCAGACATTTGAACTGAATCTACTTTGTTTACACCCCTTTCTTCTCCCACTGCCATTTAAATCTTCCCAAACAACACATCATTCACCAATAAAGTGGTACGCAGGCAACTTACCATATGCTACCGTTTTATACATCAATCAACAGTCTCAAATCCAACAGGCCAGGATTCCAGTTAAGAATAATGGCACAAAATCTGAGTGGAGTGGAGTAGTGTTAAACTCAGCTAACACCACGAGTGCCACATATTGCTGCATTATAGCATCAGCCATGGCTCAGTGGTAGCACTCTCACCACTGAGTCAGTAGGTTGTGGGTTCAAGCACCATTCCAGAGACATGAACACAATCTGAAGAAGTTTTGCACTGTTGGAGGTAGTGCCTTTTGGATGAGATGTTCAACCGAGGTCCTGTCTGCCCCCTCGTGTGGCTGTAAAAGATTTCATTACACTATTCAAAGAGCAGGCGAGTTCTCCTGGTGTCCTGGCCAACATTTATCCTTCAACCACCACCACTGAAACAGATGATCTGGTCATTTATCTCACTGCTATTTGTGGGACCTTACGTTTCCTACATTACAACAGGGCCTGCACTTGAAAAATACTTTATTGGCCGGTTCCATTCTTATCTATCCAATCGTAGCCAGAATCACCTGCAATGGCTTCTCTTTCCACTCCCGCACCGTTACTTCTGGAGTCCCCCAAGAATCTATCCTTGGTCCCCTCCTATTTCTCATCTGCAAGCTGCCCCTCAGCAACATCAGGTTCCAGATCTGCGCCGATGACACCCAGCTCTACCTCACCACCACCTCTCTCGACCCTACGACTGTCTCTGATTTGTCACACTGCTTCTCCGACATCCAGTACCGTATAAGCAGAAATTTTCTGCAACTAAATATTGGGAAGACTGAAGCCATGGTCTTCAGTCCCACCACAAACTTAGTTCCCCAGCCACCAACTTCATCCCTCTCCCTGGCAACTGTCTGAGGGTGAACCAGACTGTTCGCAATATTGGTGTCGTATTTGACCACGAGATGAGCTTCCAACCACATATCCACTATATTATCAAGACCGCCTACTCCACCTCTAACATCGCCCAACTCCGCCCTTGCCTCAGCTCATCTGCTGCTGAAACCCTCATCTGTACCTCTGTAACCTCTGGATTGACTATTACAATGCTCTCCTGACTGATCTCCCATCTTCCACCCTCCATAAACTTAAGCTCATCAAAAGCTCTGCTGCCCATATCCTAACTCGCACCAAGTCCTGTTCACCCATCACCCCTGTGCTCGCTGACCTACATTGGCTCCCATCCTGGCAACACCTCAATTTCAAAATTCCCATCCTTGTTTCCTCATCCCTCCATGGCCTCGGTCCTCGCTATTTCTGTAACCTACTGCAGTCATAGAAGCCTCTGAGACCTCTGCGCTCCTCCAATTCTGGCCTCCTGCACATCCCCGATTTCAATCACACCACCATCGGTGAACGTGCCTTCAACTGCATAGGCCCTAAGCTATGGAATTCCCTCCGTAAAACTCCCCACCTCTCTGCCCCTCTCCTCTAAGACGCTCCTTAAAATCTACCTTTTTGACCAAGGTTTTGGTCATTTGCCTTAATAGCTCCTTATGCAGCTCAGTGTCAAATTTTGTTTGATAACGCTCCTGTGAAGCGCCTTGGGATGTTTTACTACATTAAAGGTGCTACATAAATGCAAGTTGTTGTTGTTGAAGCTCAGAGATGTCCTGGGGTCGTGAAATACGCTATATAAATGCAGGTTTGTTCTTTCTTTTTATGCACATATGATTTCTGTTGAACATGTAATGTCAGGAAAGCAATTTAAATCACTTCCAGTGCTGGTCAGCACTAAGAAGAAAAGAGAAAATTGTTGTTCAGAAGAAGAAATAGGAGGTCATACATGAATTAATTTTAATGTAACACTCAACTTTACTATGGGGAGTGAAGGGAGCAGAAGATTAAATTTTGGAAAGTGTCAAACAAAATAATTCAGGTGAGAAATATACTAAGAAAAAAGGAGGGGTAAGGGTAATGCGGATTCCTTAAAGACAGATACAGGTGTTTTTTAAGCTTGCTAAATAATTACTTTGTATCGGCGTACACAGTAAAGGATGATGATAAAGTACCAGTGATACGAGGAAAACTAAGAATAAATCAAGGGGAGAAACTTACTAGATTTAAGACAAGTAAAAAAAAATTGTCACAATGAGACTGAAGATTTACAACCCTCCAGGACCTAATGATTTCCACCCCTGGGTATTAAAAGAAGTGATTGAGGAAATTGGGGATACTTTAGTCACGGTCTTCCAAAACTCTCTTCGATTGAGGAATTGTCCCCTTGGATTGGCAAATTGTCAATGTCACTCAATTATTTAAAAAGGCTGGGAGAGAGAAACCAGAAAATTCTAGACCTAGTGGGCTAATGCCTGTTGTGGGGAAGTTACTAGAATCTGTCATTCGGGACAGTGACTGAGCACTTGAACAATTATGAACTGATCAGAGAGCCAAATGGATTTGTAAAGGGTAAGTCACGTCTAACTAACCGAGTTGAAATTTTGAGGTCATTAACAGGATCTGGATGTTATTTATGTGGACTTCCAGAAGGCATTCAATAAAGTTCTGAACAAGAGACGGTTAGCAAAAAAATGAAAGCGCATACAATTGGAGGCAACCTATTGACACGGGTAGGAATTTGGTTAGAGGTAGGAGACAGAGTAGGGATAATGGATATGTACTGCAATTGGCAGGATGTGAGTAGTGGTATTCTTGAGGGATCTGTACTGGGGCCTCAACTTTTCATGATATTTATCAATGACTTAGATGAAGGAATAGAGAGTGTCGTATATCTAAATATGCTGACAACAGTAAGTTAGGTGGCACAGGAACTGGTGTAGATGGGAGCAGAAAGTTGCAAATGGACATTGATAAGATTATGAGTGGGCAAAGCTGTGGCAGATCAAGTTTAGTGTGGGGAAGTGTTATATCATCCACTTTGGACCCAAGAAAGACAGATCAGAATATTTTTTAAATGGAGAGAAGCTGGAAACTGTGGAGGAGCAGACTGATTTAGGGGTCCAAGTACAGAAATCACTAAAAGCGAGTAGACAGATACAAAAAATAATTAAAAAGGCAAATGGAATATTAGCCTCTATCTCAAGGGGGCTGGAATACGAAGGGGTGGAAGCTGTGCTACAGTTATACAAAGCTCTGGCTAAAGTGCATGTGAAATACAGTCCCCACCATCTCTGCTTATCCTGGACAGCTGCCTACATCAGGCAAATGGCGCTGACAATTTGCCATTGCCATAGACATCAATTAATCCATATTAAGCGCGCCAACTATTTCGGGCAGTTCAAGCAGCTGTTTGCAATTAAACTGCTCCAAAGCAGAAGTCAAGGCGATCTTTGAAATGTTATTCCTGATGTGAAAATTGCAAGTACCATTGACTGTTTAACATCTTCTCTGTTGATTACGGTTAACAATTTGAACTTGGAAATTCCATTAGATAATTAGCAAACTTAGGAACAATTGAATCTACATATTGTAAATTAAATTATACTACCACACTTGAATCCCGGTATAGTAACCTGCCATTGCATTATGCTGCACAAACGTGCCCATTATACGCAGGGGGGACTGTACTGCCCTCAGTTCTGGGCACCGCCCCTCAGGAAGGATATACTGGCCTTGGAAGGGGTGCATCACAGATTCACCACAATGATAAAAGGGGACTGGTTGCATAGACTAAATTTCTATTCCCTTGCATATTGAAGATTTAAGAGATGATATAATTGTAGTGTTCAAGATGATTAAAGGATTTGATACAGTAAATACAGAGAAACTATTTCCTCTGGTGGGGGTAGTCCAGAACAATTTGAACCTTAAAATTAGAGCTAGGCCATTCAGCTGTGATGTCAGGTAGCACTTCTTCCCACAAAGGGTAGTAGAAATCTGGACTCTCTCCCACAAAAAGCTGTTGAAGCTAGATCAATTGGAAATTTCAAAACGGAGATTGATCGATTTTTGTTAGGCAAGGTATTATGGGATATGAAACCAAGGTGGGTAAATGGAGTTAAGATACATATCAACCATAACTTCATCAAATGGTGGAACAGTCTCGAGGTCTGAATGGCCTACACCTGTTCCTATGTTCCTAGAAGTGAGCAACCAAATGGTAAAAGCTAAGCTTACATGCACATACTACACACACTGAACAACTACTGTGTTAAATGCCTCTAATTTAATTCCCCACAGAATAGTAAATGTCAGGCACTATCAAATCAAAACCAGCACTCGCACCAATTACAATTCAGATGTTGCCGTCTGCATAGTTATAAATTAGATTAATAAAATATGCAATATTAAATACCCAAGATATAAGACAATGTGGAGAAAAGTACTCAACAGCACTTGGCCCTGTGTCACAGTTCAGTCAATTAGAATGGGATACAAACAGTATGTTTTTTTCTCATTCCTATAGCACAGCATTTACGGTCATACAATTTACCAACAGTTATGGCCTTTACCTCAGTTGTACACTGTGCTTCCTCTAGCTGTGGCAGCTGGACAACAATAGCACCAGGCTCCAGTCTAAAATCAGAGTTCCATTTAAAGCTCACCATTCCCTTTACAGCTGCCAAATAAAGGCTTTGATCATGGAAATGACTATAGACAAGTCTGTCAAAAGGCTTTATAAGATGAACGTCCAGCCACTGAGAATTGAAATAAAAGTTATCCAGTTGCACACAACCGTTATTTGCAGACTGGCAGCACTTCGCACTGAACTGAATAAAATTGCAGTTAAATGATTGCAACACAAAAATATTTGCGCCTTCATACCAGTTATTCAATTTTATACTGATCAACAACAAATTATTTTTACCATCAGTCTTGATTCCCTTCCCATGTTGTAGCATTGCTCAGCCAACACACAAGAGGCAGAATCCTTGACAGAGCATTGCACAGCAGACAAACCAACTTAAGGTACTTGCTGGCTGTTATTACGTGAGTTAGATAATAAATGGAAACTGAAAATATCCTGAAGCATTAATAAGTTAAGTGGCATTAAGTTAATCTTCACTTCTTCCCTTCTATTCACTTGTGATTACAAAAGAACGCAACAGTCAACAGTGTGCTGGCAGGGTACAAGTTCGATTCTAGATCTTTGCCACATTATGGGGGATGATTATTTTTGAAGGGGCTAGTGGCGACTGGCAGAACGAAGGGGAGGAAATCAGAGTTTCTTCCCCTGCATGTTCATCCACTTCCTAGAGACTGAGTCAGACTACAATAACACCACCCAAGAGTAGCTCCTTCACCCTCAGTGTCAGCTGTGGCTCAATTGGTAGCACACTTGCCTCTGAGTCAGAAGGTTGTGGGACTTGAGCACATAAAGCTAGGCTGACACTCCAGTGCAGTGCCGAGGGAGGGCTGCACTGTCGGAGGTGCCGTCTTTCGGATGAGACGTTAAACCAAGGCCTCATCTGCTCTCAGAGGTGGACGGAAAAGATCCCATGGCACTATTTCGAAGAGGAGCAGGGGAGTTATCCCCGGTGTCCTGGCCAATATTTATCCCTCAACCAACATAAAAACAGATTATCTAGTCATTATCACATTGCTGTTTCTGGGACTTTGCTGTGCGCAAATTGGCTGCCGCGTTTCCCACATTACAATGGTGACTCCACTTCAAAAGTACTTCATTGGCTGTAAAGCGCTTTGAGACAGCTGGTGGTCGAGAAAGGCGCTATATAAATGCAAGTCTTTTTTTCTCAGGTGCGTGTGACCGAAAGACCAACAGAAGACAGACAGAAAATCCTTGCAGAAAAAAGTATTAAGAATTTGGTATCCTTTTGACACTACCTCTGACAAGAAAAATCAGTAAATGAAAGTGCAGAATTACCATCGTTATGATATATGGGTTAGTAACTGCTAACTAGCCAGGAATTAAATACTGCCAGCTCCATGCTAAAATACAACACTGTCCTTACACCACAAGTACCCAGGTGGAGTTTCAATCCTGCACAAGATACCAACTTAGAAAGCCCTTTTATCCACTGCCAGAGAAAAAAGTTTACCAGTTTGCCTCTAGACTCTAGAATAGTTTGCAAGCAGACACCAAATTAGCAGTGTTCCTTGAAGTGCCCTCAGAAGGAAAAGTAAGGCCGGAATTTTGCCGGTGCTCAGTGGACGGGATCAGTGGCGGTCGGCAGTTAAATGTGAATTGATTGACAGTGGGTTGGGAACCCACCGTTAAATCGCGCACACTTGCCTTTCCCGATGTCAAGTCTGTCAGCGCTGAGCAAACCCAACAGGCAGCGGCGGAGGAGCCAATTTAAATGATTAGCGGCTTGTTTACAGCCACTTAACGATGGTTTTAAACGAAACTTTTGAATTTGACAGCTTGCCCATGGGTTTCACGCTGTTGCTATACCACGTCTGTGAAGTTGAGGTGGGAGATCAATGGCCATTGAATCAGCTGATGAGTTGACAGCTTCAAATATCAAGTAAAAGCTCCCACCTTAGAGATGTTTTCTCTCAGCCACAAGCTCTTCCGCACTGCATTTCCAGAACAGGTTCACCATGCTGCAAGTCTGTGCACAAATCTCCATCCAGTCTGACCTCATTACCTCTCTCACCATTGACAGATCGCTTCTGTCATCTCTACTTCACCTGCCATCTATTCCATCAGCATGGATGCCCTTTATACTGTCTCACCTTGGTCCTCAGAATCCCACCACGATTAGCCCCAACACCAGCAACGCCACCAACCTTCTCGGCAATCAACTGATGCTACACAGGACAGAGGGCATCAGCACCTGATCATATTGCTGCCCGGGAGGCCCGGGATGGCCTCACCATGGCCAGATTTACTTCACTTGACGCTGTACACCCTGGCTGCCACATGATGTGCCAGGTTGGCACCATCCCACAGCAACACATAAAGCATCCCTACAATGGCCAAGCTATTCCTTTTACATTTACCACCATTGCAGGGGATACAGTTATATCTCACCATTCACTGCAACTCAATAAGCTATTTACAAAGGTGCACACAAATCTATCCAAGAACACAGTGTTGAAAATAAAGGTTTCAATGTTTGACACCACATTAACAGAAACTTTACATGGACATTGCATAAACACCCAAGTGCCTACCCTTGTGTGTTGTTAGTTGGTATGATTGCACTAGGATAAGGGTGAATGTGAGGGGTGGCTACTGAGATGGGGATGTGATAATGTAGATGTAATAATAATAAATAACTTCCGGATGAAGTTATGTGCACATCACTTCCTGTGAACTGTGAACTCTGTGCATACGTCACTTCCTGTGTTTGGATTAGTATAAATACTGAACTGCTCAGTATGGTAAAAGGGCTTCTCCTAGAGGCATGGTGAAGACCGCTCTTGTATATAGTATAATAATTATAAGTTGCTTAAAGCTTACTTTAAAGTTCCTTGATGTGTGAAACTCCATTTTTACATCAATTTAAGCAACTTAGTATTTACACTCACAAATACTAGACCTTCGGACAAACTCGGAGTTAAGGGTCCAGGGAACCACCCATCATGGAAAACATCCTTAAACCTACTCGTCTGGACTTGGACCCAAACGCACCAGCAGCTGGCAGGGTATGGAAGCATTGGTGCCGTACTTTTGAGAATTTTCTTGATGAATGTAAAGCGAATGCTTCTACTAAACTGAGGATACTTATCAACTATGTGACCCCAACAGTGTTTGAATATGTTGATGAATGGGATAATTACGATGAGGTGATCCGGGCACTTAAAAAACTATATGCCAAGACCGCAAATGAGGTCTATGCTAGACATCTACTGGCCACAGCCCGACAAGGGCCTGGGGAATCGATTAACGAATTCCTTCAAGAACTTCGCAGGCTCAGCATAGATTGTAACTTTCAGGCAGCCTCGGCTGAGCTGTACCGCGAAGAAATGATTCGTGATGCTTTCATCTGCGGGATTGCCTCTCCATTTATACGCCAGCGTCTACTAGAAAGTAAAACACTTGAGCTACAAAAGGCTTTTGACCTGGCTTGTTCTCTGGATTTGGCAAAGAAAAATGCAGACCTCTATCAGCTACCCAGATCTCGATCTGCTGCTGTAACTGCAACCAGACGATTCAAGTGGCCTCAGATGAACCCTATCATGGAGGAATCTAATCCTGATACTTATGAAGAAGAGGAGGATGACCCCACTTTAGCAGCCTCTTGGCAATCTAGGAAGGAATGCTTCTTTTGTGGAGATTCTTTTCACCCTAGGAAATTCTGCCCTGCTCGCAATGCGATCTGCAGTCATTGCGATAAAAAGGGACACTTTGCAAAAGTTTGCCAATCAAGAGCCTCTACGAGGGCCTATCCAGCTAAGGCCTACCGAACTGCCCCAATTAGGGCCTATCAAGATGCTCCGGCTAGGACCTATCAAACTTCCTCTCGAGCTCTCTCCCAAAGAAGCACACCTAGAGTTTCAGCCACTCTCTGTGCAACCACACCAATTACAGCTGCTTGCCCACAGAACCTGTTTCATGCAGCTACAAAAGTTTCAATTAATGGGCATACCTTAGATGCCTTAATTGACTCAGGAAGTACTGATAGTTTCATTAGAGAACAGATTGTTGCGAAATTGAAACTACATACCTTTGTGCATTATCAGCAGCTTCACTTGATGAACCCTCATTATTTGCCAGTATTCCTCCTCGATGCAAACCAATAATAATGAAATTGCGGCGCTTTAGTCAGGAAGACCAATCTTTTATTGAGGCTGAAATCTCTCGACTTTTAGCAGAGGATATCATCGAACCATGTTCGTCGCCCTGGCGGGCTCAAGTCGTCATCGTCAAGAACCCTCTAAAACCTCACAAACAACGACTATGCATTGATTATTCGCAAACCATCAATCAATATACTGACTTGGACGCCTACCCATTGCCACGCATTGATGATATGGTTAATAAACTGGCCGAATACAAAGTGTTCTCAACTTACGATTTAAAAAGTACCTATCATCAGGTACCCTTGAAGGTCTCAGATAAGCAGTACACGGCCTTTGAGGCTAATGGACGGCTGTACCAATTTCGTCGCCTCCCATTCGGGGTTACTAATGGAGTGGCTGTCTTCCAACGGGCAATGGATGGCCTGGTTAAGCAGGAAAACTTAAGGGACACTTTTCCCTATCTTGATAACATTACTATTGCAGGTCACGATCAACAGGAACACGACGCCAACCTCCAAAAATTTCGGGATGCCCTCACTCAACCTCCACTTGTCTCCCTCATTGCAGGAAAAGAGAGCTCACAACAGGAGAGGGAGAGCCAGACAGGAGGAGGGCCGTCCTCAGTAGCCCAGCTCAGCCCCTGGGAGGAAGGTGTCCTGGAGATTGCCGGGGCTGACCGAAATGTGGAAGCTGGCATTGCATGAGTCGCTGATAATGATTCTGAAGCTACATCATATGGACTTATGATCATCTGCAAAATGCAATGTGCATGTAACCTTGGCATCACATCTTCAACTTTTTCCTCGATTCCCCCGCAGGACCATAGAGAGCCCCCATCCCCAGTGTGCAGGAGGAAGAGTCTGAGCAGCCAGACTCCTCAGAGGAATCTGCAACCTCTGAGGGCGCAGCGTCAGCAGAAATAAGCGCACCCAGCACCAGCGCAGACACTCACACCTCGGTGGGACCTTCGGGACATAGATAAGAGTTGTCACCTGGTGTATCACAGCTCACAAGTGAGCATCAGCAGATTGTGGAAACAGGGACAGCAGTGGAGAGTCCTCATCGGAGGGCGCAGGACTCTGCCAGCTCGGCTCAGCTGCATGTCAACCCTCTGCCTCTGGGTCCATCCGTAAGATCAGAGCTGATGAAACTCCATGCACAGATGCAGGAGTCTCTGGCAGGTTTTGTCTCCAGGGTCACTGCGAGTGTGGTGCGAATGGAGGAGCCCATAGCAAACATGAGCAGAACCTTGGTGGAGTTAGTGGCGCATGAACGCATCAACACGGAAAGGATGGCTACCTACGTGCAAATGATTGCTGCCTCCATGGTAAGGCTGGCTACAGTAGAGGAGAGGAGGGCAATGGTAGAGAGGAGGGATACGGCCATGGAGGAGGTTAGTCGCCAGGGTATGGAAAACATGGTGAGTGTTCAGAATAGAATGACATCTCTTGAGGAGTGATGTGCATCTATTGAACAGAGAAACCAGACCTTCATGGAAGTCCTTCTGAGTAGGACTGCCATTGTAGATACGGGTCCCCATGACCCCCTGATGTGCAGCAAGCTGCTCTCAAGCCACTTGCAGGCACTGAGGGGGACCTGACCCATGAGAGGGAGGTTGGTGGCAGACCTCAAGGAAGTGAGGGCTCCTCTCCAAGCCACTGCAGAGCCCTCGGTCAGAGCCCCCCAGAGGACTCCCACCAAAGGTGTCGAGACAGGAGCAGCAGGAAAGTGAGCAAGGGGTCTCCACATCTGCTGAAGCCACAGGGGAACCACTACGTAGGAGCACGCTTAAGAGGAAAATAAAGCACAAATAGTCACAAGGGTAGTCACTTGGGTGAAATGCTGTGTATTTTGTAAAAATGCCATCAGTTGTTTGTTTTTCATAAAAATTCTGATGGCAACTTCTGCAGTTGTGGCGTGCGTCATTTCGCGAATGGGGCTGGAGGTCCTCTAATGCCAAGAGGGGAAGGAAAAAAAGGCCTCCCATGCTTCTGGTAGATGCCTCAGTTGAGGAAGCGCTGAGTGATGGTGGTGAGAGGGGTCTCGCAGGAGGTCACACTGGAGAAGTGTGTGAGGCTCCAACCTTCCACAGGTGTGGTTAGGCCTGGTAAAAGTTGCCCCAGACCTGAGACAACAAAGTCCTGCCACCTGCAAATGATGACTGATCAAATATCCTCTTTAATGTTGGACCTGCAGCTGATAGTCAGCAAGCCAATAGTGTTCACGTCAGGTTTCACAGGCGTGATCCCCACCAGGCGCGCCTGTTAAAATTGGATTATAAAGGCCAATCAGTGCTGTTTAAGGGCCCTAAAGACCAGTCCCGCCTGTTGCAGGTGAGGCTGATTCGGGTCCATCAAACACACCTAGGTTAAAATGGCGTGGAGGCGGGAACCAGGCCCGGGGGGGGGGGGGTCCCGACCCCAGGGTTTTGCGATTTTAACCCCCCACACGCCTAAAAGCCCGCCTGTCGGCTGCGTTAAAATCGAGCCCCAACACTGCAACAATTCACCAGAATAAATGGTAACCAAATACCGTTGATCCATTTTTTTTTAAAAAGGGACATTTTGTCTTGATCACTTGAAAACAGAGGCCAAGGAAATCTGACTTTGTAGGTCTGTCTTGGATCCCCAATATTCCCCCTTCTTTCCCTATTCAAGATTTATCCAGCTCAGAATTTCTTCAAACGAACTGGAGTCCAGACTTCTGATTTGGACAAGAAGTTTTGTTTTCAAAGTTTGTGGATTGTACCACAATTGTACAGTCCTCCCAGCACCTACATCTAACTGTAAAGCACCGCACAAATTAAAGTACAGCATTAAATGTCATCAGAATTCTAAAATACTGATAGTTATTCAAAAAAAGTAAGTGCTCAGTTATGCAAAATTTCTTTATATCAGTTTCATAAACTTAAGAAATTGCAAAAATAAAATGGATTAGTTAGCCGTGTTCTTCGAAACAAAAATCCATGTGTCCTACTGGGAGGAAAAGATCATAGGTCAAGAGGAATATCTATATCTCTGGTTATCAGGTTTCCAAGAGAAAAACACTACAGAGAGTCACAAGTTGATTGCATCAGAAACATCACTCACATCTGTGAAAAGTTAAATTGATATGAAATACTTAAATTGATTGGCGTCGAGAACAACCCAAGTTAACCAAGCTACTTAATACACAAGTCAGTTTCAGAAGCCATGGAAATATGCTGATCACACGCCGCCTACCTGTCTGCTAAAAATTGACCAATAACATGCTGGTATGTCTAGTGTGAAAGGTCTAGACTAAATATGCAATAAAAGCTCATCGCATTGCAGTTTGGGGGATCTTGCGGCTTGCAAAATGGCATCCATGTTTGTTTAGGGAACAAAAATCACGGCACTTCAAATTAATTAATTTTATTTAAGTGCTTTGAGATGTTTCTGACAGGTGTGATTAGGTGCAGTGTAAAGGTAACTCTGTTTTTTCTTCCTCAGTGGGTAAATGTACCGCATGGTACTAGAGCCACACAGATCTGTCCCGATACTGTGGTCTCTGCCACTCCAAAAAGCCCTCCCTCTCCAGGACCTGGGTATTCATGTAATAGACTTAAGTGTCAGAAGATGCTGAATGACGAAAGAAACATTACTTACATTGAAGGGCAGATACATTCTTCCAACTGGCACACGCATCCATCCTTCTTCAGACCTGTGGTGTATGTAACCTGTACCACCTTAAGAGACTACCTTAAGAGATGGACTACTTTCTCTTGGCTACTGTATATTGTAGTACCGGTGGTGACCACACCGGTATATAAACTCTGTGTAGTAATTTGCTAAGCAGTTCAGCCCTGACCTTCGATTAGTAAAGACCTGTTTAAGTTATTCTTGTTGTCTGTGTCCAGTGATTTAGAATAAGCATATCTGGGACACTCAGACTCAACAGTGGCGACGAGTCCGATCTTACCCTGCGGCAGTTTTGCATCCAAGGCAGCTTCGTCCTCAGAACGGGCGTCGAGAAGAGGCATCCGCCCTCATCAGCCTGCTGAGCACCGCATCGCACGGGAGGCATTGAGAACCCGGGTTGAAATTACTGACCACGAAGTCCTCCATCAGCGACAGGCAGTGATCATCCTTCTACCACGGTGGTGGGTAAGCCGATCTAGCGACATGGGCAGAAAGTCGGCCGCGTTGTCAGTGGAGAAGGGGAGGGAAACCGGAGGAAAAAGGGCGGAGAACTCGACCGCAGCCGGTGTAAAGGGCCGGGCTGCAATCGGGGCTGAGAGGCGCAGCAACAAGGGAAGCGTTAATGCCCACGAGAACCGCGGGGGAACAAAAGCAGCGTCGGGGAAATTAAGAACCGCTGGGAGGCGAGAACGGCAACAGCGCGGTAATCGCCATTGTAGCCAGCGGGGGAAGAAGACCAGCGCGGGAAGCCGCCATTGTAGTCGGCGGGAGAAGAAGACAAGCGCGGGAAAAGCCGCCAAGCACGGGAAGCCGCCATTTTAGTAGGTGGGGGAAGAAGACAAGCGCGGGAAGCCGCCATTTTGGGAAAATAAAATATTTAAAGAAACTCTCAAGGATGCCTAAACACGGTAACATCACTGCTTTTGATAGCGAAGAAGAAGATTGGGCCACGTATGTAGAACGCATTGGAGTTTATTGTACAGCAAATGAGGTACCAGATGATAAGAAAGCAATAACCTTATTAAACTCAATGGGTGCGAAGATGTACAGGTTATTGAGGCACCTTGTAACACCAGATAAACCGGCGGATCAGACTTTCGCGAATATTGTTACTATCCTGCAAGAACATTTAAACCCCACGCCGCTGCTGATAGCGGAACGATTTAAATTTTACAGAAGAACGCAGCTGAAAGAGGAAAGCAACGCTGAATCTGTGATTCTGTGAAATGCAGCTAAGGTCATCGGAACTCAGCACCAATCGAATGGCATTGGGTGCAGTAAAGTGTTATCGTTGCGGAAGGACAACGCACTATCAGAACCAGTGCTGGTTCAAAAATCAGGAATGCAGAAAATGTGGCAGGCTAGGTCACATAGCTAAAGTATGCCGGTCAGGAAAGAAGACCAGCAACAAAAAGTCACCGCAGGAAAGGTGCAAAAAGGTACACAAGGTGACAGAGAACAGTTCGGATGAACAGAAGACGGATTCAGACTCCAGCAGTAAGGAACTGGGTTGTCTAAGAATACATAATGTGGGTAACACAGCAGACCACCAAACTATCTGGGTCACACTTCAGATAGCAGGAGTCCAAGTGAAGATGGAATTGGACACTGGATCGGCATTGACGGTCATGAATAAGCAAGATTACAAAAGGTTATTTCCACACATTCCCCTAAGGGATACGGAGATTGTATTGAAAACATACACGGGGCAAAGAGTATACCCCATTGGAAAGATAAAGGTAAAGGTGGTCCACAAGGGTAAAGAAAGCCGAGGAATAGACTTATATGTGTTACCTGAGGGAGGTCCACCACTACTGGGACGGGAATGGATCAGGAGAATAAATATGGACTGGCATTCCTTCAAAGCACTAACTGTAGATTCCGGTAAAAAGGACGATGTCAAACCTAAACGACTGTCCAGAATATTGGACGATGCTAAAGAGGTGTTCCAGCAGGGACTGGGAACACTGAAAGGAATTACGGCAAACATCAAGGTTGAAGGACATGCAACCCTGAAATTTTTCAAAGCTAGACCGGTACCTTATGCGATACGACCTGCTGTGGAAGCTGAGCTGGAAGGACGAGAACGTTCCGGGGTACTGTCAAAGGTGGACTGGAGTGAATGGGCCACGCCCATTGTTCCCGTCATGAAGCGTTCATCGAGTAACAAGCCGGGGGAACCGGGGAAGATTCGCATCTGTGGCGATTTCAAGATCACTGTTAATCCGGTGCTTCACACGGTGCAATATCCGCTTCCACGGATTGAGGATATCTTTGCTTCGTTGTCTGGCGGGAAACACTTCACCAAGATAGACCTGGCGCAGGCGTACTTACAGATGGAAGTTGATGAAGCGTCACGCCAGTATCTCACGATCAACACGCATAAGGGCTTATATCGGTATAATAGACTGGTTTTTGGAGTGGCATCGGCTCCAGCGATTTGGCAAAGGGCCATGGAGCAGGTATTACAGGGAATTCCAGGCACACAATGCTACCTGGACGACATTCTGATTACAGGAGATGATGATGAGGAACACCTTGCAAATTTGGAACAGGTGCTCACCAGATTGAAAGAATATGGACTTCGAGTTAATCGCCAGAAATGTGAGTTCTTTCAGAAGCAAATCTCGTACTGTGGTCACGTCATTGACCAGGAGGGGCTTCACAAGTCACCTGACAAGATCAAAGCTGTTGTGAAGGCTCCCGCTCCGGAAAATGTATCCCAGTTGAGGTCGTTCCTAGGGTTGATTAACTATTACCATAAGTTTCTGCCAAATTTATCCACGGTGCTACACCCGCTGAACGCTCTTTTGCAGAAGGGAGTGCCATGGAAGTGGAGCGCCATGGAAGTGGAGCGAGGACTGTAAGCGGGCCTTTCACAAAAGCAAGGCATTGATCACCTCTAAGGAAGTGTTGGCTCACTTTAACCCAACGCTGCCTATTCGTTTAGCTTGTGATGCTTCTCCATATGGTATTGGGGCAGTGCTCTCACATAAGTTGCCAAATGGCTTGGAAAGACCAGTCGCATTCACATCCAGATCATTGACCTCCGCTGAGTGCAACTATGCTCAGATAGATAGGGAGGCTCTCAGCCTTGTGTGGGGAGTCAAAAAATTTAATCATTACTTGCAAGGGCAAAAGTTTACGCTGCTGACAGACCACCAGCCATTGGTTTCCATTTTTAACTCTAAGAAGGGTGTTTCGGTGATGACAGCGCAGAGGCTCCAGAGATGGTCCCTTTTCCTAGGGGCACATCAATATCAGATCGAATTTAAAGGTACAAAGCAACATGGTAATGCTGATGGGCTGTCGCGCCTGCCACTACCTACAGCGGAAAGGCACCGGCAGTTGACCCTGTTGAGTTATTTCACTCGACCATCATCGAATGTTTACCAGTCACCAATGCAAGTATTGAGAGAGAAACCAGGAACGACCCGACACTGTCTCGGGTCTACGAATTGACAGTGAAGGGATGGCCAGCTCATGGTGAACCACTGTTACCGGCATTCTCAGCCAGACGAGAACAGCTGTCCGTCTGTCAAGGAACATTGATGTATGGAACAAGGGTGATTATTCCTCCTAAATTAAGAACATAAGAACATAAGAAAGAGGAGCAGGAGTAGGCCAATCGGCCCCTCGAGCCTGCTCCGCCATTCAATAAGATCATGGCTGATCTGATCCTAACCGCCAATCCACTATGACAGGACTATCTCCTGAATCTAACAGCATTAGACACACGAAAACAGAAGCAGGATCAGGCTACACGGCCCCTGGGCCCGCTCCGCTACCCACAGGGCCATGACCGATCCGAACCTAGACTCATGTCCAAATTCCTGCCCGCTCCCCGTAACCCTTAATTCCCTTTTCTACTAGGAAACTGTCTATTTCTGTTTTAAATTTATGTAATGATGTAGCTTCGACAGCTTTTTGGGGCAGCATATTCCATGGACCTACCACCCTCTGAGTGAAGTAGTTCCTCCTCATCTCAGTTTTGAAAGAGCAGCCCCTTATTCTAAGACTATGCCCCCTAGTTCTAGTTTCACCCATCATCGGGAACATCTTCCCTGCATCCACCCGATCCAACCCCTTCACAATCTTATATGTTTCAATAAGATCGCCTCTCATTCTTCTGAACTCCAATGAGTAGAGTCCCAATCTACTCAACCTCTCCTCATATGTCCATCCTCTCATCCCCGGGATTAACCGAGTGAACCTTCTTTGTACTGACTCGAGAGCAAGTATGTATTTTCTTAAGTATGGACACCAAAACTGAATGCAGTATTCCAGGTGCGGTCTCACCAATACCTTGTACAACTGAAGCAATACCTCCCTATTTTTATATTCTATCCCCCTAGCAATGAAAGCCAACATTCCATTGGCCTTCTTAATCACTTGCTGCACCTGCATACTAACCTTTTGAGTTTCGTGCACCAGGACCCCCAGATCCCTTTGTACTTCAGTACTTTCAAGTTTCTTGCCATTAAGATAATAACTTGCTCTACGATTTTTCCTGCCAAAGTGCATAAGGGAGAGAGTTCTAAAGGAACTGCATGAAGGTCATCTGGGGGGAGTCAAGATGAAAAGCCTTGCTAGGGCTTATGTGTGGTGGGCAGGTATCGACCAACAAATAGAGGATCTGACTAAAAGCTGCTCAGGGTGCCAAAAAGTTCAAAATGCACCTCCAATTGCACCGCTGCATCCATGGGAATGGCCTTCAACCCCATGGCAACGTGTACATATTGACTTCGCAGGTCCATTCATGGACTCCATGTTTTTAATTGCGGTAGACGCACATTCTAAATGGCCAGAAGTGATTAAGATGGCGACCACTACCTCGGAAAAGACGATCGCAGTTCTAAGAACGATATTCGCAAGAAATGGATTGCCAGAACAAATATGTTCAGACAACGGACCGCAGTTCGTGTCAGAAGAATTCCAGAAATTCATGAAGAAGAATGGGGTGAAACATTATACCTCTGCCCCATATCATCCGGCTACAAATGGGTTGGCCGAGAGATTTGTACAAACGTTCAAAAAGGCGATAAAGGCCATGAGCGAAGACCAGATTCCACTACAACACAAGGTGGACAATTTCCTAATGGCATATCGAAACGCCACTCATGCAGTGACAAATCAAAGCCCTGCCATGATGTTCTATAACAGGAGGTTGCGGTCCCGGTTGGACTTGTTAAAACCAAATGTGCGGAGGGAAGTCGAAAACAAACAGTTCCAGCATATAAATAACAAGACCACTCGGAGTTTCGAAATAGGACAACCAGTGTTAGCCCGGGACTATAAGAATGAGAAATGGCAATCTGGAACAATTCGTGCCAGACAAGGACCCCTGATGTACACAGTAGATATTGGTGAAAACGTAATACGACGTCATGCTGACCAACTTGTAGAATCGAGAACAAGGGTCGAACCCATGACTACGACAGAGACACCAGTGGAAGAAGTTAGTGAACCTGAAGCATCTACCTCAGACGCCAATGTATCTGATGATGTCCAATCCATAAGAGATCAACTGGATGAGTCACCCCAGCAACGAGAATCAGAGACCCCTGAAAGGCGTTATCCAACTCGGATCAGGAGGCCTCCTCAGAGACTGAATCTTTGAACAGTTTTGCATGAAGTTGTATATATGTTATCCATGTTATGTTTAAATTGGGATGTACACTGTTAAGCTAAAAAGGGAGGAATTGTGGTGTATGTAACCTGTACCACCTTAAGAGACTACCTTAAGAGATGGACTACTTTCTCTTGGCTACTGTATATTGTAGTACCGGTGGTGACCACACCGGTATATAAACTCTGTGTAGTAATTTGCTAAGCAGTTCAGCCCTGACCTTCGATTAGTAAAGACCTGTTTAAGTTATTCTTGTTGTCTGTGTCCAGTGATTTAGAATAAGCATATCTGGGACACTCAGACTCAACAAGACCTCTGAGGCTTACCATTGTTTTTTGTTTGTACGTTCTATGAAGGCAGTCTATGCAAAGTGTCTTCTGTCATGGGTCAAAACTTTCTGTACAGCATGGGAACGGACTAGTACACAGAAACACACATCACCAAACATTTCCCAACATGCACAGGTTCACAAGTTTATTTTCCATTTAGGTTAGTGCCAAAACTTTGCAAACACTCATAAGCAGCACTTTTCTGATACTTTTTGGAAACTTTAGATGCAACAATTCCCAATTGCAGGAGAGCAAAATCTTAACCTCTAGAGGGCAGCAAAGTCTTGCATAGACCTTCTGAAAGACTCGTGCACTGTATGCATGATACAGATTACAGTATATGCTCGAGCAGACGGGTGAAACCGACAAAAGATAGCCTAATTAACTCATCCAATCCTAGTTTAGGATGCATTTATACTGGAAATTTAGCATTGGTGAAAAATGATTTTGACTTAGCACCGACACGAAGTTGGCCTTGTAAATCTAAAGTCAGAAACCAACCTGACTGAAGCGAAGCACAGCGAGACTCCCTGGAAGTGGGGAGGTGGGCGGTTTGTGGAGTCCTCTCATCATTTTCACTGGATGTAATATGGAAATCCAGTGAGCTGCCAGACCTGATTTACAAAGTGCTCAAAGGATCCACTTATCCTCCTGGACACAGAAAACATAGAAAAATAGGAGCAGGAGGCCATTCGGCCCTTCGAGCATGCTCCGCCATTCAATATGATCATGGCTGATCCTCTATCTCTGTACCATATTTCCTGCTCTCCCCATACCCCTTGATGCCTTTTGTGTCTAGAAATCTCTCTCCTTCTTAAATGTATTCAGTGACTTGTCCTCCACAGGCTTCTGTAGTAGAGAATTCCACAGGTTCACCACCCTCTGAGTGAAGAAACTTCTCCTCATCTCAGTCCTAAATGTCCTCCCCCGTATCCTGAGACTGTGACCCCTCGTTCTAGACCCCCAAGCCAGGGGAAACATCCTCCCTGCATCCAGTCTGTCTAGCCTTGTCAGAATTTTATACGTTTCAATGAGATCCCCTCTCATTCTTCTAAACTCGTGAATACAGGCCTAGTCGACCCAATCTCTCCTCATTCAACAGCCCTGCCCATCCCAGGAATCAGTCTGGTGAACCTTCGCTGCACTCCCTCTATGGAAAGTATATCCTTTCTTAGCTAAGGAGACCAAAACTGCACACAGTATTCCAGGTGTGGTCTCACCAAGGCCCTGTACAACTGTAGTAAGACATCCTTGCTCTTGTACTCAAATCCTCTTGCAATGAAGGCCATTTGCCTTCCTAACTGCTTGCTGCACCTGCATGTTTACTTTCAGTGACTGGTGTATAAGGACACCCAAGTCCCTTTGTACACGAGCATTTCCCAATCTATCACCATTTAAATAATACTCTGCCTTTCTGTTTTTCCTACCGAAGTGGATAACTTCACATTTATCCACGTTATACTGCATCTACCATGTATTTGCCCACTCACTCAACTTGCCTAAATCGCCTTGAAGCCTCTTTGCATCCTCCTCACAACTCACAATCCCACTTAGTTTCGTGTCGTCAGCAAACTTGGAAATATTACATTTGGTTCCCTCATCCAAATCATCATTGATATATATTGTGAATAGCTGGGGCCCAAGCACTGATCCCTGCGGTACCCCACTAGTCACCGCCTGCCACCCCAAAAAAGACCCATTTATTCCTACTTTGTTTCCTGTCTGTTAACCAATTTTCAGTCCATGCCAGTATATTACCCCCAATCCCATGTGCTTTAATTTTTGCACAGTAATCTCTTATGTGAGACTTTATCAAAGGCCTTCTGAAAATCCAAATACACCACATCCACTGGTTCTCCCTTACTAGTCTACCAGTTACATCCTCGAAAAACTCCAGTAGGTTTGTCAAACACGATTTCCCTTTCATAAATCCATGTTGACTTTGTCTAATCCCATTGATATTTTCTAAGTGTCCTGTTATCACATCCTTTATAGTAGACTCTAGCATTTTCCCTACTACTGATGTTAGGCTAACCGGTCTGTCGTTCCCGGTTTTCTCTCTCGCTCGTTTTTTAAATAGTGGGGTTACATTTACCACCCTCCAATCGGCAGGAACTGTTCCATAATCTATAGAATTTTGGACACTATGTAAATCTATATCTAGAAATATAGAAGACACTACGTAAATCTACCTCGCCTCAATTCAAAGGTTTTTATAGCAGGGATTTACTCCATCCTACTTTCTGAACTTGCACATTTTTAACTGTTCAGAGAGGGGTATGCCACATTTGCTATTAAGCATGCACTATTCGGCTCTCCTTCTGGGCAAGACTTAGTGCCAACCAGCCAATGCGAATGCGCTTCGGTCTGTCCAGAGCCTGAACTGCAGTGACTAGTCTAAGACCGGTTTATGCAGTGTAAATGCAGCCTTAGTTTCATCTGGTTTAATTTTTCTATACGGATTTATGTTCAAAAACTCCAAAGACCCATGCAGCTTTCCAACAACAATTTCAGAGTCCCAAACATGTGTCAATAACCCCACGAATAGATGCAACACAGAGCAAAAACCAGAGTCATGGTCCAAAAAACATGGTCATCTGAAAAGCTGCATCTATTGTAAGAACCTTGAAAGACAGCCTTTTATTGAGAAATGATATCCTCATAAGGCAGATAATCACATTATTAGTGGATCTCAAGTGGAATCAGGACAGTTGTAACCAGATATAGCTTGAACAGCTTTGTCAAAGCCTTGGTGCATTTCAATCTCGTTAGTCTGAGATGACTGCCTTCAACTGCACAATTGTTAGTCATCTGTTTGCTGACTCCCTGTATACAAACTATGATCCTAATGAGTACAGACAAAAGGACAATCTTTCACAGACCATCAGTAAGGAGAGGACCCAGACACTGGAACTGGGATACAATGCTTACGAGTAGAGAAGTTGTAGGAAACAAGCAAATATTCAGACAAGTTGGTAGATAATAATGGTAGATAAAAATAGTTCATAACTCCCCTCTTTTAGGTCATTTTTTGCCACTATTCCCCAGTCACTGAAGCATTAACACCCACCACTACTAAAGCTACATTGAAAAGAAAGTGCTTTTCGAACTCATCAATTGAAGAGCCGAGGTTGTTGAGAAAAAGAGAGCACCCTTTGGGTATCAAACATCACCGTCGAGCAGTCTTTGGTGCAGCTCCGTCTAGTCTGGATGTCAAAGCGGAACAACAAATCTCCAGCAGTGGCAGCTTGGGACTTCTGCATCGTTGGCTGTATTAGGGCATTATAATTTTCTGAGGGGTATCAAATTAAAGTAAAATTTTTGATGTAGAGTTTGTTTGTTTTGCTGCTGTTTCACAAACTAGCCAAGAAATTTGATGTTATTTTTTAAATCTTGCAGCTCGACAATGCCACGTCTTCAAGAACTGTCAGCTGTAGCTCAGTGGGTAGCACACTCACCTCTGAGTCAGAAGGTTATGGGTGCAAGTCCCACTCCAGGGACTTGAGCACATAAAGCTAAGGTGTCACTCCAGTGCAGTGCCGAGGGAGGGCTGCACTGTCGGAGGAGCAGTCTTTCAAATGAGACTTTAAACCGAGGCCCCGTCTGCTCTCAGGTGGACGTAAAAGATCTCATGGCGCTATTTCGAAGAAGAGCAGGGGAGTTATCCCCGGTCTCCTGGCCAATATTTATTCCCAAAACCAACATCACTAAAACAGATTATCTGGTCATTGTCACATTGCTGTTTGTGGGACCTTGGCTGCCGTGTTTCCCACATTACAACAGTGACTCAACTTCAAAAAGTACTTAATTGGCTGTAAAGCGCTTTGAGACGCCCGGTGGTCGTGAAAGGCGCTATATAAATGCAAGTGTTTCTTTTTTATATATATAGGTTATAAAATACATTTCAGGTGCCATAATACTACCTGACAATTTCTATGTGTTTGTTCACTTGACACAAAAGTCATACTATGTGCAACATACAGCCACACAGCATCAGGCTGTTTTATGTACTGATGTTAAATAAGGGGAATTTTACTCTGGAAACTATTTCCATTAACTGGCTGTAAAGACAAAGTATTGAGGATTTCCAACATTGCCGTCAGAAATGACATTCATGTGAACCCGCTATGATCTCTTCCAGATTAACTGAAATGCACAAATCCCCAGTTCCCCATTTTTAAATAAAACATCTGTTACATGAACCACATTTTTTTTTAAAAAACTGGTCACAACTCAGAACTCAAAGCTCAATTTCCACAGTTTAACAGAAACTGCATTCAATTACTTATTTACACCCCACCTTAGTTATTTTCTCTTTTGCTTCCTCTTTTCAAAAATGGTCCCACTCCATCCCAATAAAGCAAAGAGCCTCCTCCCAAAGTTCTGCCAATATCAGTCTGTAATTGGCTGCCAGCAGGTGCATGCATAAGGGTGTAGTGGCTGTCTGCCCAAGAATGGGAATTCGTCCACTCAATGCAAACTCAAAAATCAAGCGTGTGTGGTATGAATACCTGCAATGTGACTTCAATTCAGCGCAATATTGTAGAAGAGGTCAGGGGCTGGGTATTGTGCGGTGAGTGTCTCACCTCCCGACTCCCCAAAGCCTTTCCACCATCTACAAGGCGCAAGTCAGGAGTGTGATGGAATACTCTCCACTTGCCTGGATGAGTGCAGCTCCAACAACACTCAAGAAGCTCGACACCATCCAAGGCAAAGCAGCCTGCTTGATTGGCACCCCATCCACCACCTTAAAAATTCACTCCCTCCACCACTGGCGCACCATGGCTGCAGTGTGTACCATCTACACGATGCACTGCAGCAACTCGCCAAGGCTTCTTCGGCAGCACCTCCCAAACCCGCAACCTCTTCCACCTAGAAGGACAAGGGCAGCAGGGGCATGGGAAAACCACCACCTCCAAGTTCCCCTCCAAGTCACACACCATTCTGACTTGAAAGTATATCTCCGTTCCTTCATCGTCGCTGGGTCAAAATCCTGGAACTCCCTCCCTAACAGCACTGTGGGAGTACCTTCACCACACAGACTGCAGTGGTTCAGGAAGGCGGCTCACCACCACCTTCTCAAGGGCAATTAGGGATGGGCAATAAATGCTGACCTTGCCAGCAACACCCACATCCCATGAACGAATAAAAAATATATTGCGCGGTACTCAATATTGGTTCAAAAGGATCTGAAAACGCTGATCCTGAGCTAGCAAGTGTGTGCAGAGCATTTTCCAATTTGTAATTTAACAGATGCAGTTTCAACAGACCGATTTCATGCTTTAAATACTTCAACACATGAAAAATGCTAATCTGTGGCCAAAAAGCCTCTCTGGTGCAAACACACCTCCCATCTGCTCATCACAGATGTAATTGGACAGTGATGCACAGCTCTATGTATGGCTTGAATGGGCACTCAGCACACAAGAGAACAAGTGCACTACATCAAAAAGTGGCAAAGCACAACAGATTTGTGCCATTATCTCGCCACAGACTGACCCACCAATCCCAGTCTTGCGCAAACACAGAGTCCCTCCCTTCAGTAAAGGGACACTCTATATTAGCAAACTCCTTCTACACATCAAATGGTCTGGCCCTGGTCTGGAATGGAACACTGCACAAGCAGGCTCAAGCAAGATAAATTAGAGCAATTCCTTAAAAAGCAATCAGCACATTCATAACCCAACAGAAAACCTTCAAATAGAAACTGTCGGCAGCCTCCAATTCTCGTGCGCATTTTTGCAAGTACAGCAGCCTTATACAGGTTATACAGCAGAGAGAAAAGCTAAATGCAGTGACTCCATTGGAAATACTAAAAGATGATCTCTTTTGGAGCTATGCTACCAACTTAATTTATTTTTCATCTCCATGCTGTCCTCCCCACATGCAGCCACGAACAAAATCTGCCTTTCCCACCCCCGTCCCCAAATCCATCAAATCCCTAAATGACAGAGCACTCAACGACTAAACAACCCTCCAACTGGAAATTGATTACCAAATGTTGAAGATCAAGCACAACAGATGGTTCAACAGGTAGGATTCAAAAATAGATGCTGAGCATAAGTCGAACACACCATCCCATACATAAACCAGAACCACCACCACATAAACCAGAACCACCACCACATAAACCAGAACCACCACCACATAAACCAGAACCACCACCACAATTATTTTTCATTTTTAATTTCAACTATTTTTCAACATTTTGATCAAAGTATAATTTTCAGGAACACAACAGTGGGGGAAGCACTATTTGGTATCAACAATACACTAAGTAAATTGAAATCTCGTCCGTCAATTCTAGTAAATCCTACTCTACTCAATCCCTACTTATATAAGGCTCCAAATGACCTGCACATTTCAATAAATTTAATCAGATTCTACAGTAACACAAGACATTATCCAACAGCATAGAGCAGTTTAAAAAATCTGAGGAGCCAGACCAGAATCCCTGGCTTTTATAAAGTAAGCCGTGGAACGGATTTAGGGTCTTAACAACAATAACAAAATTCCAGGGCTGCTCTGCATCAAGCAGCATAATGGTGGGCATGTGAAAAATTACTCAGTGATACAATTAAAAATTCTGTCCTCCAAAATTGGGTGCACCTGGGGAGTATTTTGAGCGATCTAACAACATAAGAAGCACAAAGGCTCATGTCTGACTTGGCATACCTCGCAGCTCTCAATGTGCTCAATACACCCTGGACAATATGGTTAACCTACAAACAAAGAACAGCAAATACTGGAAACACTCAACAGATTCAGCAGCATGTCAACAGAACAGACAAGTCAACCTTTCAGCCAGAGACCTTTCATCAGAACTTACTCAGCAGGTCTGACAAAGGGTCCACACCTGAAATGGTGCCTTGTCTGCTCTCTCCTCAGATGCTGTCTGACCTGCTGAAGCATTTCCAGCTTCTTCGCTTCAAATTTCCAGCAACTGTGGTATTTTGCTTTTTGTTCATTGCTAACCTACCAGCTGTTCTCACTACCCTGTGCCAGTGCCCTGTGTCTTCAAGCAGACTGTCAAGTAAGTTGAATTTAAAAATGCTAATGTATAAATGAATATTTAATTTTAATTTTTTGTCGGCTGTTACAACATGCTGATAAAACTCTATGCTCAAGAAAGCAGACTGGACACTCCCAGTCAGTGGTACCAACATGGCCCAGGCAACATTGCTTCTTGTGTGTTGTCGCACTGAGCCTCTACTCTGTGGCTCCTTGACAGCACAGCCAAGGTTAAGGCATACCACGGGGCAAGAGTTCCTCTCTGCACTACACAATGATATTTTACGCCTGTTTCTGAACAATGCGTTTACAATTTCACTTCACATGACATGACCAACTAAGAATTTGTTTCCCTCCTACATTGGGAACCACTGGTACAACTGTCACAACGCATTACATCACTGTGTCTATGGTATTTTGATTATTGGTCTTCATGCAATCATAGAATAGCACAGCACAAAAGGAGGCCATTCGGCCCATCAAGTCTGCACTGCAAACTGCAAAAATTAGGACGAAAGTGGGTGTGCAGTGGTGCCAAACATAAATGGCCTTGATGTTATTTATCAAGGCTATATCTGTGATGCATATCATCGTGCCAGCTTTATCTGTCCAAATGTAGGCTCAGGATACCTCCTCTGTTCCAAACCATACTGAGGATACAGGAGGGGTCATTTGGAGGCTGCCTCAGCTCTTCCAGACATGGTTACTGCACCCAATGTGTGCAGGATGCTGGGTGATTACATGCAGGATCTCATGTTTTCACCTGCAGTGAACTTCCCCCAACCTTCCCAGTGAACAAAAATCTGGCAGTTGTAATCAGTTTTTTTTTTTACTTTCACAGAAAGTGCAAAGCAGAAGAATTCCGCGGACGCAGTTTAAGATTGCAGCACAAGTGCAATGATTACAAAATTCAAAAGGAACAAGTGTTGTTCTGTCACCATCCCAGCCTGTGATGAAGCAGCGAAGTCAGAAGTGCAACTCAAACCCTGATCAGATGCACCACTGCTAAAATCTGTTTCAATAGGTTGCACAGGTTTGGAAGAGTGAGGGTCAGTGTTAATTATCTGGGATGGAGTGAAAGTCTGCACTTGAATGGAGGGTCCGCAAGTAACCTCTCAAACAGGGCGTGAAGTTTGAGTGGTTTATAAATAGCATCTGAACGACCAAATTCAGCTATCGCTGCTAATTCATTTTCAGGGATCAGTTTTTTTAATCAAATAAAATATTTATAAAACTGAATACAATGAAAATAATAGTGCTCCATAGTTTCAAATGAGCGACTGAGGCTTCACCACAATCCTGCATTGAACACAGAATACCTAGAATGGGGTCAGATGACTCAAGCATGCCTCAATTTGTCAACATTTTTGCGGCAGGTCATGCTGCTAAGTGAGCATGCACTGAAAACCAAATCAACAGCATCCCATAAGGGTCACAGCTTTTTAACCCCCAAATACTGTGCAGACAATGCAACTCACAACTTCCTTATACTGAAGTCAATGGGAATCGAAGGGAAAATTCTCCACTGGCTGGAGTCACACCGAGCATAAAGGAAAATGGTTGTGCTGGTTGGAAGTCAATCACAACCCCAGGAGTTCCTCAGGGCAGTGTCCTCGGCCCAACCATCTTCAGCTGCTTCATGAATGACCTTCCCGCCAACATAAGTTCAGAAATGGGGATGTTCGGTGATGAGTGCCATTCACAACTCCTCAGATAATGAAGCAGTCCATGTCCGCATGCAACAAGACCTGGACAACATTCCGTCTTGGGCTGGTAAGTGGCAGGTAACATTCACGCCACACAAGTGCCAAGCAATGACCATCTCCAACAAGCGAGAGTCTAGCCACCGCTCTTTGACATTCAATGGCATTACCATTGCCAAATCCCCCACCATCAACATCCTGGGGGTCACCATTGACCAGAAACTTAACTGGACCAGCCACAAATACTGTGGCAACAAGAGCAGGTCAGAGGCTGGGTATTCTGCGGCGAATGCCTCACCTACTGACTCCCCAAAGTCTTTCCACCATCTACAAGGCACAAGTCAGATGTGTGATGAATACTCGCCACTTGCCTGGATGAGTGCAGCTCCAAAAACACTCAAGAAGCTCGACAGCTTGACTGGCACCCCATCCACCACCTTAAACATTCACTCCCTCCACCACCAGCGTATCGTGGCTGCAGTGTGTACCATCTACAAGATGCACAGCAACAACTCACCAAGGCTTCTTCAGCAGCACCTCCCAAACCCGAGGCCTCTTCCACCTAGAAGGACAAGGGCAGCAGGCGCATGGGAACACCACCACCTCCAAGTTCCCCTCCAAGTCACGCACCATCCTGACTTGGAAATATATCGCCGTTCCTTCAGCGTCGTTGGGTCAAAATCCTGGAACTCCCTCCGTAACAGCACTATGGGAGTACCTTCACCACACGGACTGCAGCGGTTCAAGGCGGCGACTCACCACCACCTTCTCAAAGGCAATTAGGGATGGGCAATAAATGCTGGCATTGCCAGCGACGCCCACATCCCACGAACGAATATAAAAGTGCTTCCGAGTCCAATGTGAGAGAGCGTGTGACTGGAACGCACCATCACTGACAAAATGCTCAGTTTATTTGTGTAATCAGTCTCCTGGAGACCCTTGAACTACAGAACACTGCAGGTGGTCACCAACCATTATTGCACACGTGAAGTGGTGGTTAAGGCACTGGAAAGAAATTTGAAAATAAATCACACTAAACCGCTTGGCAAACAGGTTTTTAAAACTATTCACTTTCAATAAAACATTACACAAGAAATGAATAATATAACGGAATGAAATCCAGCCAAAGCATCAAAAAGAGCAGTCAGTGGGATTGGGAAAAGCCACAGTAAATACAGATAGATCAAAGTCTTAGTAGAGGCGTTGTTTCTCAGAAATAAGTGCATTATTTTTTTTCCCCCACATTAGTGAATTTGAAAAGTAGCTCTTGCCAGGCTGTTTACCCAGGTGATTCTTTATAGGCCATGTGAAATCTTCTTGAGCAGTAAACTGCCCATCGTGCTACTAAATCGTGCATAGATATAATGCATTCATGTATATGGCAGACAACCGGTTTAGCCATTCACCACCAGATCTGGCTGGACCACAAAGCATTATCGGGTCCTGCTCTCGTCTGCCAAAATTGCTCACTATTCCAGAATCATTCTGGAATGCAAAGATAAACGCTGGCTCCTATTCTCTGCTGCTAATCGTCTTCTTAAACCCCTCTCCCCGGTCTCCTCCACCCTCAACTCCGATAACAAGTGTGAGGAGCTCATGGACTTCTTTGTCTCTAAGATTGAGACCATCCGTTCAGCTGCTTCTGCCACTTCCCTTCCTTCCCCTAGCCCACCTGGCCAAACTTCCTCTAAGGTTCCCCCCTGCCCTAGCCCTGAACTCACATCTTCCTCCAGTTTCTCTCCGATCTCCCCTCATGACCTCTCCACACTCATCTTGTCCATGAGACCCACCTCCTGCTCCCTTGAACCTACTCCCACCAAACTGCTGACCACCCAACTTCTTTTTCTAGCTCCCATGTTAGCTGACATTGTTAACAGTTCTCTCTCCTCAGGTACTGTCGCCCCGCCCTTCCCTCAAATCTGCCGTCATCACCCCTCTCCTCAAAAAAACCTTTGACCGCTCTGTCCTTGCAAACTACCGCCCCATCTCCAACCTCCCTCTCCTCTCCAAAATCCTTGAACGTGTTGTCGCCTCCCAAATCCATGCCCACGTTTCCCGCAATTCCATGTTTGAATCCCTCCAATCAGTTTTCCGTCCGCCCTTGCCACAGTACCGAAACGGCTCTCAAGGTCACAAATGACGTCCTTTGTGACTGTGACAAAGGTAAACTTTTCCTCCTCGTCCTTCTCGACTTGTCTGCAACCTTTGACATGGTTGACCACTCCATCCTTCTCCAATGCCTCTCCACCATCGTCCAGCTGGTGGGACTGCACTCGCCTAGTTCCATTCTTATCTATCTAATCGTAGCCAGAGAATCACCTGCAATGGCTTCTCTTCCCACTCCCGCATCGTTGCCTCTGGTGTCCCCCAAGGATCTATCCTTGGCCCCCACCTATTTTTCATCTACATGTTGCCCCTTGGTGACATCATCCGAAAACACGACGTCAGATTCCACATGTATGCTGACGACACCCAGTTCTACCTCACTACATCTTCTCCTGACCCCTCCAGTCTCTAAATTGTCAGACTGCTTGTCCGACACAGTTCTGGATGAGCAGAAATTTTCTCCAGTTAAATATTGGGAAGACCGAAGCCATCGGTTTCAGTCCCCGCCACAAACTCCGCTCCCTAGCCACTGACTCCGTCCCTCTCCCTAACATCTGTCTGAGGCTGAACCACACCGTTCGAAACCTTGGTGTCATATATGACCCTGAAATGAGCTTCCGACCACATATCCGCAGCATAACTAAGAACGCCTATTTCCACCTCTGTAACATCGCCCGCCTCGGCCGTTGTCTCAGCTCATCCGCCGCTCAAACCCTCATTCATGCCTTTGTTACCTCTAGGCTGGACTATTCCAACGCACTCCTGGCTGCCCTCCCACATTCTACCCTACATAAACTTAAGGTCATCAAAAACTCGGCTGCCTGTGTCCTAACTCGCACCAAGTCCCATTCACCCATCACCCCTGTGCTCGCCGACCTACATTGGCTCCCAGTTAAGCAGCGCCTAGATTTCAAAATTCTCATCCTTGTTTTCAAATTCCTCCATGGCCTCGCTCCTCCCCATCTCTTTAATCTCCTTCAGCCCCACAATTCCCCTCCCCCCGCGATATCTGCACTCCTCTAATTCTATGCTCCTCTGCATCCCTGATTATAATCGCTCAACCATTTGTGATCGTACCTTCTTTTGCCTAGGCCCTAAGCTCTGGAATTTCCCTGCCTAAACCTCGCCACCTCACTACTTCGCTTTCTTCCTTTAAGACGCTCCTTAAAATCTACCTCTTTGACCAAGCTTTTAGTCACCTGCCCTAATTTATCCTTATGTGGCTCAGTGTCAAATTTCTTGTCTTATAATACTCCTGTGCAGTGCCTTGGGATGTTTTATTACGTTAAAGGCACTATATAAATACAAGTTGTTGTTGCATAATCCCTTCACTGGCCCAAACAAGTACAAGAGCTCTCAGCAGAGTGCTGAATTCCAAATATCAGATTATAGATGAACTAGCTGTTAATCAGCATGATTGAAAACAGCAGGATGTTCGGCGGCACAATGGGTGAGACTATGTCCTTTCAGCTTTGGAGACCCAAGTTCAAATCCAGCCAAGACAGACAACATCTCTTCAAGAGTTCGAACTGACCTGAATTTGCCTGGTCTCAATCTGTACAGATCCACAGCACAAAGATGCAAATTATCTAATACGGATCTTCTGTATGTTTACAGCATTTTCTACTAGTAGCTGAAAAGAGTTGACAGCTTATCATTTTGGAACTGACAAAGATTGATCCCTGAAATATAAACTCTCTCCTCTTCAGGAACACAGGAACAGGAATAAGAGATTCAGCCCCTCGAGCTTGCTCAATTAAATCATGGCTGATCTGTATCTTAACTCCACCTTTCTAGGTGCCTTCCAGCAATTGTAGTTTGTCTGATTAATATTTTCAAACTCTCTTTCAAAGATGTTTAATGCAAGTGGGTGGGAGAAACAGGACGATTCATACTGGCGCAGCTGGGATACTTTTTCAAGGCAAGTATCAAGGCACTTAGTTGGGGGCACATTAGAGGGAGCTTCACCTTGCAGCTGTCTAGTTGATTAGTTTGGGGGAAGGGGGATAAATTAGTTCACTTGACCAATTACCTAAAGCAACTCTTGCTACTTGCACGATCATTTCTTTTCTCTGGCTCACTTCAAATATGGAGCAATCAATTAGAAACTCTTCAAATTGCATTTGTTGGTCATGTTTCACATTACACTGTCTGAGGGAGCATTCCAGTGTCTCTTCTCAGTCGCATCCAGGGACAGTTTTCTTTGAACACAATTTCTTTGATATTTTGCACCATCATATAGAATGAGGAGGATACAGAATGTGTCACAGTGATACAGAGCTTGAAAAATTCTCAAAAATATCAATTAGTTGTTCTGAGATGGTGAAAGAATGTTGTACTTAGTTTTGCTGTGTATTGTCCCACCCAGAGCGTGGATCAAGAGATTTTCTAAATATACTTGTTTTTCTAATCCAGCCCTCAACACCAACCCACGAACCTTAAATAAACTGCATCTGTTGCATGTGTTTTCCATTCCCACAATACTACACAGCTGTGAATTACTGCTATACGGAAAATAAAACAGCCATGCATTTTATCGAGTGTAGAGTAACACTAATGGGAGGTGGTAGTTTAAATTTACAGATGTAGCCGTGTTGGATCTTCATTGCACAGAAATAAAAGACAACTGCAAAGTATCCATCTCACTTGTATGCCACCCCGCCTCCTTGTTAAAACCATAGCGCACACTACAAAATTGATTCAGGTTTTGTGATCTCAATGAAGTCTTCACCCAAGGTTTGAACATTTCTGTGTTGTTGCTAGGACGCTACATAGAGTGTCACAGAGCGGTGCGGCACAAGTGGGGCTCCCATTCTGCCGAGTTCCTGATCATAGACTCGTGGGGAGGCAGAAAATGAAAGAAATCCGCATTGAACAGGACTCAAAATTAGCGAGCTGCTTCACCTACAATAAAATTGCTTTGAAATGCAGTCACTGTTAAGTAAATGTGGAGATAAGAACATAAGAAGTAGGAGCAGGAGTAGGCCATACGGCCCCTCGGGCCTGCTCCGCCATTCAATAGGATCATGGCTGATCCGAATCTAGACTCACGTCCACTTCCCTGCCCTCTCCCCGTAACCCCTAATTCCCTTATCAGCTAGGAAACTGTCTATCTCCGTTTTAAATGTATTTAATGTTGCAGCTTCCACAGCTCTCTGGGGTAGTAAATTCCATAGATTTACTACCCTCTGAGTGAAGAAGTTTCTCCTCATCTCAGTTTTGAAAGAGCAGCCCCTTATTCTAAGATTATGCCCCCTAGTTCTAGTCTCACCCATCAGTGGAAACATCCTCACCGCATCCACCCGATCAAGCCCCCTCACAATCTTATATGTTTCGATAAGATCGCCTCTCATTCTTCTGAACTCCAATGAGTAGAGGCCCAACCTACTCAACCTTTCCTCATACGTCAACCCCCTCATCTCCGGAATCAACCGAGTGAACCTTCTCTGAACCGCCTTGAGAGCAAGTATATCTTTTCTTAAATATGGAAACCAAAACTGTACGCAGTATTCCAGGTGTGGCCTCACCAATACCCTGTATAACTGCAGCAAGACTTCCCTGTTTTTATACTCCATCCCCCTTGCAATAAAAGCCAAGATTCCATTGGCCTTCCTGATCACCTGCTGCACCTGCATACTAACCTTCTGTGTTTCATGCACCAGGACCCTCAGATCCCTTTGTACTGTAGCACTTTGCAGTTTCTCTCCATTTAGGTAATAACTTGCTCTTTGATTTTTTCTGCCAAAGTGCATAACCTCACACTTTCCAATATTATATTCCATCTGCCAAATCTCTGCCCACTCACTTAGCCTGTCTATGTCCTTTTGCAGGTTTTTTATGTCCTCCTCACTTGCTGCTTTCCCTCCCATCTTTGTATCATCGGCAAATTTGGATATGTTGCACTCGGTCCCTTCCTCCAAATCGTTAATATAGATTGTAAAGAGTTGGGGTCCCAGTACTGACCCCTGTGGAACACCACTAGTTACTGATTGCCAGCCCGAGAACGAACCATTTATCCCAACTCTCTGTTTTCTGTTAGATAGCCATTCTTCCACCCATGCCAGTATATTACCCCCAATCCCGTGATTTTTTATCTTGATCAGTAATCTTTTGTGTGGAACCTTGTCAAATGCCTTTTGGAAGTCCAAATACATAACATCCACTGGTTCCCCTTTATCCACCCTGTATGTTACGTCCTCAAAGAATTCGAGCAAATTTGTCAAACATGACTTCCCCTTCATAAAACCATGCTGACTCTGTCCTATTAAATTATGTTTATCCAAATGCTCTGTTACTGTTTCCTTAATAATGGACTCCAACATTTTGCCAACCACAGATGCTAGGCTAACTGGTCTATAGTTTCCAGCTTTTTGTCTACTTCCCTTCTTAAATAAGGGTGTTACATTAGCAGTTTTCCAATCTGCCGGGACCTTTCCTGAGCCCAGGGAGTTTTGGAAAATAATCACCAATGCATCCACAATCCCTGCCGCCACTTCTCTCAAGACCCTAGGGTGTAGGCCATCAGGTCCGGGGGATTTATCCGCCTTAAGTCCCATTATTTTACGAAGTACCATCTCCTTAGTGATTTTAATCGTGTTTAGCTCCTCCCCCCCCCATTGCCCCGTTTGTCCAGTGTTGGGATATTTTTAGTGTCCTCTACTGTAAAGACTGATACAAAATATTTGTTCAGCGTCTTTGCCATCTCCATGTTCCCCACCACTAGTTTCCCGGTCCCATCCTCTAAGGGACCAACGTTCACTTTAGCCACCCTTTTTCTTTTTATATAGCTGTAGAAACTCTTGCTATCTGTTTTTATATTTTTTGCTGGTTTACTTCCATAATCTATCTTCCCTTTCTTAATTAATCTTTTAGTTATTGTTTGCTGGCTTTTAAATGCTTCCCAATCTTCTATCCTCCCACTAGATTTGGCTACTTTATATGCCCTTGTTTTCAGTCGGATACTATCCTTTATTACTTTACTTAGCCACGGATGGCTGTCTTTTCTTTTACTCCCCTTTTTCCTCAGTGAAATATATTTATCTTGAAATAGATTTGCTCATTGGCCACACATGAAATTTATGGTAGCCAGCTCAGGGTGCAATTTGCAAAAGCTGCATATGGTGTACAGCCCAAGGAGGCTATGAGGAATCGAGAAGAAAATGTAGGAATTTCATAGATCATATACCAACAAAACCTTAAAACTGTACCAAGCAAAGACCATAACAAGCCGAACATACAGCAAGTGGAACAAAACACCAATAGCTGTCTAAGATGTCTACAAAAGCACACCCTCCTCACCTTATTTCTAATTATATACTTGTAATTTCCACATTCTTACACTTCATCAGAAATGACTGCTGTACTCATACCTTTGAGTGTACATATTTAATATAATGGGACTTGCATTAAAGGTGAAGTAAATTCATGCCTTAATTTCCATCGACAGCATAATGCACAACAACCACCCCTTCATGGGTCATCTACCAACAATGACACAGTAGAGAAGTAAAACCATACGTTGTACACCCATATTGTAGGATTTTAGGGTTTGAAGTTCTACCACAAGCTTGAAAAACGTGCAATCAAAATTTGTCAAGCTTGTCGTTCTCGCTGGGGCTCAGGTGTGAAAACACTTATAATCTCATTAATTAAGCTCAATTATTGTACGAGGAGGGGAAGGGTCTAGAGATAAGATACATTGGCTGCCTGCGTCTTTTGGTGCAAGCAACACTCTTCACCCATACTCTATATTTACCGTCTGTTGTACAATTCCAGTCTATTTACTGAAATTCCCCAATGACAAGAATAGAACATCTGTCTGCAGCCGAATGTCATCAGCTCGAGCACCGGCTGCACCTCCTGCAACAGGCACCTGCAAGCTGAAAAGGAGTACTACTCAAACAAATCAGCAATCTCTTGGTTTTGCCGAAAGGCATAATTTCTTAATGCACGAGTACTGGCTCCAGCAGTGGGGCACAGTCAGAGCTGTTCAGTGAGCTTCCCTAAGTATGCTAACTTGTGTGAAAGGTGCTCATGCCGAGAATGTATTTCACAAAGCAGTGTATCACACACTGCTGTCAGTTTTAACACACGACTGCTCCCTGTCCAACAAAACAGCATGAATTTTACAGCGGTTGGGAGAGAATGGTACTTCAATCTGGTTCATTCTCACCGCTCCCCACCCAACCATGAATGGTCCTTCTTTAATTAAAAAATGGCTACAACAGTGAAGGCTATGGATTAGTTTCACCAATTTAACTTCTGAAGCCCATCCCATAGTGAATCATTTAAATCTCCAGCACAAAGAAGCTATCTGGCACAATGTGCTCATAATGGCTCTTGATTCAGGCAATCCAAAATAAACCCCATCGCTCGTGATGCTTCCTCTGCTTCAAATGTTTATCTACTCTTGCCTTCAAAGATGCAATGGTCTCTGCCTCACTAAAGTAAGTCAAGTGAGAAGTCTCGTCTAACTTAAATGAGAGGTTTCTGCCATGTCTCAAGTTATATATGTATGAACATACAAAAATGGCAGACAGGTGAGGTAAAGACCAGTTGGTCCATCGAACCTACCCCATATTGTCTTGATTTAATCAAGCAATATGAGCCCCATTTTGCCCAAAGACGATCAAAATAAGTTCCAGGAGACCAGTGACCATGAGACCCATCGCCCAAGGCTCCACCTAACTTTTGTAAGCTGCAAAATCGATCCAGTTCCCTTTTTGAACACTTGTAGCAAATCAGTACTCACTGCAAAAGCTAGTAACTTGTTCCATGGGTCAATGACACTCTGCCAAAAGAAAAACCTTCTGACATCTAACCTAGTTTTGTGCTTATGTAACTTACATGCATGTGCCATGTCCTATCCAACAAATAGTCTATCCACGTAGACAGAATCTAATCCCTTCTTTACTTGGAAGACTTCAGTCAAATCTCTCTGCAGTCTGTGCAACTTTAAAGTAAAAAGACCCAGATCCCTAAGCCCATTGTGGTAGCAATGGCCTTAAAGCTAGCTATGAGTCTTGGGGCCCTCCTCTGAACTTTTTCCAGGGCCTCTATATCACCTATCATGTGAGGGGACCAAAACTATACACAGTATTCTAGATGAGGCCGAACCAAGGTCTTAGGCAAGGATAGTATTGTGCTTTTTGTTCTGTACTGGATCATCCTAGCAATGCATCCTAATAATCTATTTGTATTGCTGCAGCCTCGAGGCACTGATTGGAAACCTTAAGAAATTCATGTATGGTCTGTTTCCCACGTAAGCTCTGAACCCTGCATGGTATACACATGCTTGCTGTTAGCCCCATTCACGTGCGTAACACTAGCTTTATCGATGTTAAATGACATCTGCCAGACACAGGCCCATTCCATCATATTTAGATTGATTCAAATTGTTTTTTCTCATCAAAAATCCTAACACTTGCATAAACCTTTGTATTATCCACCAAATCACAGACACTTTTCCCCCAACACCCTCGCCAAATCGTTAAGATTGTCAAGAGCTTCTGTCCAAATGCTTATCTCTGCTGGACTCCACTAAATAACTGGTGCCCATACAAAACCACCGTTATGCATAACAACATACAGCCTGCAAGAATGCAACCACTTTCTTATCCACTCCAAGATCCCCCTGCCAATCCTGCAGGGCTTTATCTTGTTTAGTCACCTCTCATAGGGCACCCTGTCAGAATATTTTTGTAAATCCAGGTGTACAACATCCACTGGACTACCTACAGGTACCAACCCAATAACGCCCTCAAAATATTCTACCAGATCAGTAAAACATGATCTTTTCCAGACACCACTTTGAGAGTTTCTATTAACCCCTTCTCGACAATGTGGTCATACAGATTATCGGTAATGATCCATTCGAGCAACTCTCCTACAACCAAAGTCAAGCTACCGGGGCTGTAAGTTTCTCAGTTTTGCCTTGTTGCCCTTTTTGAATAGTGGCACAACATGGCCTACCTCCAACTCCATGGAAACAATCGGAGCAAGTTGTTAAATATATGAGCATGGGGCTCGCTGAGCACTACTCTGTTTCTTGGTACACCCTTGGGTGAATGCCATCAGGATTAGCAGCTCAATCTGTGGAGAGACATCTTATTCCTTCCAAGATTATATCCACATCCACTTTGAAGCCTGCAACTTTATAGTCATCTGTACTACATTAGCAGCAATCAAGTACGGTCTACTCGAGTGAAGACTGATGCAAATTAGTCATTTAAAACCTGCCTTCTCCTCAGAGTCCATCTTAATCTGTTGAGGAATCCTTAAATGGCCTAAGCAGTCTTTAACAGTGCTCAGACTCTTAGCATAGCTGAAAAAGATTTTACTATGACCAATGCCGTTATCCATTATCTTCTGCAATGACCTTCTGATAACAGCTTTCGTTATCTTTAGCTGAGCTTGATACATATTCCCTGTTCTCCCGAGAACTATTCTCTTTTGTTTAAAAAGTATTGTTGTTGAAATCTGATTTGTCCTTGCATGGGTCCAGTCTGACACTTAAGCTTTGTTTTGTCAAGTACCTTTACTTTGGCTCGAAGGACATACATGGGCTTCCATTTACATTAGGACAGTTTTAAAAGTATTGCATCTATGTTGGTAATTTCTATGCCACATAGGGTTACCCAATCGACTAGATTCAAGTCCACTGCCACCTTTGCGAATCTGCCCTCTTGAAATCTGGAACCAACATTAAATTTTGGAAACCTTGGCTTGGCAGATAAAGTTGAATCGAGTAAATACTGTTGATACTGTTACCCAGGTGTTCCCCACATGGAGCTTTGATACTACAGGTATATCAGGGTCACAACTAAAATTAAATCAAGTGCCTGATAACCTCTAGTTCTGTCACAAATATAGTGTTACGATACAATAATTTAATGATAGCGACAAATATTTCAGCTGCCCCGAATACTAAATGGCTCCAAAGAATGTCTGGGAAATTAAATCACCCCGTTACACGGACATTTCCTGATTTAGATGCCTTTGTAATTTTGTTTAAGCGATGCACACCGTTGCAAAACTCCTCCTCCTGCAGGCTATAAACATAAAATTTAAAAACGCAAATCTCCAATAGCATCCTTGACAGATACATAATGTTCCAAGCTTAATGTACAAAAGTTAAACCTCAATTTAAAATCTATGGCAAGTCTTAATAGATCAAGAGAAAGGGGGTAAGGTACCGACTTGGATAGAGAACTGGTTGGCAGACAGGAAACAAAGAGTTGGAATAAACGGGTCTTTTTCCGAGTGGCAGGCAGTGACTAGTGGGGTACCACAGGGATCAGTGCTAGGACCCCAGCTATTCACAATGTATATTAATGATCTAGACAAGGGAACTAGATGTAATATCTCCAAGTTTGCAGACGACACAAAGCAGGGTGGGCGTGTGTGCTGTGAGGAGGATGCAGAGAAACTCCAGTATGATTTGGACAGATTGGGTAATTGGGCAGATGCATGTATAATGTGGATAAATGCGAGGTTATCCACTTTGGTGGCAAAAACAGGAAGGCAGATTATTATCTGAACAGCAATAGATTGGGAGAAGGGGAAGTGCAACAAGACCTGGGTGTCCTTGTGCACCAGTCGCTGAAGGTAAGCATGCAGGTGCAGCAGGCGGTTAAGAAGGCAAATGGTATGTTGGCCTTCGTAGAGAGAGGATTAGAGTACAGGAACAAGGATGTCTTGCTGCAGTTGTACAGGGCCTTGGTGAGACCACACCTTGAGTATTGTGTGCAGTTTTGGTTGCCTTATCTGAGGAAGGATGTTCTTGCCATGGAGGGAGTGCAGCGAAGATTCACCAGACTGATACCTGGGATGGCAGGAATGACGTATGAGGAGAGATTGGGTCAATTGGGCTTGTACTTGCTGGAGTTTAGAAGAATGAGAGGGGATCTCATTGAAACTTATAAAATTCTAACAGGACTAGACAGACTAGATGCTGGAAGGATGTTCCCGATGGCGGGGGAGTCCAGAACCAGGGGTCACAGTCTAAAGATAAGGGGTAAGCCATTTAGGACAAAGATGAGGAGGAATTTCTTCACCCAGAGAGTGGTGAACCTGTGGAATTCTCTACCACACAAGGCAGTTGAGGCCAACTTATTAAATATATTCAAGAAGGAATTAGATATAATTCTTAAGGCTAAAGGGATCAAGGGATATGGGGAGAAAGCAGGGACAGGGTACTGAATTTGGATGATCAGCCATGATCTCATTGAATGGCGGAGCAGGCTCGAGGGGCCGAATGGCCTACTCCTGCTCCTATCTTCTATGTTTCTAAACTCTTCTATTCCCAACCAGATCAAGTAATTGCTGTTGCAAGGACACCAGCAGTCATAAAATAGCTCAATAAAATGGATCCTCCCCCGAACACAAGTCACTGACATAACGCAAGCTAATAGTCATCAGTAAATAACGAATGCTGGAGCTGTGTCTTAATTCGCCACACTGCAAGTTCAAAAACTTGGGGTTGCCACTGATTCTAGACTGCAAGTGAAGCTGGCACTTCTTAGCCGGTTACAAAAATGTACTCGCAGTAGCATGGGTGGTCTCTCACCCACCCCGACAGTGAGAAGAGTACCGTTTGTTTTTTGAGCGAGTGGGAGGGGAGAAACAAAAAGCAAAATGAACTGTCATGAGAATGTGGGCTACTTCAAAACAGCTATTAACACTGCATCACAACACCAAACAATAAACTTTCTCTAAAATAACAACAGAAAATGCTGGAAAAACTCAGCAGGCCAGGCAACATCTGTGGAGAGAGAAATAGAGTCAACGTTTCAGGTCGAAACCCTTTGTCAAGACTGAAAAAGCAAGGAAATGAAACAGATTAAAAGGCCAGTTTGGGGGCAGGGAGAGAACAAAAGAGAAGTGAAGAGACATTAAGAGGTATTCAAAACAAGACAAGGTGGTAATAGGACTAGTGGAGACAAAAGACGGCTCTAGATTAGGTGTGAAATGCGCTGGCAGATGGGAGACAGCTGCCATGTGGGAGAGAAAAAAAAAGGGGGGGCCAAAACAAAGGTATGGATAAAAATATGTAAAAATGTAATAGGGGCCGAGGTTATGATCTGAAATTGTTGAACTCGATATTGAGTCCGGAAGGCTGTAAAGTGCCTAATCGGAAGATGAGGTGCTGTTCCTCGAGCTTACGCTGGGTTTCCGTGGAACAATGCAAGAGCCCGAGTACGGTGAGGTCTGAGTGGGAATGGGGCGGTGAATTAAAATGACAGGCGACCGGAAGCTCGAGGTCACCCGTACGGACTGAACGGAGGTGTTCCACAAAGCGGTCACCCAATCTGGGTTTGGTCTCCCCAATGTAGAGGAGACCACATCGTGAGCAGCGAATACAGTATACTAGATTGCGAGAAGTACAAGTGAATCGCTGTATCACCTGGAAGGGGTGTTTGGGGCCCTGGACAATGGGAAGGGGGGAAGTATAAGGGCAGGTCTTGCATCTCCTGCACTTGCACGGGAAGGTGCCGGGCAAAAGGGAAGGGGTGCTGGGAGTGATAGAGGAGTGGACTAGAGTGCCTCGGAGAGAGCGGTCCCTACGGAATGCTGAAAGGGAAGGGGAGGGGAAGATGCGTTTGGTGGTGGGATCACGTTGGAGGTGGTGGAAATGGTGGAGGATGATCCGTTGAATGTGGAGGCTGGTGGGGTGAAAGGCGAGGACAAGGGGAACCCTATCGTGTTCCGGGAGGGGCAGGGGTGAGGGTAGAAGTGCAGAGATAGAACGGACACGGTCGAGGGCCATGTCAACCACGGTAGAGGGGAATCCTCGGTTGAGGAAAAAGACATGTCGGAAGCACTGGTGTGGAAGGTGGCATCGTTGGAGCAGATGCGGCGGAGACGGAGAAACTGGGAGAATGGAATAGAGTTTCTCTTAAGTTTCTTAAGTTGTTTTTGAATAGTGAAATTGAAAGCAAGTGTTTGGTCTCGTGATATTCACGTAACCAACTGAATATTAACTTATGGGACAAAAGCAAAATACTGCAGATGCTGGAAATCTGAAATAAAAACAGAAAATGCTGGAAATTCTCAGCAAGTCAGGCAGCATCAGTGGAGCGAGAAACAGAGTTAAATGTTTCAGGTCGATGATGATTCTGACGAAAGGTCATCGACCTGAAACGCTAACTCTGTTTCTCTCTCCACAGATGCTGCCTGACCTGCTGAGTATTTGCAGCATTTTCTGTTTTTATTAACCAATGGGACATTGGTGGTTCTTCTCCCTTCAATTTTTAACAAATGTGTACAAAAAATGTAGGAAGAATAAGGAGGCCACATACTCCTTGGAAATGAGTGTCTAATAGGGATAGAATTCCAAAGCAGAGAATGTGTGTTAAACCTTGGTTCGACCACACTTGGGAGTACTGCAAACAGTTCTGGTCTCCATTTTATAAAAACAAATAGAGGCACTGGGGAAGGTGCAAAAAAGATTTACCAGGATGACACCAGAACAGAGAGGGTATACCTATTAGGAAAGATTGAACAGGCTGGAGCTCTTTGCTCTAGAAAAGGTAAGACTGAGGGGTGACCTGACAGAGGTATTTAAGATTATGAAAGGGTTGATGTAGAGATGTTTCCACTTGTGGAGAAAACCAGAACTAGGGGCCATAAATATAAGATAGTCACTAATAAATCCAATAAGGAATTCAGGAGAAACTTCTTTACCCAGAGAGTGGTTAAAATGTGGAACTCGCTACCACAAGGAGTAGTTGAGGCGTCTTGCATAGATGCATTTAAGTGAAAGCTACATAAACACACAAGGGAGAAAGGAACAGAAGGACATGTTGATGGGGCTAGATAAAGGGTGGGAGGAGGCTCATGTGGCGCAACAACACCGGCATACACCTATTGGGTCGAATGGCCTGTTTCTGTGCTGTAAAGACTATGTAAATCTTCCTCGCACCTTTGGACCTCAGAGTTCTCCTTCCCATTTGTTGACAGAAAAGTAAATTCCTAACCAGTTGTGCTCAATTGAATTTGTATCCTTCACTTCCACAAGAACTGTAAGCAACAGCAACAACAAAAAAATCATATGCCAGATTTTGTGTAATCTATAACTTTTGCCATTTTTTTGAAATATTTCTTTGATAAACCACCTGTTAAGTTTCCGTTCACTGCACAGAACAGCAGGTGTGGTTTTTGTGTCCAAGCTTAGCAGAATGTGTTTATTCCGGAACAGTTAGGTGTTCTGTAGGTTTGTTACCAGGTTACAGTAAACAGCTAATTGTTATTAAGCCAACACATTTTAAGTTGCCTGTGCTTAAAACAGGTCAAACATTGACAAAATATTTTTGGTCTGGTGTAGGTGAAATACAAGCACTAATCATTCACACTAGTTAACCTTTCAACAGTGAATGACTCAAATATTCTTTCGACCTTACGGTCAATTTGGTTCCATTTCATTTATCTTTCTTTCCACCGTTTCACTCATTTTTCACACAGATTCTCACGAGGAGGTGCACCGATGAATGCAAATGCACTGCGGCAGAATCTTAAACATAAGACTAACCTAACCAGCTAATACTGAAATCCAGCTGGAAGCCAAGGAAGTCTTGAAGCATTCACTTTAAATGCATTGGAAGAAATTTCCTGCAGCACTGAAGACAACATGGAAACCTAATATGCTTAGCATAATACTCAATGCACCGAGAAGTACAATTAACTTGCATTTTACATTTAATTGGACTCAGAGCAGTGTGTCTCCCCTCCAATTGCACAAATGAGTGTGTTCAGAGACTAATCCATTACTGTCATCAGGTTTACTCTGTGGCTGGTTGTTATGAAAGACAACAATGTACAGTTAATCAAAGAAGCAGTAGTCCCTTTCATCCCACACCACTGCTGGGCTTCACCAAATTGCTGGAGTAATGAGAAAATGGCCCAAATAGCGAAGTGAATTGGAGTGGCAAGTTGCCAATGGACGACAAATTCACAACATTCGGATTGGAAGCAGGGCAAAAACTAGACATGTGCAACAGGAATTGGAACGGCCCACTGCCCAAACCCACAAAGATACAATGCTGTCCCTATTGTACACTCAATATCAAAAACAAAAGATTTATGCACAATGACTAAATACCATAACACGATTTAAAGTGGGCCAAGCAAACCTGGAAACATGCAACCACTCCACCAACTTACTCTTCACTTCAACTCCTGAAACAAGACTAAATACACTCCAGATTTCTGAAAACTAAATTTGATGATTTTTCATTGAGATGCTGAGGTCAATGGACAAAGATAACTGTTTTGACCACCAAGGTTGTTCATTACCATTATTTTTTGTGCATGAACAAAATTATGTAAATAGGAAATTGTGACTGAGCACGTTAAGTACTCAAGCAAGACATCAATGCATTTTGCTAATTTCCCTTTTGATGTGCAGCATAAGTGAAAACAATTTGCATGAGAGATTTCAATTTTCTGAAAGTTTTACTTGCTACAGATAGACAACAACTTTCAATTATATAGCACCTTTAATGTAGAAAAGTCCTAAGGTGCTTCGCAGAAGTTTTATTTTACATTATTAATTCTCAGGGACATGGGCATCACCAGCAAGGTTACATTAATTGCCCATCCCAAGTTGCCCTCGAGAAAGTAATGATCAGCCTTCTTCTTGAACCACTGCATTATACTCCCATAATGATGTTCGGTGGAAAGTTCGAGGATTTTGACCCAACAACAATGAAGGAATGCAGATCTTTGTCCACATCAGGATGGTGTGTAACTTAGAGGGGATGATGTTGCCATGCTCCTGCTGGCGTTATCCTTCTAGATAGTGGAGGCCACAGATTTGGAAGGTGCTGTCAAAGCAGCATTGGCAAGTTGCAGCAGTACATCCTATACGTAGTATACACTGCAGCCATATTACACCGGTGATGGAGGGCATGGGCATGCCGGCTAATCAGTCAAAAGGCGACACCAAGCCAAAGGTGGCGATATTAGGTCAGAGATGGGTTTTATGGAGGTTCTTAAAGGAGGTGAGGGAGGTGCACAAGGGGAGAGGTTTAGGGAGGGCATTCCAGAGCTTAGTCAGCTGAATGCACAGCTGCCAATGGTTGGGCAGAGGGAGTGAGGGATACACAGCAAACCAGAATTGGAAGAGCACATTCTCAGAGGGTTTTGGGCTGGAAGAGCTTATATAGCGAGGGAAAGGCGAGACCATGAAGGGATCTGAACATGAAGAAAATAATTTAAATTTGAAGTGTTGGGGGACTGGGATAAAACATTGGTAAGCAAGCACAAGGGTGATGGCTGATCTGGACTTGGTGCGGAATACAATACGGTCAAGAGTTTTGGATGAGCTGAAATCTTGGGGCGGGGGTAGGATGGGAAACCAGCCAGGAGAGCAGTGAAATAGTCAAAACTGGAAGTGACAAAGGCTTGGATGAGGGTTTCTGCAGCAGATGTGCTGAGGCAGGACAACAGTTGTAGATTTGACAAGAGTTGCTTCACAAGATTTTCTGGGAGGGAGGGAGGGAGGGGGAAGGACAGACTTGCATTTATGTGGCGCCTTTCACGACCACAGGACGTCCCAAAACACTTTACATCCAATGAAGTACTTCTGAACTGCAATCAATGTTGTAATAGAACATTGTGAAAATTTGTTAACATGAAAAATCAAAATGAAATTCCCAGGAATTTAACAGAGTTTGCAGCACATTTAGACCGCATTCTGTATGCACGATACCAAAGTATAGTCTGACTTAGCTGTTGCTTTTTTTTTAGGTTTTGGCCAATTTCATTCAAGCAGACTATCTAACAGACCTCATTCACTACTTTGGTTTCCATCTCATCGACACTCCATCCATCAGTATTAAAATTCTACAATGTGGCTTGACCCCAAAGTTTTAATCATTTTTTTAAAAAATAACCTGACAGTCTAAGTCAAATTTATTAATCCTGAGTGTTCCACTTTGTGTTGTCTTTTCAATAAAACCCTCATCTCAGAAGATTTGTTAAGTGTCCCAAACATTGCCCTCAGCCTAATTCAAAGCTAATCTCTTTATGCATGTACTTTGTGTGACACATTGTTTAAATTAGGGAGCAGCAATATCCTGAGAGGCAGGGCTCAGGTATCACTGACAAGATAACATGTTTGAGAAATCCAAACAGAACCTTCAATGTGTACCTGGACTGAAACATCATAAAATAAGCATGCCACTTCAATAGAAATTGGGTGGTTTCCATGGGAATGATAAACAAACCCGCTTGCAACTGTCTGATGTTATTACTTTTGTAGTGTATGTACCCGTCTACCTTTAAGAGAACTATTGTATGTAACCGTTCACCTTTAAGAGAACTACTTTAGGTGTGGCACTACTTGTTTGGCTTCTGTATACTGTAATACCGACGGTGACCACACCGGTATATAAGTGTTGTGGCATGATCCATGGGGCAGATTCGCCCTGACCTTCGAATAGTAAAGACCTGTTTATTGTTACTCCTGAAGTCTGTGTCGTTATTAACTGCACAACCCACAGACTTTACAGTGGCGACGAGTCCGATCGTACCCTGCAGCAACAATACTACCAAAGCAACTAAAGAGCGTCGAAGAGAGGCCACCTCCCTCGTCGTTCTGCTGGGAGAAAACACGAGGCTGCAGCAATAGAAAAGAGGAAGACTTTAGCAACAAAAGCTTCCATCAGCAACAGGCACTGACTGTCCCTTCTGCCACGGTGCGGAGTGAGCCGATCAGCAGGAAGCAAGGCGGCCACGGAGACTGTGAGTAGGGGAAAGTGTAAAGAATATCCGGAGGATAAGGGCTGTGCACTCGACCACGGTCGAGGGGGAAAGGAGCCGGACAGAAAGTCGGGTCCAGCGGCATCGTGAGACAGCCAGACCGCGATCGGCGGGAAAAGCCGGGCAGCAACCGCAGCCACGAAGCGCTGAGACCGGGAGCGTAGGCGCGGGAAGAGAGAAACTCAGCCGCAGCCAGGGAGGGAAGCACCGGACTGCGAGAGGGCTGGGAGGCGAACGGGAACCGAGCGTGTGGGAGAGGCAGAGCCGACCAAAGGAGACTGCGCGAGAGCCAGTCCAGCGGCTGAACTGTTCTCCGCCAACGGGGCACCCAGCGCCGGTAGAGCCGAGCGTGCGGGAGAGAGAGAGACAGCCGAGCAAGGGGAGAGAGACTGCGCGAGAGCCAGTCCAGCGGCTGAACTGTTCTCCGTCAACGGGTGTATCCAGCGCCGGTAGAGCCGAGCAAGGGGAGAGAGACTGCGCGAGAGCCAGTCCAGCGGCTGAACTGTTCTCCGTCAACGGGGTGTACCCAGCGCCGGTAGAGCCGTGCGAGCGGGAGAGAAAGACAGAGCCGAGTAAGGGGAACTGTGCGAGAGCCAGCCCAGCGGCTGAACCTGTCCGCTGTGGGGAAAGCGTACCCCTCCCACCAGGGAAGAAACGCGGGAAGCCGCCATTAGGCGGAGAAGACGACAGAAGCGGGAAACCACCATTGAAGTGGGCGGGGAGAGAAGGAAAGAGCGGGAAACCGCCATTTTCGCGGGAGAAACCGCCATCTTAGAAATAAAAAATAAAAAAATAAAAATAATAATTTAAAGAAATACTGGTGCTGCTCCCAAGGAGAGGAAGATGCCTAAGCGAGGGAATATTAACGATTTTAATTCTGAGATAGAAGACTGGGCCACGTACGTGGAACGCATCGAGATCTATTGTGAAGCCAACAAAATAGAGGAAGACGACAAGGCGATAACATTGCTAAACTCGATGGGCGCAAAGACATACGGGCTCTTGAAGCATCTACTAGCACCAGCTAAACCGGCGGATCAGACTTTTGAAGAGATTGTGGCTGTTCTGAAGGACCACTTGAACCCCACACCGTTGATGTTGGCTGAACGATTCAAATTCTACGCAAGAACGCAACGGAAAGACGAAAACAACGCAGAATACTTGGTCGAACTGCGTAGGCTAGCGAAATACTGCCAGTTCGGAAGGAATCTGACAGAGGCATTGCGAGACAAGTTCGTATGCGGGTTGTCCAAGGAAGGGACGCAAAAGCGCCTACTCGAAGAGAACGACCTTACACTTGACAGGGCTGTCCTTATAGCCGCATCACACGAAGCCGCAGCGAAAGGAACGGCGGAAATGCAGCTAAAGGCGGCGGCACTCGGGGTGGACCAAATTACCTCGAGTACAACAAAATGCTATCGTTGTGGGAAGACAACACACGACCAGAATCAATGCTGGTTCAAGAACCAAGAATGTAGGAAATGTGGCAAACTGGGTCACATCGCTAAGGTATGCCAGTCAGGGAAGAAGACCAACAACCAAAAGAAGCCATCACAAGAAAAGTACAACAAGGTACACAAGGTGGCTGAGAAGAGTTCAGACGAACAGAATTCAGACTCAGACCCAAACAGCCAGGAGCTGGGTAGTCTGAGAATTCACAATGTGAGTAAGGAAGCTGACCTACAAACTATCTGGGTCATACTAAAAATAGCTGGAGTCCAAGTGAGAATGGAGTTGGACACTGGATCAGCTCTATCAGTCATAAATCGAAGGGACCACCACCGGCTATTCTCTCACATACCCTTAAGAAATACCAAGTTCGTATTGCAGACATACACGGGGCATAAAGTATACCCCATGGGGAAGATAAGAGTCAAGGTGAGAGATAGGGGTAAAGAACACCCAAGAATGAACTTGTACGTATTACCTGAGGGAGGACCACCACTTCTAGGACGGGAGTGGATCAAGAAAATAGACATGGAATGGCACTATCTAAAAGCCATAGCGAGTGAGGACTCGATGCAAGCAATCAGCTCAGATTCTGAAACGGATGACGATAAGACCAACTCAAATATGGAAGACAAGGCTAAAAGGGACTTGCCGACTATGGCAGAGAAAACGAAGACATGCATAAAGGTTTATGCTACAGGGAAGAATAAAGCTTCAGAGCAGAGCTTCAGTTTGACAGAGAATTCTGAGCCTGTTCAAGTTAAGGACTTATCCACGACGGAAGAACACCCAGCTCGGACTCAAACTTATTTCGAAGTACGACAACAATTAGAACAGTTGAGTTACCGTCTCGTACAAGAGATGAAAACAATGGAAAAGTGCTGGGACACCGAATGGGAGAACCTGGAAAGACAGCAGAGGCAGCTAGCTCAAGCAGAGAGCGACCATAGAGCCATCGTGACCAAGTACCGATCACATCTCCCTGATGCTGTTCAGGAGTCAGAATATTTGCAGAACGAAACAAATGAAGAGGAATCTTCAGGAAGCCAGGATTTTATCCCAGTTCCTCTCTACGACTCCTTACAAGCAGAGTGTAAGAAGTTGAAAGAACAGTATGAACAGGCCCAGACTACAATTCTGGAGGGGGTTAACTCAGCAACCTCCGAAAAGCTAGTTTTAGTGAAAGCATATGAGCAACTAAAGGTTGAACATGAGCAAGAAGTCCAAAGGCTGCAGGAAATGTTTGATGAGCTCCAGGCCAAGACAGACTCATTGGTAGAGATTCCATCCATCGATGAAAAATTAGAGGTGGAAGACATGGCAGAACATGAAATTCAAGATGTTCAAGAACTCATAAAATTATTGAAGGAAACCCAAGACAAATATGAGGCGGCAATGGCCGAGGTTCAACAACTGGAAGAACGTATTCAACTGGGAATCCGTTCAGTGGAAGGAAAGGCAACGGGAAGGAAAACAGAGACTGTAAGAATGGCCCCTGAACAGGAGCTAGAGAACATCAAGGCGCAACTTCTTCAAGCGCTTAAAACCAAAGTACAAGAGGAAAGGAAGGTGAAAGCATTGGAGGGAAAGGTGGAGGAAATGGAGAAGACGCTGATCCACAGTGTCCCCGTGGAAGAGTTAACGGTCAGCCAACTCCTTCACATGCTGAGTGACAAGACTCCACAATGGGAACACGAGCTTCAAGCTTCAAAGGAAAGGAATTCGGAGCTCCCAAAAGTTACTGAGATAGCTGAGGTGGCAACACAGATTTTACAAGGATGCCAAAAGTACGCGGAATCACGTCAATGTGAACAGAAGAATGTGGAAACAGCTACTTCGGTAGAAGGATTAAATAGCCTGATAACTCAATCCTCGATGGAAGGGAAAGTATTGAAATCACAAATGAGGTCAGTAGTGAAGGAATGGCAGACAACCCAGGAAGAGCGGGATGAATATGAACGCATGAAGAAGTCTTTTAAAGAAAGATGTATAGAGAAGGAACAACAGTCGGCTAACGTCCAGATGGGTAAGGAGGAAGTAGAAGGCCCTCTCGCTGGACTAACTCAGGACGACCCCGAATATTACCATGACCTGTTGAGTGACACTGAATATTACGAGGATCTGGTCTGCCCAGTTTGTGATGAAAACTCTCAAAGTGCTGAAATCAGGATGAAGCACTTAAGGTCTAAGGAACATAGAGAGTTGGTGGCGCTACAGCTGGCAGCCGATAAAGGAGCCCCGAGAGTCTCCAAAAATCAGAAAAGAAAAAGAAGCAGAAGATAATAGCTATCTAAAATATTATCACTTCTACCAGCTCATGCGGGACCCTACGAAAGGAGCTAAATCAGTTGGAAAGTACAAAATTACCAAGGCAACCCAGTTGTTTGTAAAAGTCAGCACTGCTGGTTCAGCAGGACGAAAGTTCAAGCTGTTACGTCAAGGAAAAGGCTATGGAGGAGTCACGCTAACAATGTGAACCGGCTACACCAATGAGATGTTGTTCGGACCGAGTCAAGATCAGAGACTGAATCTGTGAACTGTTCCCGCAGAGACTGAACCTGTGAACTGTTTCCCGCAGAGACTATATCTGTAAATTGTTTTATATGAAGTTGAAGATATGTTATGTTTATTGGGGACTCTCTATGTTGTAAGCTAAAAAGGGAGGATTGTAGTGTATGTACCCGTCTACCTTTAAGAGAACTATTGTATGTAACCGTTCACCTTTAAGAGAACTACTTTAGGTGTGGCACTACTTGTTTGGCTTCTGTATACTGTAATACCGACGGTGACCACACCGGTATATAAGTGTTGTGGCATGATCCATGGGGCAGATTCGCCCTGACCTTCGAATAGTAAAGACCTGTTTATTGTTACTCCTGAAGTCTGTGTCGTTATTAACTGCACAACCCACAGACTTTACAACTTTCCCACACTACAGGGCTCAACAAGCACCATGAGGTGTTGACTTATCCTTCAAATTTTCATGATAAACTTTTAGGTTCTAAACAACCAACCACTCCTTTGATAAATCATTGCCAGTAATAATTCATTTTAGATTATTTGCCCTACAGTCAGAGGTCCCAGAAGTCAAATGTTTTCTCATTTGCTGAGAGCACGTTTTACTGTTTTGGAGTAATTATAATCAGCTTGTCATTAGTAGATAAAGTTGCAGTGCTTGTTGCTTTGGTTCAAACACAAATGGATGGAAATCACAGTGTAGCTTTTTTTTTAAAGTTGAGTTTCATGAACAATAATTTTAAGTATAGTGGAACGGGGGAGGAGGTTTGGTGGGGGGGGGGGGGTATATGACTGGAGGAGGTTACAGAGATGAGGTCATGAAGGGATTTACACAAGGATGAGAATTTTAAATTTGAGGCATTGGAGGACTGGGAGCCAATGTAGATCAGCAAAGACAGGAGTGTTGGGTGAGCAGGGCTTGGTGTGAGATAGTATACAGTCAGCAGAGTTTTGGATGACATTTTCCAATTGTGGAGGATAGAAGGCCAATCAGGAGAGTATTGGAACATAGAGTCATACAGCACAGAAAGAGGCCCTTCAGCCCATCGTGTCCACGCCGGCCATCAAGCCCTGTCTACCCAGCACTTGGTCCGTAGCCTTGTATACTATGGCATTTCAAGTGCTCATCTAAATGCTTCTTGAATGATGTTAGGGTTCCTGCCTCTACCACCCTTTCAGGCAGTGAGTTCCAGATTCCAACCAACCAACAGCTGAATCTGAAGCTAACAACAGATGAGGGTTTTGGCAGCAAATAGGCTGAGGTGGGGAAGAGTTGAGCATTGTGATAGAGATTAAAGTCAGCAGTTTTTGAGAGGATATAGGGTTGAAAGTGCAGCTTGGGGTTGAATAGGATGCTGTTCCAGTCCGAGACTGTAGCCGAGAGAGGAATGCAAATCGGTGGCAAGAGTGCAGTTGTGGCAGTGGCCGAAGAATGGCAGAGTCTGACAAGACAAAGACAGTTGGGGGTTTGAGCGAGGTGGTGAAGCTGGATGGCATGTGAAAATGTGGACACTAATTCAAGTGACAAAAGTCCCAAGTTCATTTGTCACACAAACAACATGCTGTATTTACCAAATGATCAACCCCTTGAAAATAGTAAATTGCACTGTTTTTGCAGGAGAATGAACTCAGTTGAAAATTTCAAACTTGATCTGGTTTCCATGTTTTTATACAAATGCATCAAATTCTGGTCACTTCTACTGCTCCTCACAATCGTTAGGGCAGTCACTGCTTCATCACCACTTCTCAATCACTGGGGAGAGGATGGTGGATGGAATATTTAGCATCGATATGTTCTCAAAGTTGTAGTCGACTCCCTTGTTGAGTTTCGTGAACAAGCTGGAGAGAGCTCTGGGAAGCCGAGTGAATTCTGAAGCCTTTACTTTTTCAGAGGCACAGGCCTCCAATGTAAAATGCAGAAACTCCTACAATGTTAAGTCTAATTGCTTCACTGCAAACTTTTTTTTGTCTCATAGTCCTGGAAATTAGTTTTAGGTACAAAGTTTCTTAGCTTAGTGAGAACCAAGTTATTAGTCAAAATTTGGAACAATTACTTGGTTCTTCTGCCCTGCCCCCCCCCCTCCTTTTCCCTCTTGGTAGCGTTTACTTGTGCCTACTGTTGATTGGTTGTTTTCTTACATCAGCAACAGTTTTATTTTGGAAATTTATGTTACCACTTTGGATGACACATTGTCTATTCAGTTCTGAATTGTTGCAGTTTTATGAATCTAATAATGAAGTTTGAGTTGGTCAAAAGCATAAAGAAAGTACTGCTGTTGTTTCTTTAGAACTAAAGCTGGAAATTTACAAGTACCAATCTTCAAACGTCCCTCACCGAGAAGATTTATAGCAATGATACTTGGTGGCCTTAAGGAGCACAGAAGAACAAAAAAGCCAACAGAAACACAGCTCCATCCAAGCAACAGAATGATACATTATCCTTTACAAGGCATAACACTCCTGTACTTCATATAAAAGGGCTTATTCCTCAGCAAACCCAGTGAATTTGTTAGTTTTCTGATTACTTCCCTAAATCACCTTTTCCTTTCAACAGCAGTCATAGAATGGCTACAGCACAGAAGGAGGGCATTCAGCCTGTCAAGCCCGTGCCGGCTTTCTGCAAGAGCACTTTGGCTAGTTCCACTCCCCCGCCCTTTCCCTGTAGCCCTGCAATTGTTTTCTCCTCAGGTACTTATTCAATTCCCTTTTGAAAGCCACGATTGAGTCTGCCTCCATCACCCTTTCAGGCAGTGCGTTCCAGATCTGAACCACTCGCTGTGTAAAAAAGTTGTTCCTCATGTCGCCTTTGGTTTTTCTGCCAATCACCTGAACTCTGTGTCCTCTGGTTCTTGACCCATCCGCCAAAGTGAATAGTTTCTCTGTATCTACTCGTCTAGACTTCTCGTGATTGAGAACACCTCTATCAAATCTCCTCTCACCCTTATCTGCTCAAAGGAGAGCAACCCAGCTTCTTCAGTCTATCCGCGTAACTGAAGTCCCTCATCCCTGGAACCATTCTCGTAAATCTTTTCTGCACCCTCTAAGGCTTTCACATCCTTGCCAAAGTGCGGTTCCCAGAATGGGACACAATACTCGAGTTGAGGCCAAACCAGAGTTTTATAAAGGTGCATCATAACTTCCTTGCTTTTGTACTCTATGCCTCTATTTATGAAGCCCAGGATCCCGTATGTTTTTTAACCGTTTTCTCAACCTGCCCTGCCACCTTCAACGATTTGTGCACGTGTAACCCCAGGTGCACTGTTCATGCATCCCCCTTTAGACTTGTACCCTTTAGTTTATATTGCCTCTCCTCGTTCTTGGTTAGTAGCTGCACTGTACTATGGTTCAAGGGAAGAATATTCATTTGAAATACTGGAAATTCTTGCTTTATATTATGGAACTGTTTCCACTAGAAGATCAGACTTGCACAGTAATTCATGACTCATAAGTTTGTCACCAGAGTCCTAATCCATACAAGCCATACCGTAGGGATATACAGACATACCATAAGTGCTCACCCTCAACCAGAAACAAGGGGGAGCAGCATCATGAAGAAACGACTTCTTGAGGTGTAACTTGATGTTACAGCAGACACCAAGGGTAGCAAAGTGCAGCATTAACATTTCACGTGACAAAATAGTACAAAATATCTTCCCCGGAGCAATCAAGAGCTGCTTCCAATAAATGGAAAAAAATATAATTGGAATCTGTCTTTACCCTGCCAATAAAATAGCAATTGATCAGTGCTAGGAACTAGATCACAGAGGAGTTATTTTAACATTACATGCTATTCTCAGCCTGGAATTTCCTTGTAACTCTGGTAAAAAAGAGAAAATCAGTCAAATACAATGACATTTCCTCACTGTGCTGCAATCCACAATATCCTTCATGCATTCAATCATTTGTTTCCTAATTTTTACTTAGGATTATTTTGCATAATACCTTTCAATCACTGAATTGGAGAACAGTCTTGATCATTTAAGATCACTTCTTGGTCACGATGTCCCAAAAGCTTCTCAAAAACTCATCAAGAGTCTCCGCGCCCATCCCCCCCACCCCCGAAAGAACATTGGAGGAAGATGCAATACAGCAGAATGGTGTACCTATTATTTGTTAATGGGTAATCACAACATATCAGAATTCTCACCCAAGCCCATAAAAACTATCACTCAAATCTTCCCCACTCCTGTATTTGGACTACTGGTTGGCAATAGTTTGTGCAGAATTTGTGTGTGGCTGGGAATTCCATTTCACAACCAACTTTTAAGAGTGGAGTTGTAGCAGCAATCTTTATTTGTGAGGGCCCTATGGTGGGAGGGTGACAGGAAATAAAATCCAGCACCAACAGCTCCTAAGCAGAAGTTTTAAAGTGTAAAGCATTGATACAAGAGAAGCTGGCAGGCACAAGCTTGAAGATAGCTCCCTTGAAATATTTACGATTGTGAAAATTCACATAACTGCAGCAATACTGTACTTCAATCACTTCTACCTTCTCAAGCCATTAAGTACCGTCAAGGTCTACTTTGATCCAAACCTCACTACATTATGCCTGTACTGCATGTCTCCATGGAATATTGCTTGAGAATTTCAAACCGGTTGTAAATCGTTCAATTTCACTTAAGTCACACATTGACGGATCTTTTCGAAGTCTTTGCGGAGCTGCAAACATTCATGTCCTCAAGCCTAATATATTCAGCTATGTCAGGAGAAAGGCAGGCCATCAATCCAATTCACTAAGAATGCCAAAAGGACACCCTAAATATTCAACACATCAAGTGTCAAGGGCATAAAATGCAGCAAGTATCCATTTCAAGAGATCTAACAGCTGATGGGTAATCAGTCTGGGAACAGGAATGGCCACAGCAGCCAAAATACACATTCGTCAAGTGGCCAAACAAAATTCCCTGTTCACATCCAAGCACTTTTGGTTTGCGAGCCATAAATTCCAACCGACAACTTGCATTTATATCGGGCCTTTAACTTAGTGAAACATCTCAAGATGCTTCACAAAATCGTAATCAGACAAGAATTGACACCAAGCCAAAGAAGGAGATATTAGGACAAGTGAATAAAAGCTTGGTTGAAGAGCAAGGTTTTAAGAAGTGTCTGAAAGGAAGCAATAACTTAAATGTTATCATGCTTTCTCATGATATGTTTTAGCTCTTGACATTACATAGAAAGCATTTGAAAGCTGCAAAGGAGTGCACAATGATGATCAGAGATAGGTACCCTTGTGTTCTTCATTTTCAGAAATCTATAAAACCATATCTTAGTTTTAAAAGCTGCAGTCGACTCAGACTTCTGCCATCATTTTTAATTCTGCTAAAGTGTCATCCCTTATAAGCAGTTATTCTGCACTGCAAACTACACATTTCTGGCCATGAATGAATTAAAATACACTTTTTCCATTCTTATTTTCAGCCCAAGACCAATAGTGCAGGATACTCACCAATGAATAGGAGAGAAAAAAAACAGGAAGTAATGTATCAAGGACATCAAGCATGTGATTTAAATGCCTATAGACTATATGAGGAAGGACTTCAGCCTTCACATCCTGGGAAAGAACAAGTTACAGTAGGAAATAGTGAAACCTTACTTTCAGCACAGTAAGGAGAGAAAGCATGTAGAATGATATATTTAGAGCTCAGAAGATCAGAACAGGAAAGTTGAGAGGGACAATGACCATAATAACTGATAAAACAAAGCTAAGAATGGTTGCGATAGTGGAAGAGTAGTGAGGGAGAGAGCGAGAAGATAGTGTGGGAGGAAGCAAGAGGGGGAGGGAGGGAGCGAGATGGGGAGGGAGCAAGCACTTCAAAGAGGGCTTTTAAAAAATTTAACTGTATCCGCCCGAATACATTGAAAATCTTTTTTGCACCACATTTTCAGTTTCACTACTTGGTGCAACTGTGTTTGGTTATTTAGTGTTGTGAAACAAATTTTCCAAATGGAAACGGCAAATATGCACTGCAGATGGATGGATAAACAAAACCTTCGGTATCCTCAGCTGAAAGAAAAGATTTTATACGTGACACTTGCGGTGTGGAAGGAAATCCTTTGGTAGATTTAGAAACATAGAAAATAAAACAATGAGACCCTCCACTTCATACATGGGGCAGAGCTTTTGAGCCAGAAGTGAAGTACTACAATATAACACAGTTTGTGCACTTAATTTATTTCAGTCACTTGTTCTGAGATACATAATGGCAGTTCACATGCAGTGGAACAAAACTTGAGAAAATTGATACGGAATAAATATTTTGAAAAATTACATTGAGCGAAATATCAGCCTGCCTCTGCTGTGAACACACATATAACAGGGGGAAGGGGGAATAAGAGAAGCAAATTGTTGGCTGATTTACAGGACTGTTTAATTGCCTTTCAACTTCAACAGCTTTCTGCAGATTCTTGCTAAAAGATTAACATTTGCCAACGACTTGGGCCGACAAGCATAATTTTGCCAATTACTTGGACAAAGTGAAATACCAGCCTCGTTAACGCGTCAAGTAATGTCAGTGCCACACCGATACAAACCACGACTAAGAGGAGCCTTCCCGTGGCTCAATGCTGTACACGCAGAGCAGCTCGACCTCAGCAATCTTTTAACAATACGCAGGAACAACCTGTAGTCAATGAATACAAATCAGCAAGAAACAGAGTGAGCCTCAGAGTTTATTAAAATAGCTGCACTCAGTTAAACTGGAAATGATGAGAATAATAAATGAACTAAGCACCATAGCAACTAACCCAGATTAGGCAACTCATACAGGAAGTTAACTTAAAACACATTTGGGAAGTGTTTTAAGAAAAAAATCTCCTTATTAATGAGAACTTAGATCATCAAGAAAAACAGCTTTAACTACAAGCATCAAGTTTGTCCTCAGCCTATAGTACCCTTGCTTTAAAAGCTTTTGTCATAGGGTCTGGGTCATGCAACGGGTCAGCATACTGTTCTTCCACCTGTGGAACCTAGATTCTAACCCAAGTTCCAGATGGATGTCTTGAAAGTCTCAGGTGCTGCATAAAATTATTGCAGGCAAATTCAATCCAGTTCCTGTTCGTCAAGGGGTCACAACACAAGATGTGTCTCAATACAGCATGAAAACTGGTCACTCAGAGGTAACGTTCCCAACCCTTTCACTTTGAGCAGCAGTCTACAGGAATAAGTAATTGGTCTCCCCAGTCCCAAGAGAGCAACTGGGAAAGAGAGAGAGAGCGCAACACAAACTGGGGGAGGGAGCAACACAAACTGGGGGAGGGAGAGAGAGAGAGCGCAACACAAACTGGGGAGGAAGAGAGAGAGCAACACAAACCAAAGTCCTTGTGTTCCAGCAAAGATCCAGACATCAGGGACCCAAAATAAATTTCACACTAGGAACAACCAAAATTGAACAAACCACTAACTACACATACTTGGGCTTAAAAATCAGTTCTACGGGAAATTTCAAACTGGCTGTGAATGAACTGAAAGAGAAAGCAAGAAGGGCTTTCTATGCCATTAAAAAATCAATCCAAATAGAAATCCCAATTAGCATTTGGCTCAAAATTTTCAAATCAGTAATTGAACCAATTGCACTCTATGGCAGTGAGGTGTGGGGACCGCTAACACAACAAGAATTTGCAAAATGGGACAAACACCCAATTGAGATCCTACATGCAGAATTCTGTAAAAGTATCCTCCGGACTCAAAGCAAAACCGTAAACAATGCATGCAGGGCAGAACTAGGCCAATGTCCATTAATAATCACTATCCAAAAAAGAGCCACCAAATTTTGGAAACACCTAGAAATGAGCAACCCCCAATGCTATCATTACGAAGCCCTGAAATGCCAAGAGAGGACCATAAAGAAGAATACCCTCAGTCAACTAGTCCTGGGACTCAGTGAAGTAACTACTAACACTACTAACAATAACCAGCCCCAGGACAGTGACAGGGTAACACAAAGAATTCGACCCAACACAATCGTCGCTAAGCAAAAGGAAAAATATCTGTCATATTGGGCAGAAACAACAAAAACCCAAAGCAAACTCAATTGCTACTTGGCCCTAAACAGACAATACAACATGGCTGATTACCTGACCATGGTAAAGGATAGCAAACTGAGAAAAACCTTGACAATGTACAGACTTAGTGAACATAGCCTGGCGATCGAAAAAGGTAGACACAGGCAGACCCGGCTACCAAGAGAGGACAGGATATGCTCTCACTGCAGTCAGGGAGTGGTGGAGACAGAGATGCACTTCCTCACAGCTTGTAGAAAATATCAGGGCATAAAGGAGAATTTCTACCCAAAATTCACAAAAATATGCCTGGAATTCAGAAATTTGAATGACGACCAAAAACTCCCATACCTACTAGGGGAAGAGAGAAATTGTGTAACACTAGCGGCACACTATGTTACAGCTTGCCATAAACAGAGGGACAACCACTAAATATAAGAAAAGAGTATATATAAGTTATATGAAAGTATATTTATACACTCAGGGATATATCTGTTTATACACTGTATGGATAGATCTGTATTTTTGTGTACAAACATGAATGTTTTTCGATGCTTTGGCAACATAAGATGTAACTTGTCATGCCAATAAAGCGATTTGAATTGAATTGAATTGAGTGAGAGAGAGCAACACAAACTGGGGAGTGAGAGAGAGAGAGAGCAACACAAACTGGGGGAGGGAGAGAGAGAGAGAGCAACACAAACTGGGGAGAGAGAGAGCACGCAACAGAAACTGGGGGAGGGAGAGAGAGAGAGAGAGCAACACAAACTGGGGAAGGGAGAGAGAGAGAGCAACACAAACTGGGGGAGAGAGAGAGAGAGAGAGAGAGAGAGAGAGAGCAACACAAACCGGGGAGGAAGGAGGCACACAAACCGGGGAGGAAGGAGGCACACAAACCGGGGAGGAAGGAGGCACACAAACCGGGGAGGAAGGAGGAACACAAACCGGGGAGGAAGGAGGAACACAAACCGGGGAGGAAGGAGGAACACAAACCGGGGAGGAAGGAGGAACACAAACCGGGGAGGAAGGAGGAACACAAACCGGGGAGGAAGGAGGAACACAAACCGGGGAGGAAGGAGGAACACAAACCGGGGAGGAAGGAGGAACACAAACCGGGGAGGAAGGAGGAACACAAACCGGGGAGGAAGGAGGAACACAAACCGGGGAGGAAGGAGGAACACAAACCGGGGAGGAAGGAGGAACACAAACCGGGGAGGAAGGAGGAACACAAACCGGGGAGGAAGGAGGAACACAAACCGGGGAGGAAGGAGGAACACAAACCGGGGAGGAAGGAGGAACACAAACCGGGGAGGAAGGAGGAACACAAACCGGGGAGGAAGGAGGAACACAAACCGGGGAGGAAGGAGGAACACAAACCGGGGAGGAAGGAGGAACACAAACCGGGGAGGAAGGAGGAACACAAACCGGGGAGGAAGGAGGAACACAAACCGGGGAGGAAGGAGGAACACAAACCGGGGCGGAAGGAGGAACACAAACCGGGGAGGAAGGAGGAACACAAACCGGGGCGGAAGGAGGAACACAAACCGGGGCGGAAGGAGGAACACAAACCGGGGAGGAAGGAGGAACACAAACCGGGGAGGAAGGAGGAACACAAACCGGGGAGGAAGGAGGAACACAAACCGGGGAGGAAGGAGGAACACAAACCGGGGAGGAAGGAGGAACACAAACCGGGGAGGAAGGAGGAACACAAACCGGGGAGGAAGGAGGAACACAAACCGGGGAGGAAGGAGGAACACAAACCGGGGAGGAAGGAGGAACACAAACCGGGGAGGAAGGAGGAACACAAACCGGGGAGGAAGGAGGAACACAAACCGGGGAGGAAGGAGGAACACAAACCGGGGAGGAAGGAGGAACACAAACCGGGGAGGAAGGAGGAACACAAACCGGGGAGGAAGGAGGAACACAAACCGGGGAGGAAGGAGGAACACAAACCGGGGAGGAAGGAGGAACACAAACCGGGGAGGAAGGAGGAACACAAACCGGGGAGGAAGGAGGAACACAAACCGGGGAGGAAGGAGGAACACAAACCGGGGAGGAAGGAGGAACACAAACCGGGGAGGAAGGAGGAACACAAACCGGGGAGGAAGGAGGAACACAAACCGGGGAGGAAGGAGGAACACAAACCGGGGAGGAAGGAGGAACACAAACCGGGGAGGAAGGAGGAACACAAACCGGGGAGGAAGGAGGAACACAAACCGGGGAGGAAGGAGGAACACAAACCGGGGAGGAAGGAGGAACACAAACCGGGGAGGAAGGAGGAACACAAACCGGGGAGGAAGGAGGAACACAAACCGGGGAAGGGAGGGAAAAACAGAGGGAGGGAGCAATACAAGCACAGACTGGGGAGGGAGAGAAAGAGCAACACAAATGAGGAAGGGAGGGAGCAACAAAAACTGGAGGGAGGGAGGGAGAGTTCATGTCGGCCTGTGATGTGCACTGTTGTATAATGTGTTTGATTATGGGAGTCAGGCAGCTTTGGTGCTTCTCTCTGAGGACTGAGTCAGTGAATTGAATTCGGTTTGATTTTGGTTTTATTTATTATTTTGATAACTTGCTGTGTCAGGTAAAAAGTCATAAAATTGTATGAAAACTTCAGTTAGAAGTTACTTATATCGATGATGTTTTTGTTGAATCATTTGTATTCACTTAGTTTTTATCATTGCAGTCGATAATGTAGAAACATCACAGAAGCAGTTTCTATTTAAACATTACTGATCCTTAAATCTTTCTATTCTTTTATGTTCTTCCATTGATTTTTATACTATATTATTCATTTATAAAACAAAGTCAAATTTTATTCAGGGCTTTGTCATCCTCAGACGCTTAACTAAGGTAAATGCAGTAACATTTGCAAACAGTGGGTAAATGTCACGTGATCAAGTGTCGAGATTAAGCACCATGAGCTGTCATGTGACCGAATAAAATCACGATCAAAATCTCCAGGAATACGTTGAACCAGAGTTGGCAACCCTACTCAGCGGCACAAGGTCGGGGGGCATAGAAGTGGGAATGTCATACACAATGTTGCATTCATTTTTCTGAGGTTGGTGCCAATTTTGTAGGGCTGAGTAAATGTGACTGGACCTAACCGGACCTGGGAGTGCTTGATGTTGATACTGAGTGCACAAAATAGAAATCTGTTGCATTCCTGAGCACTGATGATTGATGAGGGCAAAATTCTACCCTCCACCAAAACAAAGTTGACAAGAGTGCACTGCAGGAAGCATGTAAGTTCCCTTACAAGAAAACATCTTTAATTTGTGGGGCAGTTCAACAGTGAACTTGGATGGCGTAACACACTAAACAGATTTTATTCGTCATGTTCAAAGTTCAGACCGTCAGCTTAGATACACACATCTCCCTAATTCTAAACTGTGAAAAATTTCTCTCCCCGTACCATTCATTGCCAAGGTTGAGTGGATGATATGCTCCCATGACTCCGGCTAAATTTCCTTGGAGCCAGCTGCTGGTAAATGCAAGAGGGATCCAGGGTGGCTCTTGGTCAAACGCCACGCCTCCCCACCATCTTGGGAGAACTGCTTGCTCTAATGCCTGCCTCACCGTGGTGCAGAACCAAGATCAGAAACTCAACAAGCAGACAATACTGGACACGTGCTAGCTTCACTTGGTATTGCTCCACTGTGTAGCCATTTTAGAAATTACTGACATAGAACAGGCAATGTTCAGCAATGCAAAGATAATTAACTTGTCAGACTTGTCAGAAACAGGAAGGAATTCCGCTCAAAGCTATTTTTTTTGACTAATCAGAATAGGATAAAGCACAAGTTTTATCTGGAACCAACTGCACCTGATTTTAATCGTAACACAATGGGCCAGATTCTGCTGCAGCAGAGCATCTAATGGCGTACTTAGACTGGAATGGACAAGACTTAACTTTCTGTGGCAAGTATAGTTCGTATCTACCGGGCAAATACAGCAACTTCACGCATTCAATACATTTCAATGGTGAGGCAGACAGCTAGATGTCATTTTCAGAGCTAACAGCGGAGCGGCGCATCTCTGCCTGCAACTTTTGGATATTTGAGTTTAACTGTGCATCTGGCCCTCGCCTGAAGTTGCTGTACCATTTGTGCATAAATAACAGAAAGCGCTATTCACCTCACCATTATTTTAACATGAAAATCTTAGCCACTAGCTATTTAAAAAAAGACAATTTTACTAAAGACAGTGACTCACTCCAAATTATAACAAAGGATTTTAATAGCATTTCGAACAGGTTGAGTGTTCATTACAATAAATAGTGACATTCAACATTTCACAAATATTATCTTTGCCCTGTGTTTTGCTTATAAAATCCCATTCTTATAAGCTCCCTTCTGCCTTAAATGCCACGCACTAGTCTTTGAGAGTTGCCTGTTGCCACATCAGCAAAAGTCAGGACCAGCTACGTACTATGGGTGGTACATACTCTCTCTTCTCTGTTCTCCTCCCACTTCCTGCCCCCAACAATGGAGTTGGAAGCACAGACCCAAGTATAGTGTCAACAGCTGAGGCATACCCACCCACAATGTGCCAACTCCATGGCGTAAGATGCTGCTACATCAACGGGTTGCAACACTGCCGTCACCTTTTGTCATGGGCATTGCAAAATCAGTGCCGACAGCTGAGAATTTGAGAAAAAAAAAAAAAAAAAAATCCTGAAGCTCAAGCAAGCTTCAACACCACTAACATTTTAGGACATCATCTGGACAGTTCACCAGGGTAAGGAATGGGAGGTTCAAATTAACATGAGGTAGAGCAGATGTACCTTTTTAATCCAGGGAGAAATCGCAGCTGCTACTTAAATCTACACGAACATCGTGAAAATAAAATTTGTTCATCCCTTCTTCATTCCATATCCCACGATCTTAAAACTATCCTGAATCTTTCTGAAACATATCATCTGTCGGCTGAGACAATGTGTAGGAAGTCTGCACCCCACATCGGTGCAATTTGCTGAGTTGTCTGATATGCCTCTGTAAAACACTTTGGAATGTTTTTCTACATTGAAGGCGCTATATAAATGCAAGTTGCATTTGCTGATCACCCAGAGATGTGAGACAGCTGGTGGTGGTGACTCTCTGTCTAGCATTCCTCCTCTCCTGAACGTGGCAATTTATACTGCAGTCCGTACCATAGGCACTGGAGCCCAACATCTATTCTTCTTGTGCGAGTTAGAAAATTATTCAACTGCGGGAGACACTACAGCCAAGATAAATCCTGTCCTCAAACCATTATGCTACAGGAAGCATTGGCTAACTACCAGGAATGAAATTTGCTCTCACTAACCCAAGGGAATTCAGCTAACTCTGCTGAGACCAGGATCAAACTGGAGAACTTTCTGCTGTGTTCGCCTCAAACCCACAGTGGGCGAGTTATTTACTTTGTCAGCAATCAGGTGACCCACTTTCCCCTTTCATTTTATCATTTGGTTTGAGTCTGTCCAAACGGTTTCTCCAAATTTTGCTCAAGATAGTGGTCAGTATTTTGGGGATGAGGTGCAGAGAAGGGCAAAGGGACATTCTAAGCATCAAATGTTCACCTTGACATTATGTGACTGAGAATGAGAAAAGGGACCATGTACACATAATTTCATGGTACAGCATCAACTTCAAAATAAGCTCCTGATGAACAGGAAACCTGATTTCATTCCGAGGACACTCTGCAATGAATCAAGTGGTGTATCTACAAATCGACTGGGCAGTTCTGCTAACTCAAATGACAGAATAGTGGATCACTAGTTCAAAATGCTTGCAGCTGAATTCCAGCCCCAAGTTTAATGCTAACATCTAAACCCTGCGGCCAAGTTGGACAACTCACAGCAGGCTGCTCCCTCAGGGGCACTCTGAAACAGCATGCATGACGTACACAGTCAAGTCTGCTACTCAGTCTTCTCTCCCCTCCCAACCAATCCTAGCATTTAAATTGCAGAAAGAAACATGGTAGTGAAAGCAGAAAAGGAGAATAAATACACCAAGATACTGTAAATGAGTATAGATTAACTGGAAAATAAATGCACCCAGTTTAGAATCTGCTCTGCCGTGTGAAACAGCTGCTGCAACCTGAAAGAAGTCTGTGCATGCAGTAAACAGAGCTACAAATACTGGTGACATTTAGGGAACTTTGGTGTTCAGTAATGTTCACACTCAGCTAATTTTCAAGATACATCACAGCTCTGGGATAAGGGGATTCCAGGATACAATTTCACTTCCACACAACTATCAAAGTCACGGCACTTGCCACTTAACCCACTGAATGCCCTCTTTTAGTTCAACATTAAACTGGTGTTGTCTGTTTGACAGTCTGCACAGGAAACACACAAAAAAAGGTTTTTTGAGGTTAAAACCAGATAACTGATACTGCAAACATGTGACCTGATACAGTCACCTGACAGATCTCAACACACAACCCATACTAAAAAGGCAAGTTACATTAAGACTAAATCACTTGATATGGTCCAATAATTGATTAGGTACATGAAAACTTAATTTATAGGATGATGCAAGAAACTGCACAAGCACTGATCCAATCCAATAAAAATGGCTGTTCACTAAAAGATACAAAAAGGAGTTAAGCAAAATGTCCCTTTTTCAAAATTAATGAACAGAATTTACACTCAACCTCATGCTCAACTGCATGATAACTTTCTCCAAAACATCATTTCATTACATATATATATATACATACACTATATATATATATAGATATATAATATATATATATATACATACACGATATATATATAGATATATTATATATATATATATATACACACACACACACATATATATTCAAACACACACATTCATACATTTTAATACACACATGAAAAGTGTACTAAAAATATAAATAACATGGCAAAGGTAGCTTGAGCACCTCCTGCTGAAAGTAAATGTGGGTTAACTTCCCAATGGCGTCTCCAAATTCAAGTGTTTGGGGTTCTACCTTGAATGACTTTCACGTCTCCTTTCCAGCCAATCACACTGCAAACTCTCTACACAGCATCTCTATGGCCTGTCCCCATGCAAATTTGGTTGATACATGCAATGGATTTGGTGAGCCTATACAGCAAGCTGCACAAATCTCATTTCAAATCCTGTCAAAAACATAAAGAGCCTAAAATGCTTATAAAAAAAATGGAAGATTGCCCGCTTTCTTTCCCAATTAATGGGTCACTAATGAATTCACAGGAATGCGCACTTCAGAAATGCGCAATTTCTGAAATTGTCATTGTGTTAGCAGATTACAAGAGAGACTTGCTCCTACTTTTTCCTAAGGGGGATTTCATCCCTAAATATCTGCAGTTACATCTAGGTGAACATATTTGTTGCACACATTTGGGTTTTGGATGAAACAGCAATTAAATTTTACTTAATGTTCAAAAAGCCATTTGTAAATGGTACTTTAAAGAAAAGATATCAGCAAACCCAGCAATATTAAATTATATAAATTAAATTCCTATAATGTACAGGTTTTTTGAAAAGACAAGCTTGGCTTCAGCTAACCAGTGACTAGATTGATCATGTTCTCTCCTGCTCTTTTCAACCTTGCTAGTAGCCTGAACTATGGACAATGGCCCTTTACCATTTACCAAGGTTTCTCAATTGGGAAAAACAAATTATCCTGCTGCACCTCCCAGTGATGTCAGTTTGAAAAATCTCAAAGGTGGCTTTATTGACCTCCCATAACCAAATCAGCATGTAGAACTCACCACACCACACCCACAGTAAGTTTCGGTCAGATATCTGGCTTGCTCCAGCCTGGAGCTCATGGGTTCAATGAAGAACTTGAGAGACCCCTTTGGCCTTAGTGTGCAGTTGACAAAGTTGGAGAGTCAGGATTCACTCATATTGCAATTTTAGCTCTCAATCTGCACTTCACTTTGACAACTGTCTGTATAATAAGCATTCCCTCCACATATATACCTTATATATTTCTACCCAGTAGACAGCTGTTTGCTGGTTTTGCAGAAAATCTTAGTTCCAACGGCATTATTTTGGGGGTGAATCCTACCACTATGTTCTCTGTATAATCAAAACGCTTAGGCAGCAGATTACACCAGTCGCCGAGAAAAGCACGACTGTTCCAAGCGAGCACTCACTGCCCAAATAAATGTGTTGTGTCCTTTACTAAGCTGCAGCAGCGATCAGAGGTCACCTTTCAATAAAGTACATTTTCTATCATGCCATTCCAATCTGACATACGGTCCTAAAGGCAGTCTGTTACATGTGGAAATCACTACTTCAATAACACTGGCAGTTCTGTTGATGATTGCTTAGTACACTAACAATACACCAGAGAGACAAACTAATGATGGAATTTATTAATCCATTCAAGAAACAATAGCCACTTTCAAATGCAAGTTTTAGGTTTGCATCATGGCTGACTATCAGCAACATCTGCTTTGAAGGTTCACTGCCACGTGGTAAAATCACTTTCCGAAACACTATCAGGTTCACAAACAGTAACAATAATACCGATCACATCAGCTGCTTTACATTTTAAATACAGAAAATGTGCTACAACACAAGTTTACTCCAGTAGTCAATATGGAAGTTGACCTTTCAGTGGGAGTTGGTCCTGGCTCGTGAAGGAATTCAATGTTTTTGAAAAATGCCATTAAGGGCTGATATGGCTGCTTAGCGCAACACTACCACTGTAATCAAAATCATCTTAATTCTGTAAAGTGTTTCTGGTCAACTGCTTAAAATGTACAAACAAACCCATTTTATACATGAATGAGCATATAAATGGACTGTCAAAACACTAAACCCAGATAAGGATTTAGAAACCAATTTAAGCACAATTCAACCAAGTCGAACTCTTAGTCTGAGAACTGCAATTTCTTCAACAACAAAAAAGCCACCAAATCAAAGCCTTGCATCACAGTGTATTCTCGTTAGGACAAAGCTGTACAGGGGGAACAATGTCATAATGTCCCAACAGTACTCGAGGATTACATCAGAGCTAGGACACCACTTTCCACTTGCATTGGAGCAAGACTCATACTATCAGTCCTGAACCAGAGCTGCACGACAGCATGGATAAAAGGAAGGTTCTCATTACTTCCACAGCAGTCAGTTTAAAATTTAAGATTATGCATGTTGAGATTTTACAACCATCATTGTGAACTGTAAAATGAAACTCTTCCTAAAATCATGTCTATTTAAATTCCATTGCTGAAACCACCGATAGTTTTGCAGCAAGTTGGGATCACCATGATTTCTCGGAGTCCTAAAGAGGCTGCTGGAAAAGCATTCAGGACCTTTACATTTGACAGCTAACCACAGAAATGTCTTGCTTACTGTTACAATATTGCCGACTACAGGACTTGAAGATTCAATTCACTGCAGTGGGCAGATGTTGCGTGCCTCATCTATTCAGACTACACTGGCAAAATAGTGTCACTTTAGGACATTTTACACATCAGCACACAGAACGTCTGTCCGAATTAATAGGCTCTGGAAGTGATGCATTTCGCTCCGACTCCAATTATTCGGAGCCCCACAACTCAAGTTCATCAATTGAATTTAAAAATCACTTCCTTCATCAATCAAGCCTGATGCATCATCACAGGCTCCCCAGTGTATCCCGGAAATAGTGCACAACCACCTAAATTTACAACCTCAATGGGATTAACCCTTGGCGTAATCAATGGTTTTAGCTTTCGAAACATGCTCAGTTAGTACCTGTTAAAATTTCAATATTGAGCATTAAGAACTCAATGAACTCACCAACATAAATTTCTTGATTAACAAGAATTTTTGCAAACCTTGGAAGGTGAAAGGTTAACCTGATGGTATATTTCACACTTCCTCTTGCACAAAATCCTCTTCAGCTGAAAATTCTTCAAAAAAGAGATGATTTCTTTTCAAATATAGTTTCCAAATGATGCTTTATTGTCCAATGTGAAAACTAATAGCGCTGAGTGAATTCTGCTCGTTACACAAGTCTTTTTGGACTCAGACAAAAAGACTGCTCAGTAACTCTTAATGACATACTTTTCACACTAAATCTCCATTAACTCCTCTCACAATACAAATATACGAACAATGACCCTCTGGTCCATCCAGCCTGTCCCATACAACTGTGATACCTTTCCACCCCACCCGAAACCATGTTAGCTCGTGGGAGAGGTGAAAAGCCAGATAAAAATCCAAACCAATCTGGGTGGGAAAAAATCTGGGAAATTCCTCTCTGACCGCCCATGGCAATCCAAACTAGTACAGGAGATCACTCTGATCCTGATAATTCTACGCGGTACCTACCTTTTGTGCGAAGTGATCTCCGCCCCAGCCAGAAACAGGTCCAGTTCTCACTTGAAGGAATTCAGCGAATCAACGTCCACTGCACAAGGTGGCAGCCTGTTCTAGAGGTTCAGTATTTTCTGGGAAAAGACCCACTTCCTGACCATCATTCCCTCTAAGCTGCGTGACCGCGCAGCTGTCTCGAGGTCCCATGCAACCGGTGAGCCGGCTTCCCAATGCAAAAAACCCACATGCGCGAAAGTTTGAATGGGCCGCAGGGCCCAAAAACAAGTTAGGGGGAACATTGTTCCTGACATCTAACCTAGATCTGGCCTTATACAACTTAAAATTGTGACACTCTGGTCCCCCCTAGTATATTTAATTGCAACAAACAGTCCACTCAAACACAATCTATTTGCTTCATCATATGAACCTCAATCAGATCACCCCTAAATCTACACTTCTCTAAGTGTAGAGTCCCAGCTCTTTTAGCCTGCCTTGATAACCAAGATGCTTCAAGCTGGGAATTAGTCCAGTGGCCCAACTCTGCACCTTTCCAAAGCTTTAATATCACCCATCATGTGAGGAGACCAAAATTGGACACAGTATTCCAATTGAGGCCTGACCAAGGTCTTGTACAAGGACAAAATAGTATGCTTAGTCTTAGTCAATTGTCCTATAAATGCACCTCAACACCCTATTTGCTCTAGCGATTGTTTCACGGCATTGCTCATAAACCTAGAGATCTCTAGGCACTAGAACACACTGATCTCTTTCTTTCTCCACTTGCTTTAATGCTTTTTCCGTAAGGGTGTATGTATGTTCAGCATTCTCCCTGCCCCCATGCAGAACACTGCACTTTTCCAAGTTAAACATTTGCCAGTCACGAGCCCAATCCCCAACACATCAAGATCAACCTGAAGCAGTCAAGCATCATCTGGATTATATTACCTTCCTGCACTGACTCCACATCTGGCTCTTCTTTGTGACTCAACAACCTTGAAAGCCGGTTCGATACCGTAGTGAAGAAGCCACGTATAAAATCAGTTCTCTGCTCAGCATCTGAGTGGACTTGTCTCAATGGTGGTTTCTCCATGCGTGAAGAGCAACCAGGTTCAGAGACAGATCGGTGGTAAGGGATTGCTGCCAGTTTGGTGCTTGCTTGTGCCGCCTGGGAAGAATGCTGCTCCAGGACATCATCCGATCCAGTGTATTTAAGGTGGCGCTTAGCCAGTCTTGGCTCAGCTTGGTCTGCTGAAGTGGTGTTCAAGTCAGAAAAAATCCTCCTGCTAACATTCCATGAAAACCTTGAGGCCGGGCGCCATTTGTAAGCATCCATCGATTTGACAGGCTCCGAATGGGCCCGCTTGTAAATTTTCCACTTTGGTTTTGACGGTGTGCGCCATTGATAGGCACTCAGACTGGTATTCCGGTCACTGTGAGCTGGGTCTGAAAGGGATCTTCTGTATTCACCCCGAGAGGAGGAAACTTGTTTTTTGAACACATACATCTTTCAGACTTTGTAAAGCTTGAGTCTTTCTCCCCCACCCTCAAATTCAAACAAAAACAGGGCAAACATACAGCACCAAATTAAAAAGTCACAGCGTGTACTAAAACCGTTTCAAAATTTCCGTGTGAAGGTGCACAGACTGCATGACACGTCACAACCACTTCCTGTCAAGCTGCTTCTTGACGTTGTATTATGATAAAAAAGGAAGTTGGCTTTGAACATTTCAGAAAACCACAGCTTTGGACCTAAATCCATCAACCAAAAGTCTGCAGAACCAATGGGTGCTCATAAGAAAAAGATTTCCCCCAAAATTTGAGAACATTTCTCATGGGATTTTGCAGGCAACCACTGTGACAATATTCTGAAGGTGAAAGTAGCTATTTACACTAGCCTCTTTAAAGAATCTGAAAAAAAAGTCAGTAGCTAATAAATGTCAGCACTAAACAGAACAGGACAATGTCCAGTCGTCATAGTACTGTAATGCTACTCGGTTGCAATAATTAGTCGGAGTGTGGGCTGCACGCTGAAACTTATCCACCCTGAATTACAGGAAACTTTCGATTTACCGGCACCTAAATAACCAGAAATCTCGGTTAAGCGGCAAAATTCAGGAGTAGGTTCAGGTAAGTTTTACTTCATATTGTTGCTGTGCAAGGGTGTGGCTGCAGCTGTTACTAAGTTACAGAGACGCTTGGAACGTGTGGCCATTGTTCTGCACTTGTTGCTAAGCAACAGGGTTTGTTGCTTTATACGGAGCTCTCAGCTCTCTGTATCTTTTACTATAGCTTTCAGTTATCCGGAAATTTTGATGAACCGGCACCACGTCGGTCCCGTATAAAATAAGTTTCCTGTAAGTTGCTATTTCAGCAAAATAAAAAACATTCACTCCTTCAGCTGTTTAGTGTGGATTTGAAGGACTAAACCTTTTTAAGTAACAACTCATGGAATAGGGAGGGCAGATCATTTCAGTACCACCTTCCCTATTGTACAACGAATTGAGTCAAATTTATCATGTCATGCTCACACGTAACCAAAAACAGAATTTCCCCCTTCCTCATATATTACATCAGGTGCTCAAACATCAGAGGGTACTTAATGAATCTCTGCAGATTCATTTCAACACAGTCTACTAGCTCTGTTATAAGAACTCTGCTGCTGCAAGAGTTCAACTGTAATGGTTGAAAAGGCTTCCCTGATAGCCTGCTCACACTAAGTAATGGAACTGCCAAGTGCAGCACTAAGCCATCCAGACCAGATGGTCCCAAGTCTTTGTTGAGTTACCCGAGGTCAAACTCTAGTTGGGGAACCATCACTGATCGAAGTGCACCTGGGCTTGAGAGGTGAAATAAAATTGAGAAGAAAAAATAACCAAGCTTTCCACTCCTGACCTGTGGAGCTCTCTGCAGTCCAAGAGTGCACCTCCACGCACTATTTAGCTTACATTTAAAGAATGGCAACTTGGGCAAAATATTACATGGCTGCTGGGTATCCCAGTCACCTTTGCAGTGGATGAAAAAAAAACAAGCAGTTTTAAAAAAAATGCAAGTGGTCTTCTCAAAAATGTACATATGTGGCAAGTTAGCTTCTGCTAAAAACTCGATGTAAATATAGGACTGACAGAAAACTAAACTGCACAAGCACCAAACGCCCGACACTCTAAGTTATTATCTGGAAGCCTTCCCCTCCCAGATCACTCAAACAAATTAGTGAGTACAGACACTGCTAAATGTGGCACTTAGCCATACAGACCAGAGGGTGCCAGGATCAATTCTTGTTCTGTTCTGACTAACAGGTCTTAGCGAGGGCAATAGTAGCTGCGCTATAGTTGGCCTCAGCAGCCTTCGGCTGGAGAAATAATGGGAAAAAAAATCAAAGCTCCTGTGCTAAAAGTTATCCAGTGAATTTTGATGGACAGTTTCAATGGCTCAATCGTAATGTCTTCCATGGTAAAATGGCCTGTCATCACTCAGTCTGGGCTCAAGCATCAAAGGTTGCCAGCGCATCTGGAACTGTACACCATAAGAACATAAGAAATAGGAGCAGGAATAGGCCACTTGGCCCCTCGATCCTGCTCCGTCATTCAATAAGATCATGGCTGATCTTGGGCTCAAAGCCACTTCCCAGCCCGCTCCCATAACCCTTCACTCCCTTATCTTGCAAACATTTGTTTATCTCCACCTTAAAGGCATTTAATGACCCAGCCTCCAGCTTTCTGGGGCAGAGAATTCCACAGATTTACGACGCTAAGAGAAGAAATTCCTCCTCATCTCAGTTCTAAAAGGGCAACCCTTTATTCTAAAACTGTGCCCCCGAGTTCTAGATTTCCCCACAAGGGGAAACATCCTCTCTGCATCGACCTTGTCGAGCCCCCTCAGTATCATATGTTTCAATAAGATCGCCTCTCATTCTTCTAAGTTCCAATGTGTATAGGCCCAGCCTGCTCAACCTTTCCTCATAAGTCAACCCCCTCATCTCTGGAATTAACCGAGTGAATCATCTCCGAACTGCCTCCAATGCATGTATATCCTTCCCTAAATAAGGAGAGCAAAACTGTATGCAGTTCTCAAGGTGTGGTCTCACTTTCTGTGTTTCATGCACAAGGACCCCCATGTCCCTCTGAACTGTAGCATTTTGCAATCTCTCTCCATTTAAATAATAATTTGCTTTTTTATTTTTCCTGCCAAAGTGTATACCCTCACACTTTCCCACATTATACTCCATCTGCCAAATATTTGCCCACTCAGCCTGTCTATATCCCTTTGCAGGTTCTTCGAGTCCTCTGCACAACTTGCTTTCCCACCCATCTTTGTATCATCCGCAAACTTGGCTACATTACACTCGGTCCCTTCATCCAAGTCAGTAATGTAGATTGTAAATAGTTGAGGCCCCAGCACAGATTCATGTTGCACCCCGCTAGTTACCGTTTGCCAACCGGGAAATTACCCATTTATCCCGACTCTCTGCTTTCTGTTAGTTAGCCAATACTCTATCCATGCTAATTAGAAAAGTTGGTTTCAGTCTTTCATACCTTCTTGCTTCCATGAACCCAGTGTGCTTCAAGCAGATCATGCAGAATTGGGAAAAGGGGCTCGATCTCAGAAGCAATGGGAGGTTGTGCTGTCTGTATTCTACTCTAGGGCAAAAACAAACAGGCTTCATGGGGACTGAATGAAAATCTACATGGCACCTATTAAACTCTGCTGCACCTCCACCCTCAAACACTGCTGTTTCTAGTACTTGTTCCTCCCGATCCTCTCTAACTTCTACCGCTGCACTATAGAGAGCATCCTGACAAACTGTATCACGGTATGGTACGGCAGCTGTAGCTCCCATGACCGGAAAGCCCTGCAGCGGGTAGTCAAAGCTGCCCAACGCATTACCGGCACCCGGCTACCGACCATAGAACATATATATCAGAAACGCTGCCTACGCAGGGCACGGTCCATCATCAAAGACCCTACCCACCCCAGCCACAGTCTGTTCGCCCTCCTACCATCTGGAAGACGCTACAGATGCATTCGCACCCGTACGACCAGATTTGGGAACAGCTTCTTTCCCAGGGCTGTCATCCTACTGAACTCCACAAATAAACACTAAAGCCTGCACATCTGCCGATGCGCTTTATTATGGTCATATTTATGCTAATATATATGTACAAATGTATGTTGAAATGTTTAAGTGTCCTAATCCAAATTGTACACTCTCGGGAGCCGCAAGCCTACATTTCGTTGTACTGCACTTGTGCACTAACAATGACAATAAAAGTTGATTTGATTTTGATTTGATTTGATTTGATTTGTTCGGGGGATTACAAAGCGATCAGTGACCTCCTTCATATTTGCTGGACTTCTGCAACAATTCAGCTTCACAGGGCACCTGTCACAAGATGGCTAAGTCCAGTCACTTGGATCTCGATTGATCAAAACACATTGCCTGAAGAATTCTTTATGAAGACTGCTTTAAATCTTAGAATGAGCTGTTCAATTGATCAGCTATGACACTCAAGATATTCTATTCATATGTGGACGTCAGTGAGCTACTCTGGGGATACTCTGCAGGATCACAGAATCATTGAATTTCAGCATTTGACCCACTGTGCCTGCGCATGTGCGAGCTCCACACTTCAGCTATCTAATCTAATCTAATCCCATTTCCCTGCTCTTCTCCTGTACTCAAATATTTTACTTTGCATCTATTTAATTCCTTCTTAAATGTCATAACTGACCAGGCTTCAATAGCTACTTGCTGTAATGTATTATGTATTCCAATAATGAACAATGTTCTTCCAACATTCCCCTTTTAGCACTAATCCTAAATTTATGCCCCGTGAGCAATTCATCCACCATCCTCAAACCCTTCAAAAACTTTCAACTCTTCTCTTAGGCCATCCCTCTTCCTCTGCTCTGCTAAATGCAATTAGAATTTTTATCATAATTATATACTCTCAGCTTGCTATCATTCCTAATGATATTGCATTGCACCTTTTGCATCGATCCTTTCTTTCGTGGGTTCCTAAAATGGCGCATACTATACCTGTGGTGTCCTCAGGTGGGGGTGGTTTGAAGAGAAGTAGATGTTCTTGCAACGAGCAGTAAATGAAGCACTCTCTCTCGAGCATTGCCTGATGCTCCACTGGATTGACCCAACTGGCACAAACCTGTGTCTGCAGGAACTGACAGTGCTGTCAAGTCCGCAGTTGCCTTGCAACCTGAAACTGTACAAGATACATTACTCCAGGCACGCTGCAATAAAATCTTTTGCACGAATCCTATGCTACCCTGGCTGGACAGTACACTCATGACAACAAGCTCCACATGTTGCCTTTTTCCTGCTGGCTCCAAGCTGTTAAGCCAAGGCTGTAGCAGAACTGGAGCTAACAGCAGCATCACAGGGGCCATGCTTGAGATGCTCCTGCTGCTTCCAATCTGTTTGCGCTGTAGCTTATATGACATATCTTTCTGTCTACAGTGACCTTAACTAGTCGCTCGGATTTAAAAAAAATGCTGCAAATTAGAAAAATATTTCTTCCCGAGGGGCTGGCAGCTGACTTATTCCCAGTCTAAAGCCACAACTATACCAGATCACGAACATCTCAGTGTGACATATTTCCAAGTTTGTTTTTCTTCACTCCCTCGGTGAAGTCAGCTGGCTTGCTCCATTTCCATGCTTTCTTCATATTTACCAAGAAAAGTAACTTGCTATGTAGGAAACCCAAGAAACAAATGCATACTCTGCTACTCGGACACAATAGCTTCAGAGAACCATTTTTAATATTGGGTTTGAACCTCTCAATACATTGCTGTTACTCTCACCATCAGTTTACAGGAATATAAGATGTTTTACTTAGAATTATAAAACTGGGCATACCAGACACAGAGTTACTGTTGCCTTTAGTTCACTAGTTTTTCCTCTCCACCCTTTTGCCTCGACTCCTAAAGCTGGCCTTCGATCTATTTTATTTTATTTCCAGTTTTGAAGAAGGGTTCAACCCGAAACGTCAACTCAAATTTCTCTCCACGGATGTTGCCTGACCTGCTGAGTTTTTCCAGCATTTCCTGTTGTTATTCCAAATTCTTAAACTCAGTTCCCTACTGAACCGAAACAGACCTGCCTTCAACCACCTCCAATCACAGCATCAAGAGGAGTTTGATTAAACTAGGTGGCTCATGTGGGAGGAATGCTTCTGAGCTATAACATTTGGTGATTTTGTGAACACTTCACCTTGATCCACTCAATAGAAAGTGAGCTCGAGCAGCTTGAGAAGTGACAACACCTTGCTCACTTCCAGTCAACTGACCCCTCTCCACACAACTAAGGTGTGACTAGCAACTTCACACCTTGAGAAGCCTGTCGAAATCCTTGTGGGTCTGAAAACTCAACCTTCAGTCTAGAGCTGAACATTCTAACAGGCTCACCTTCTCTGCTGAACATATACAAATGTCATTACAGTTGTGGTAAACACAGAGGTTAAGGGTTAAGTTATTAATGGATTTGATTGTGAGGGAGGCAGGAGAAAGGTGGACAAAAACAGAACGCATGCCTTGATCGTTTATTCTTGTATCTGAGTTGCCATCTGTTTCCCAACTCAAACACTTCCTGTGACAGTAGCCAGTCTAACAAAACAGCTACTAAAAATACACCTGCCACAGGAGTTATGTGAAAACATGGAACACATACAGGAAGTGCTTCGAATAACATGGAACATTTTGAAGTTGTGCTGTCTTGGATTAAAGCTCAGTCCTCATTATGTCTGAATGTACAAATCATGTGGAGCACGCAGACTTTAAGTTAAGCTTCCAATTGAAAACACATACTGTACCAGCCTCTACATGCAGTGCAGTACTGGGTTTCAGTGGCCACAATTGCTGGCTTGCTGAACAAAGTGGTCCCACCACACCGCTTCCTGTTTACTTTGTGCTGCCCAGAAGTTCACTCACACAAAAGCAACTCCCTGTACACCCCTGCAGGAGTCACATCCTCCCTGTCTTTTGATTGCATGTTCGATACTTCAGGAAATCTTTGCCCGTTGGATTACTATCTATCGATTACACACCTCACTGGACAGAAAAGAATCACTTTTCCTTTTACAAACTTAAGAAAAGCAGTTCTATAAATAGAAAATGCTGGAACACTCAGTAGGTCAGGCAGCATCTGTGGAGAGAGAAATCGAGTCAACGTTTCAGGTCATTGACCTTTCATCAGAACTGACGAAAGTTGGAGATGTAACAGGTTTTAAGCAAGTAGAGTCAGGGAAAGGGAGGAGGGGAGGAAAGAACAAAAAGGGAAGGGGAGGGATGATTAAATGACAAAAGGGGTGGTCATGGGACAAGTGGAGAAACAAAAAGATGGATCTAGAGGAGGCGTAAACGACAACAGCAGAGTCATCACCAGCAGCTGCTGTCCAGAAAAATGGGAGCAGTGGTTAGGATCTGAAATTGTTGAACTCAATTTTGAGTCCAGAAGGCTGTAAAGTGCCTAATCAAAAGATGAGGTGCTGTTTCCAGAGTTTCCGTTGAGTTTCATTAGAACAGTAGAGGAAGCCAAGGACAGAGAGGTCAGAATAGGAGTGGAATGGAGAATTAAAATGACAAGCAACCGAAAGCTCTGGGTCACGCTTGCGGACTTAACGGAAGTGTTCAGCAAAGCGATCACCCAATCTGCGTTGGGTCTCCCGAATGCAGAGGGGACCACATCATGGGCAGCGAATACAGTATACTAAATTGAAAAGTACAAGTAAATCGCTGTTTGGGGCCCTGGACGGTGGGAACGGAAGAGGTAAAGGGCAGGCGTTGCATCTCCCGTGCTTGCATGGGAAGGTGCCGTGGAAAGGGGAGAGGGTGTTGAGGGTGATTGAGGAGTGGACCAGGGTATCACACAGTGAACGGTCCCCCTTCAGAATGCTGAAAGGGAAGGGAAGAGAAAGGGGTGTTTGTTGGTGGCATCACGCTAGAGGTGGTGGAAAATGATACGTTGAATGTGGAGGCTGGTGGGATGGAAGATGAGGACAAGGGGAACCCTATCGTGATTCTGCGAGGGAGGGGAAGGGGTGAGAGCAGAGCAGGAAATGGGACGGACACGGCCGAAGCTCCTGTCAACCATGGTGGAGGGAAATCCTCAGTTGAGGAAAAAGGAAAACACTGGTATGGAAGGTGGCATCATCAGAACGTAAGAAAAGCAGTGGTAGTTTGCGGTCAGTCAGAAACTGCCGTAAAAATTGCACAATGCTTAACTGATAGCTATCATTTGGGTTTCTGCTGGAATCAGAGTTCCACTGACTCTCCAAGTGCTGCAGACATGCTCAACCAAACAAGATCACCCTGCCAGGGCTACAGCAGTTGTGTGTTGGATCAATAAAAATTCCATCAAAAGTTGACCTGATGGTCTTGCAAGCCTCAAATTGCTGAATGAAATAGGGCTTTCAGAAGCCATTTTCCCCCAATGTAGATCTTACTTCCAAAATGGATGAAAGAAAACAATTTTCAAGTTCAAAAAGCTTTAAATAAGTGAATAGGTGTTAGTTAGAAATAAAATAACAATTAAAAGCAGAGAAGAGAAAAAAGACACAGCTGACTAGGAAACGGGAAGATAGCATGAGCAAAAGGGCTTAAAGTTAATTGCTACTTTACACTTGTAATTTTTATTTTGGTTGTATAGGATTAAGATCACAGTGTATCAAGTTACTCCTGACATTTGAGTAGATTTATTACTGCAGTATAAAGGCCGCGTGCGAGCTGAAATCTTGCCAAAATGCCAGGCCCACGGGTGCCTGGAATTCCCCAGAGCTGCTGGCAGCCGAAGGTCAACACCCACATACTGGGGGTATCTAAAAATATCATAAGCAGTACAAGTAGATGCAGTGCAACTTATAGGTCCCAGTGCTCCGTGAATAGAGTATACCACAATTCATAGTTTAGCACATTCCCAAACAAAACAAGTGACCCTTCAAAAAGGTATGTTTCTTCCAGATTTTCCCCTCCACACTCTTCTCCGAAAGGTAGAAATTCCAAGTTTAAGCATGGCTCCAACAGCCTCCAGTACCCTGCCCAAGGTGTTATTCCATGTTTGAGTCTGGATAGGGTATGTGGGTGGGCTAAATATCTTGGCGGAAGATGGGCTGAGTGGGAAAAGAAATGAAAAAGAAATCACAGCTCAGCCAGATCCTGTCCTCACGAGACATGCACACACTTACTATCCGTGTCACTGGGCAGTCATCAAAAGCGGGGACATGCGTTTTTTTACACTTTCCCTGGCCCAAGACATATTGTTCTGGCTGCTGCGAGCTAACACAGCATAGGGATCGAACTGGCACCTTCCTAGTCAGTAGCACACAATGCAAGGTAGTTTGCAAGTTATTTTTGTCATCACTAACACAGATGCTCTCGTGCTGCAAGCTATTCCCCACCAGACAAGTCCAATTCAAACTTCAGAAAAAATGCAAAAGCTCCCCCTATGGCTGAGTAAATAACATGAGCCATGTAGTCCTGAGCTCCCGGAAGGAAATCCCTACTGTATGATGAGTTCGTTGATCTCAGCCACTTCAGCAGTTGGGATGTTACAATCTGCCTCAGCACTCGTTGACAAAGAATGGAGAGGAAGGGGAGAAGGGAAATCAACCTGGGTTCCCACTCCTCATCACGATACAGTGATACGTTCCGAAAAATGCTTTACATGGACGTGGGTTGAGGCAGGACTGAGTCCAGTGCGGGGCAGGGAAGTGAAGTGCAACGAAGACAACCTCCGATTCTCTCTTGCTCATTCAGGGGCAAGCTCAGCTAACCTTGGTGCTGCTTCAAAGTACTCGTCAGAGATCAGGAGCACATCTTGTAGGAAAATGCGGTTTGGGAATCAGAAGGACAAAATCCCACATCCCATCACTTCATGGGCAATGACTCGTCACTGATGTGCATTCACACTGACTCAACTCAGAAACTTCTTTGAGATGAATTTAACCCAACAACACAATAGCAATTAAATTATACGTGTTTGGCTGTGGACTGGTGATGTTTAATAGCTACGGAAGCCACTACCACAGTGACTGCTCCAAGTACAACCCCTCCTCCGTTAGATCCGTGTGTTAATGGAGACACGGAATGCAGGAGTTGATTTAACAAGTGTTTACTGAACAAAGTCTGGAGGTGAACTAACTACACAAGACGCTATACAGGCTTATATACCCGAGTGGTCACTACTGGTACTACAGTACACAGGGGCTTCAAAAACATAGTTCCTCTTAAAAGGTACATACACTACACTCCCCCAAACAATGAAACAACCTATAACTCTGACTATGAACCTCCTCCCTATTGTGCAGCATTTCCAATTCTTTGGCCTAACTGCCAATTAGTATCAAATCTAACGGCAGGTTTTATTCTAGCTCATCTAAGAAGCATCACAGAGGAGACTAATCATCCCAGTCCCCTTAAGTGAGCCTCCCAACAAACAGCACGAAGTGCCTTTCATGAAGCATGTCTGTATCAATGTGGTTCATTATTCAACATGAACCACAATCACTGCAGAGAAACAGTAGCTGCTACCTCGAACACAAGTGTCTCGCTGTATAACAAATCCACAATGCAGCTTGCTGCTACTCAGGGAAGTTGAGCTTTGTCCCCAAGTTGCACTAAACTCAGTAAAGCAGCTCTTTAGATCACCACCTGTTGGTGAACAGAGCAGGCTGCTGAAATTAGAAGGGAACTGTTAAAAGCAACAGCTGCACTAAAGCAGACATCAAAAGCTGTCAAGTCAACCAACAAAAGTAATGGTAATTCATTTTGTGTTCAGACAGTGAAGCAGCAGCAGGAAAAGACTGCTCAATACCAATATCCCAGAAAAGAACTTCAACATGCATCTCATTTACAGTAACAAACCCCAGGAACTTTCCTTTCTCATACATCAGGGTACAACTATTTCAAACCAGATACCCAAACACACCATAAAAAAACATGTATAGACAACGCACAAGGAGCAGCTGCCCAAACAGTCCACAGAGCTCCAAACTCACCACCTTTCTACTCGAGCATAAGCGACTGAGCCCACTGTCTGTCACTCTACGCAACTGAATCTGTGCATTTCAAGAAAACCACTCCTATGAAGACTGTCCTAATCAACAGCAGCGACACAAACGCAAGTTCACAAACGCGTGAAAATTCTAACTCCAACGTTGCAGTGAGCAGTAAATTTAACAGATTCTCTGAAAGCTGCCCCTGCACCTCGGGCTTGGACCTGCAGCAGAAAAGCAGAGCTGTAAAAGTTCCCCAGCTGGTTTGACAAATAGTACATCGGATATTTCAGTGGAGCAAACTTTCTCCCAGCTCCAATTCCGGAAGGCACTAGGGTTGAAGCGAGTACATCAAATCCAGTGGGCTCTACATAAAACCATACACTTGACCCAGGCCCAACCATGACTTGAGCACAGAATTCCATGGACGAACAATTCCTACTGTCCAAGACTCCAGCTATAAGCAAAGCATTGTACAAAAATCACATATCCAGCAAAAAGGTTCCATTTACCCAGCTTTCAAACACTCATCTCAATGAATAATCGTGCCATTGCCAATTCCATCTAGAAGCACCATATTTAAAAAATCTGAAACACTCTGCTTTGCAAAACTTGTTAAGCGCCTGCTGCTGACTCTTGTTCAGACTGAATTGTTGCATTAATTAACGATAAACGATTTTCCAAGTACAAAAAGTTGCACAAGCAGTTTATGTCAAGTCCTAACTCAAACACAATCCTGATCCAAGCATAACATTTCTTGGCACTCAAGTCACAAGTTTGTCATGATTGGACTCGGCAAGCAAATTCCTGGCAAAGTCCAGAGAGAAGCAAATACTTACCAAATCAGTATCTGTTCAGGGTTTAGTTAGCCTTGCGACTGTACCAAGGATTCCACCCAAAGTACATGGGAGCATACCTGCCAGCAGACCAGTATTCCTACACACAATACAGTTTTTAGTGGAGTTAGTCACATGTCCCAATGCCTTCAAAACAACAGGAAATGCATCTAGAGTAGATTTCTTTTTTTTTTAAAGTGCCTTAGTTAAGGGAGCACATTCATCACAGACGAATAATGTTCTGGGAATAAAAAAAACCTGCAATGCTGGTGACTAAACACAAATTTGCAGGAAAAAGTTGTGCGACTAGAGGTTCAGGTAGCATTTCGTATATCTCCATAGCTTGGGTTGAAAGTTAATTATATTATGACATATACATTGGTCAGGAAACTAGAAATAACCTCAAAATAAAAAAATGAATTAAATTCAGCATGGAAAGTAGACACACACTGCTGTGAAATACTATTCCATCAACTGCATGCTGTTGCTGCGAGACAAGATCCACAAAGGTTCCAGTTAGTCCGCTCCCACGCTTGATTATCTGTGAAATGAGCAAAATCTGACCAACAGCTCCAAAAAAGCTGAAACAACTTCCAAAAAACTGGCACCATGATTGTAAGCTTATGACTTGTAGAAACAAGTAGTTGCATAGCTTTGTCTTTTAAGCGGTCAGTACACAAACATTTCTTTACTTATAGCGGGACTAGCTGAAGAGCTCTTGCAGAGCGCCGGCACGGGCTCAACGGGCCGAATGGCCTCCTTCTGCGCTGTAACCATTCTATGATTCTCGTGGAAGTAAAAAAACATTTTAAATCATTACATTTGATTTAAACATTCTCATTAATTTTAAGCACTTTTATATTTCATAATCTTAAAGAAAAAAACTTTGAGACCATGACTTCCCCAACTGTTAACTGAACTGTCCCATACCCAAAACACTTCATAAAGGCACTGTTCCCCCTCCAGCCCCGGTTAGCAGAGACACCATGCAAAATACAGCTCCATATCCTTTCAAAAGGGACATTCTCTTTTCCTCCAACGTTTCCATTTCATACTTACATTCATCCACCGTGAATTGAAGTTAGCATTCTTTTCCCCCTCCAATGACATCAATTCTTAATCTTACCCCTCCCAGTTCGTGCAGGAATTCTTGACCCCCCACAAACTTACGTTGGCACTTTTCCAATCCTCCATTAATGTCGGCATGGTGTCCCCACTTCCCTCGAGTCCACGATGGCATTCTCCTTCTTCCCCCATCCTAAAACACCAATCCCAGCTTCCACCCTTTCCTTATCCCCTTCATGTCTCCACTGTCCATCCATTGTCCCCGTCCCCCTCATCTCCTTCTGCCATTCATTTCACCATTGAATGCCACTAATTCATCATAGAAATTTACAGCACAGGAGGCCGCCATTTGGCCCATCTTGTCCGTGGCAGCTGACAAAGAGCTATCCACCCCAATCCCACTTTCCAGCCCACTGGAAACAGCCTCCCAGTCACAAAAACACCAATCAACCATTACCCTTTGTTTCCTGCCTCTGAGCCCATTTTGGATCCAACTTGCCACTTTGCCTTGGATCCCATGGGCTTTTACTTTCGTGACCAGTCTGCCATGCGGGACCTTATCAAAAGCCTTGCTAAAATCCATACAGACTACATCAAACGCACTATCCTCATCGACCCTCGTTACCTCCCAAAAAATGTAATCGATTTAGTCAGACACGACCTTCCCTTAACAAATCCAGGCTGACTGTCTCTGATTAATCCGTGTCATTCTAAATGAAGATTTATTCCGTCCCTCAGAATTTTTTTCAAATAATTTTCCCACCACCGAGATTAGGCTGACTGGCCTGTAATTAGTTGGTCTATCCCTTTCTCCCTTCTTAAACAACGGTACCACGTAAGCAGTCCTCCGGCACCACACCTGTAGCCAGAGTCTCTGCTATCTCCTCTCTTACTTATTTCAACAGTCTGGGCTATATTTCATCCGGGCCTGGGGATTTATCCACTTTCAAAGATGCTGAACCCCTTAATACTTCCTCTTTCACTATGTTTATTTCAATCAGTCCCCTTTATTGTCACTGCCTCCCACTCCAGCTCCAAGCAGAATCCAGTTGCTCATGGATCAGACTGGAGCCATCCACTCCTCAAAATAGCCTCTGTATAATTGAAGAGGAAACTCTGGCAAGAGGTTCTCACCTGCAGGAAAGGGAGAAGCCAGGATCACTGCCATTAGGTGTGGTGTCGCAGAAGCAGGACCCTGGTCCAGTTCATTGGCACCCAGGCTCGGGTATGAGCGGGTGGGCTAGCAGACAAAATGGGGACTTGAGTTGAAGTGGGGAGGAGAGCTGAACAGCAGTAAAAATTAAGCGTTATTACTGAAGGGAGGGAGGTTAGCCTGAACTGACACACTGATTGCCCCCCAAAACACTTTTGGTGTGAAATGCTGATGATTGACATGTGGTGATGATTGAAATGTGACAACTGGTTCTGACTACCACCGGTGGGGACAACATACTCACCAACAGTATGGAATACAAAATGTAAAGCTGTAAGTTCTTTCCAATTCAATGAACATGACCAAACAGAAAATTCCACCAAATTCAGCAAATAAAGCATAATCCTTGAACTCCCTCATTTGCTCAGCAAGATAATCCAGCAATCAGCTGAGCCACACAGAGCAAGACAGTCTCAGCTTCAACTCTGTTAGCTGACCTCAGCTGGAAGGCCCCAAAATTAAACTTGGCACCTCTTGGTCAGAAAGGGCAAAAATGCGACAAGGGTCCATTTCTGATATCTATGCAAAGACTCCTATTGGAAATGCAAGAACATCAGATCAGGAGAGAATCAGAGTTGCCTATGGTGCACTGGGCTGAAATAGGTTGTGGACTCTCACTCACGTCCAGGCTCACAAATCAACAATGGCAACTTGGGCAAAGTATTGGAGGGCCATCACTGCTCATTCAGCTGTGTTTCAGCAAGGAGTCTATGCTTTCAGGAGTATAAATAAAGGGGGGGGGCAATAAAAAAGGACACTATCCTTTCAGTGGGTACTGCCTTAAAATAGCTTACTTTCCACAGGAAACTCAAAGCTGAAGGTGAGCATGCTGGTGCAGCAGGCTGTTAAGGCGGCAACTGGTATGTTGGCCTTCATAGCGAGAGGGTTTGAGTACAGTAGCAAGGATGTCTTGCTGCAGTTGTACAGGGCCTTGGGTGAGACCACACCTTGAGTATTGTGTGCAGTTTTGGTCGCCTTATCTAAGGAAGGATGTTCTTGCCATGGAAGGAGTGCAGCGAAGATTCACCAGGCTGATACCTGGGATGGCAGGAATGACGTATGAGGAGAGATTGGGTCGATTGGGCTTCTACTCGCTGGAGTTTAGAAGAATGAGAGGGGATCTCATTGAAACTTATAAAATTCTAACAGGACTAGACAGACTAGATGCTGGAAGGATGTTCCCGATGGCGGGGGAGTCCAGAACCAGGGGTCACAGTCTAAGGATAAGGGGTAGGTCATTTAGGACAGAGATGAGGAGGAATTTCTTCACCCAGAGAGTGGTGAACCTGTGGAATTCTCTACCACAGAAGACAGTTGAGGCCAATTCATTAAATATATTCAAGAAAGAGTTGGATATATTTCTTAAGGCTAAAGGGATCAAGGGATATGGGGAGAAGGCAGGGACAGGGTACTGAATTTGGATGATCAGCCATGATCTCATTGAATGGCGGAGCAGGCTCGAGGGGCCGAATGGCCTACTCCTGCTCCTATCTTCTACGTTTCTAAAGCTTCAAAGACAACTGTGTGTTCACATTAACACATGGAGCATGAGCAGCCATTTCAGATTGAACTCAGGTGGGATAATTCCTATTGAAATACAGTATCACAGTTTAAAGACAGGAGCAGCAGCCAGGACTGATCAGGATTTACTAATTAACACTCCTCCTAAATTCACACTGCTCATTTTGCTTTAAGCAGAGATGGGGAGATTTCTTGCTTTGTCGCTTATCAGACCAGTCAGACTCTCAATGTCAATTCCGTGTAACAAAATACTCCAATCCTAGAAGATGATTCATTTCTAAGGTCTAAAGGCATTTTAAAATTGAAGAAAGATCTACATTCAAGGCAGACATATATTTTACGCTGTCTACTAGCTAAACAGCTCACACTGACAAAAGACTATGACAATAGAAAGTGACTTTTGCAAATCTATCACAAGAACATTTGAAACGAGAAAAAAAAGTCAAGCTCGCACCTTTCACACTCCATGCATGACGACGTCAATTGTGGATTTACTTCCCCACCAGTAAAGACCTCTATAATCTCAAGCAGCAAATTGAATCAAACAGCTCTTTTAATTTCTATATCTTTCTCCCCATTTGGATTACGACTGCATATGTTAGCAATATTCAGATTTGCAGCATTCCCATGTAACATACTGGCATGAAAACTATTGCACATTCATTTAAGTGTGAGCAAAGCAGGCCGATGAAATAAATGCTTACCAGAGAATAATTAGTCTTTAATCATAAAACAAGTTAGATTTAATTTTCAGACAATAGCTATAGTGTACCATCTCCTGACTTATGTTGTACTATTTATAGACTATTGCAGCTCGGAGATAAAATCATGCCAGGGTGCTGGATTATGTTCTAAATTCTGAGTCATAGTGTTAAAAAAAAATTGTGATGTGAAGGATACACATAGTTCCCAGATTTAAACCCTGGGAAAGTACAACCCAACAGGGACAAGCCAAACCACCAGCTCCTTTTTGTCAATACATAACCAGAAACAGACCCACATTTCCCACTCACCGCAGTGTCAGTGATTCATTCCTTCAATGCCAATCTTTTAACAAACTGACGGGGTGCGCTGCTACTATCTCTCCCTTTCCAGGTTAACATTTTGAAGTCTTCACCCTCTGCAAGTCTCATCAGGCACACACCATTCCTCTTGTAAGAGGATAGACAATTGAGTTACTCTCACTTCAGAAGAAGCTACTGAAGCTAGGATAGAATCTGGAACAGTACCCATGGATTGGAGGGTAGTTAATGTTACCCCACTATTCAAAAAAGGTGGGAGAGAAAAAACGGGGTATTACAGACCGGTAAGCCTGACATTGGTAGTGGGGAATATGCTAGAGTCAATTATAAAAGATGTAATAGCAGAGCACTTGGAAAACAGTGACAGGATCGGACAAAGTCAACATGAATTTACAGAAGGTAAATCGTGCTTGACTAATCAACTGGAATTTTTTGAAGATGTAACTGGTAAAATAGATAAGGGAGAACCAGTGGATGTGGTGTATTTGGACTTTCAAAAGGCTTTCGATAAGGTCCCGCATAAGATATTAGCGTGTAAAGTTAAGGCACATGGGATTGGGAGCAAGGTATTGACTTGGATAGAGAACTGGTTGGCAGACAGAAAGCAAAGAGTTGGAATAAACGGGTCTTTTTCCGAGTGGCAGGCAGTGACTAGTGGGGTACCGCAGGGATCGGTCCTTGGACCCCAGCTATTCACAATATACATTAATGATCTAGATAAGGGAACTAGATGTAATATCTCCAAGTTTGCAGACGACACAAAGCTGGGTGGGCGTGTGTGCTGTGAGGAGGATGCCGAGAAACTCCAGTATGATTTGGATAGGTTGGGTGATTGGGCAGAAGCATGGCAGATGCAATATAACGTGGATAAATGCGAGGTTATCCACTTTGGTGTCAAAAACAGGAAGGCAGATTATCTGAATGGCAATAGATTGGGAGAAGGGGAAGTGCAACGAGACCTGGGTGTCCTTGTGCACCAGTCGCTGAAGGTAAGCATGCAGGTGCAGTAGGCGGTTAAGAAGGCAAATGGTATGTTGGCCTTCGTAGCGAGAGGGTTTGAGTACAGGAACAAGGATGTCTTGCTGCAGTTGTAAAGGGCCTTGGCGAGACCACATCTGGAGTATTATGTGCAGTTTTGGTCACCTTATCTGAGGAAGGATGTTCTTGCCATGGAGGGAGTGCAGCGATGATTCACCAGGCTGATACCTGGGATGGCAGGAATGACGTACAAGGAGAGGTTGGGTCGATTGGGCTTATACTCGCTGGAGTTTAGAAGAATGAGAGGGGATCTCATTGAAACTTATAAAATTCTAACAGGACTGGACAGACTAGATGCAGGTAGGATGTTCCCGATGGTCGGTGAGTCCAGAACCAGGGGTCACAGTCTAAGGATAAGGGGTAAGCCATTTAGGACAGATGAGGAGGAATTTCTTCACCGTGAAAGTGGTGAACCTGTGGAATTCTCTACCACAGAAGGTAGTGGAGGCCAATTCATTAACTATATTCAAGAAGGAGTTGGGTATTTTTCTTAAGGCTAAAGGGATCAAGCGATATGGGGAGAAAGCAGGGACAGGGTACTGAATTTGGGTGATCAGCCATGATCTCATTGAATGGCGGAGCAGGCTCGAGGAGCCGAATGGCCTACTCCTGCTCCTATCTTCTATGTTTCTATTGTAAGATTCAAAATTTTCAGCAATAATCACGCAAGAAAATAGGGTTAATAAGACAGTTTTATTGACCAAAAGAAGCTTGTACAGAAAAACCTTTGATAAAAGGGCATACAAAATGGCCGCCAGGCCGCGTGATCAGTTTCGGGGACCATTTGATTTCTGTTACTGCAAGCCAGACAGGCTTGTGGATTGAGGACAGTAAGCCTGCGAAAGCCAGTATCGGGAAAACGAAACTCAGGGAACTGAGCATACATATTAATTGGATTCTAAGTACAGGACAGTCTTGGGTTACAGGATGAGGCCCATCAAGAAATGGGCGGACAATTGAATGAACACTTAAACCCATTTACTGTACAAAGGAAAACCGTTTGACAGCCATCAAGGGCAATCTCCAGACCGATCAATATACGAACCGAGTTACGATGACAAAGTAAAAGACATTATCGGCCCAGGAAGGCCAGTTAAGCTATCACCGGCTCCCGTTACAAGACAAAGCGCCCCTGCAGAGATTTCTGCCCGCCAAAAATATTACAAAGACAGGACTATGATCTGGCGGGAGATAAGACTGTCCCAAAAGGGTGTAACTATGGATTTGAAAAGTCCATCAACACACACTGGACACTACGCTTCACTTCGGAGCTTCTACGACTCTTCAGTTAAGGCAGCACTTCGGTTTCGGAACGTGGTCGGTGTTCGGCCAGGCAAGGCTCGGCCACGACGGGAAGACGACGAGGGTGGCCCGGGTACTTTTGTCGAGAGATCATCGACGACCCAGGCCGAAGGAGAAGACACCCTCCAGCTCTGTTTCGAAGGATAACAATGACTGCATAAAGAAAGCAATTCAGTATCAGCGTCCCGTCCCGGGGAAGACCCTCAGAAGGACAATCATTATGACTGTATGAAAGGACACTCCAGGCCTAGCAGTCCAGTGCCTCAACATCCCATTCGGTAACGGACCTTCCATGTGCATTTCTACAACATCACATCGGTAGCAGAGTCTCCATGTGCATCCAGTTCTTTGGCAGCCTTTCAGTAAAGGTAACACAGGTTTAACGGATTTTCATCCATGACGAGCGCTCATCAAGGCTGTATCTGCTGCTGCATCGCGTAAGAAAACAAACTGCGCCAGAAGTTTCCAAATCCACGTGACGACGGAAAGCTGTGCCAAAAAGGCTGCGAACCCCCGTTTCGCGAATCTGAAAGTGGTGAGCATGATCCCGAGTTCCTCAAGTCGAAACTTAGTTTAGGTCTAGGGGAGGGGGTTAAGGGTAATCGTAATGTGTTTCCCCTTTTACGATGTGCCGTGTGTTCCCCATTTCCATAGAGTTAAGTTTATAGATGTGTGCATGCTTGTAGTTACTTTAATCTGTGCTTATGACATGTATTTTATAATGCTGCAAACTGTTTAATAATAAAAGCATCCATTTCGTGCTATTCAACCTGGTCTATTGAGTTTTTCTCTGCACTACAGTTCCCTGCACCTAAGTCCAAGGTCTAGAACCGTAGGGAAGAGTGGGTCGAACCACTCAAGGGTAATTATTGCACGAAGCCTGGTAGGAGACCAGAACGAGCAAGAGAAACCCCCTACACTATGGAGGGCTACTGAGAGTCTGGAGGCTAAAACAAACAGTTATGGATCTGACCCTTTAAGTTACATCATTTTGTGTCTTGGCCTGGTTCTTCATTTGCACACCACAATAAGAAACCCCCAACACAAACAGCTCAGGTTCCTTAAATAGTCAAAAAGACAAGTTCTGTTCAAGTAACCCACAATGCCCAGCTTCTGACTTTTTCTTAGAAAATTGAAGTATGCATTAAGATTTGAAAGAAAGAACTTTAAATATACCTCCACAGTTTTGGTCTACTTATCTGAGAAAGGACATACATGCCTTAGAGGTGGTGCAACGAAGGCTCACTAGATTGATCCCTGGGAATGGTAGTGTAGTGGTAATGTCACTGGACCCGTACTCCAGAGGCCTGGACTAATGATCCAGAGACATGAGTTCACATCCCACCACGGCAGTTGGGGCAGTTAATTAAATAAATCTGGAATAAAAAGCTACTATCAGTAATGGTAACAATGAAACTATCGGATTGTCGGAAAATCCAATCTGGTTCACTAAAGTCCGCAAGAAACCTGGCACCCTTACCCGGTCTGGCCTATATGTGACTCCAGACCCACAGCAATGTGGTTGCCTCTTAACTGCCCTCTGCAACGGCCTAGCAAGCCACTAAGTTGTAACAAACCACAAGAAGAATGAAACCGGACGGACCACCCAGCATCGACCTCGGCAATGGCACACCCAGCCCAGTCGACCCTGCAAAGTCGTCCTCACCAACATCTGGGGACTTGTGCCAAAACTGGGAACGCTGTCCCAAAGACTCGTCAAGCAACAGCCTGACATAGTCATATTCAGAATTATACCTTTCAGCCAATATCCCAAACTCTTCCATCACCATCCCTGGGTGTGCTGTCTCACTGGCAGGACAGACCCACCAGGGGTGGCAGTGCAGTCGGGAAGGAGTAGCCCTGGGAGTGCTCAACATTGACTCCGGACCCCATGATGTCTCATGAAGTCAGGTCAAGCATGGGCAAGGAAACCTCCTGCTGATTACCATTTACTGCCCTCCCTCAGCTGATGAATCCGTATGCCTCCATGTTGAACACCACTTGGAAGAAGCACTGAGAGTAGCAAGGGCACAGAATGTACTCTGGGTGGGGGACTTCAATGTCCATCACCAAGAGTGGCTCAGTAGCACCACTACTGACCAAGCTGGCAGAGTCCTGGGCCTGCGACAGGTGGTGAGAGAACCAACACGAGGGAAAACCGTACTAAACCTACTTGTCCTCACCAGTCTACCTGTCGCAGATGCACCTGTCCATGACAGTATTTGTAGCAGTGACCACCACACAGTTATTGTGGAGACGAAGTCCTGTCTTCACACTGAGGACACCCTCCATCGTGTTGGGTGGCACTACCACCATGCTAAATGGGATAGATTCAGGACAGATCTAGCAGCTCAAAACTGGGCATCCATGAGGCGCTGTGGGCCATCAACAGCTGCAGAATTGTATTCCACCACAATCTGTAACCTCATGGCCCAGCACATCCCTCACTCTACCATTACCATCAAGCCAGGGGACCAACCCTGGTTCAATAAGGAGTGTAGAAGAGCATGCCAGGAGCAGCACCAGGCGTACCTAAAAATGAGGTGCCAACCTGGGGAAGCTGCAACATAGTACTACATGCATGCTAAAAAGCAGAAGCAGCATGCTATAGACAGGGCTAAGCGATCCAACAATCAAATCAAAGCTCTGCAGTCCTGCCACATCCAGTTGTGAATGGTGGTGGACCATTAAACAACTAACTGGAGAAGGAAACTCCACGAATATCCCCATCCTCAATGGTGGTGGAGCCCAGCAAGTGAGTGCAAAAGACAAGGCTGAAGCGTTTGCAACCATCTTCAGCCAGAAGTGCAGAGTGGATGATCCATATCGGCCTACTCAAGGTCCCCACCATCACAGAAGCCAGTCTTCAGCCAATTCCATTCACTCCACGTGATATCAAGAAACGGCTGAGTGCACTGGATACAACAAAGGCTATGGGCCCCGACAACATCCCGGCCATCATGCTGAAGACTTGCGCCCCAGAACTAGCCACGCCTGTAGCCAAGCTGTTCCAGTACAGCTGCAACACTGGCATCTATCCGACAATGTGGAAAACTGCCCAGGTATGTCCTGTCCACAAAAAACAGGACAAATCTAACATGGCCAATTACCACCCCATCAGTCTACTCTCAATCATCAGCAAAGTGATCGAAGGTTTCATTGACAGTGCTATCAAGCAGCACTTACTCACCAATAACCTGCTCACTGATGCCCAGTTTGGGTTCCACCAAGACAACTCGGCTCCCGACCTCATTACAGCCTTGGTCCAAACATGGACAAAGGAGCTGAATTCCAGAGCTGAGGAGAGAGTGACTACCCTTGACATCAAGGCAGCATTTGACCGAGTGTGGCATCAAGGAGCCCTAGTAAAACTGAAGTCAATGGCAATCGGGGGTGTGGGGGGGCGGAAAACTCTCCACTGGCTGAAGTCATACCTACCACAAAGGAAGATGGTTATGCTGGTTGAACGTCAATCATCACAGCCCCAGGACATCGCTGCGGGAGTTCCTCAGGGCAATGTCCTAGGCACCTGCTTCATCAATGACCTTCCCTCCAACATAAGGTCAGAAATGGGTATGTTCGCTGATGACTGCAGTGTTCAGCGCCATTCACAACTCCTCAGATAACAAGGCAGTCCATGCCTGCATGCAACAAGACCTGGATGTCGTTCAGGCTTCAGCTGATAAGTGGCAGGTAACATTCGCGCCACAGAATACTCGGCAATGACTATATCCAACAAGCGAGAGTCTAACCACCATCAACATCCTGGGGTCACCTTAACTTAACTGGACCAGCCACATAAATACTGTGGCAACAAGAGCAGGTCAGAGACGAGGTATTCTGTGGCGAGTGTCTCACCTCCTGACTCCCCAAAGCCTTCCATCTACAAGGCACAAGTAAGGAGTGTGATGGAATACTCTCCACTTGCCTGGATGAGTGCAGCTCCAACAACACTCAAGAAGCTCGACACCATCCAGGACAAAGCAGCCCGCTTGATTGGCACCCTATCCACCACCTTAAACATTCACTCCCTCCACCACCGGCGCACTGTGGCTGCAGTGTGTACCATCTACAAGATGCACTGCAGCAACTCACCAAGGCTTCTTCGGCAGCACCTCCCAAACCCGTGACCTCTTCCACCTAGAAGGACAAGGGCAGCAGGCGCATGGGAACACCACCACCTCCAAGTTCCCCTCCAAGTCACACACCATCCTGACTTAGAAGTATATCGCCGATCCTTCATCGTCGCTGGGTCAATATCCTGGAACTCCCTACCTAACAGCACTGTGGGAGTACCTTCACCACACGGACTGCAGCGGTTCAAGGCGGCAGCTCACCACCACCTTCTCAAGGGCAATTATGAATGGGCAATAAATGCTGGCCTTGCCAGCGACTCCCACATCCCATAAACGAACTTAAAAAAAGGATGAGAGGCTTGTCTTATGAGGAGAGATTGAGCCTATACTCTCGAGTTTAGAAGAATGAGAGATGGCCTCATTGAAACATACAAGATTCTGAGGGGGATTGACAGGGTAGAAGCGGAGAGGTTGTTTCCCTTGGCTGGAGAGTCTAGAACTAAGGGGCATCGTTTCAGGATAAGGGTCGGCCATTTAAGATTGAGATGAGGAAGAATTTCTTCACTCAGAGGGTTGTGAATCTTTGGAATTCTCTACCTCAAAGGGCTGTGGAAGCTGAGTCGTTGAGTATATTCAAGGCCGAGATGGATTGATTTTTGGACTCGTGGGGAATCAAGGGATATGGAGATCGGGCGGGAAAGTGGAACTGAAGTCGAAGATCAGCCATGATCTTATTGAATGGCGGAGCAGGCTTGAAGAGCCATATGGCCTGCTTCTGCTCCTAATTCTTATATTCTCATTGTGTCCACAAGACATTGTAAAGTTGTTCACAACCCATGAATTTGTTTTGAAGTGGTTGCTTATTTGTCGGCAAATGCAACAGCTGATATGCCCACAGCAAGTTGCACAAATGAAATTCAAGCCCAGTTAATCTTATTTAGTGATGTTGATTGAGGAAGGCACTGGAGCGATACCAGGAGAACTCCCTAATCTTATAATAGTGGCGCTGGAACTTTCACATCCACTTGAACAGGCAAAGCGAGCCTCAGTTTAACATCTGATCCATAAGAAGGCACCACACACAAAGCAGCACTTCCTCAGTACCACCATGAAGTCAGCTTGAATTATGCACAAATCCTGGACTTAGAAGCAAAGAGTTACTGCTGAGCTAAGTTAACACTTGACTCACAGGCAACTCTCCCTACAGCTCAAGGAGGCCAAAGTTTTCCGGACATGCTACTTAACAATTCAGCCCAGAATAATCCCAAGTTAAGTTCCGTGCACCCTACACCTTTGCGGTCACTGACCTACACTGGCTCCCGTTCCAGCAAAGCCTCGATTTAAAAAATTCTCATCAGCCATGTCCCTACCCCGCCCTACAACCCACCAAGAACTCTGCAGTCCTCCAACTCTGGCCTCTTGTGTATCCTCCACCTCCTTCGCCCCAGCATTTGTAGTAATGCCTTCAGCCGTCTAGGCCCTCAGCTTTATAACTTCCTCTCTCAACCTCTCCACCTGTCTCTCTGCTTTTAAGACCTTCTCTTTGACCAAGCTTTTGGTTACCTGTTCTGATATGTCCTTTGGCTCAGTGCCAATTTTTGGCTGATTTGCTCCTGTGAAGCACCTTACCATATTTTACTATGTTAAAGAGGCTATATAAATGCAAGTTGCTGTTAAAATGTTGCTTTGTGCTCAGTTAGGTAACCTCAACCAGCCAAGCAATGGGCAACCATCATAGGCATTAACGTGCCTTGGTAAAAAGCAAACATTCCACTAATCTCTGCTGGAAAATGTGCATGTATGGACATCAGAGGAGCATAAAATGGAACTCGGCTGTACATGTTGCTCCCTCTTTCGCCTTCTACATACAGTCAAACAGACTGCCAAAGCTCATAGTATAAGCTTACGCATGAAGAATATTCAATTGGGTGAGGTACCAAAGGCCTGCCAGCATTCATGGACCTGTGAAATATTGATGAGTTACCCCTGACAGCACAGGAGGAGAAAGAAAAAGACTGGAAAATTAGGGGAAAAACCTTGTACAGGCTTGCATTTCTTTTCACTTGGATAATGCTTGTGTGTTTTTTTTTAAGAAACACACCAAAACGTTGAAATGCAACTTACATTAATCTGTAGAAAGATTCAAGTGGCACTGCACCTCTGCAGGACCAATTAGTGCCAAATATGAGTGCAGTTCTCAGCTGTGACCGGACACCTACTGGGAATGGGTAGAGCATGCTGTGACTTATTCCACTTCATCCTTTGTCCATTCTGTCTGTTAAAAATCACATCTAAGAGTGCAAGGACAGTGCAAAAGTGCTAAGTAAATATTTAAAATAAAGCTCAATCGACAAATCATGATATTGTATAAGATTATGCCATTAATCCGCTCTTTTCAGTGGAAACTTCATCTCGTAGAACTCCCTAATCCCCCCTCTTGCTCTATCGGAATAATTATGCTCAAGAATTAATTTAACAGTGGAAAGACAGATGAAATGATTACACAAGTCTTGCATACTGCCCCATACACAGTGATCCCATCAACAGCTTTGCCAGTATTTGAAAAAAAAATGCTAGTCCATTAAAGAACTGCCACTGGATATTAGATTAGCTGAAGTCACTGAGACATTCAGTAACTACATTTTAGTCAATAGCAGACAAGAGTGACGGGTGAATAACTGATTTGTCAACAGTGGTCAAGAGACTGATGTGAAACTGTATGTATGTATGTATAACGTGCATCATAATGAAAAATCTAATCAAGTAACCCCCACCGAACAGGATATCCCATTCAAATCAATCCATGGACAAGCTACACTGCTCACAGCATGCGCCCTTCCACCATGTGGTGTTTAGAGGAAGTGGAGACAATCAAAGTTTCATAAACAGGCAACTACTGCAAGACCAAAATACTGTATTTAACCTTAGCCATAACAGTTCTTCAAATGAAGAAAAAACAGATGTTCTGCAGCAAAGTGAACAGATGAACAATTAACCTCATGGTACACAGATCAAAGTTAAAGGCAGATATTCACCCTTCTGCTGTTCCATTCAAACTGGATTTCCAAAATAATGCACAGGTACCATATATATCTATCTATCTTCCATCACCCTCACTTGTATTTTTTGTGAAATACTGTACACTAGCTATACCATTAACAACCAGGTTCTAACCACTACATGTGTCATTTCAGTTTGTTACTATCTGCCATGATTAGCATTCTCTTCTGTATCCACAGCAGTACATGCCTAATAGCAGACAATACCAGTTATATCTTTTATTCAAAACAGCACTATGTATACCTTACAGGAAAAAGCCTGATTAAATCACAAGGACATGATGAAAATGGGAACTTAAGCAATATGTGATTTTAACAATTCTGCTTCACACTGCACTGGGAGCAGTAGGGGGCTATGTACAGGAAAAAAATTAATTGTTCAAATTCATGTTTCAACTGTGTTCATGGAATTAATCAACATGATCTTAACATAGCCTCTTGGTTTATATACTGTTAAGAGTTGCAGGCTGCAATTTAACACAACTTGAAACTCTATACTGAAAGTTGTAATTTAAAAAAAATGTTGTTGCTACTTTTTAATGAAAGCAAGAGCACCCGGTCCTACTTGTTTAAATGAACGCAAAATTAAGAGAAAAAAAAGACCAGAATCAAAAGTGACTTTAAAATGCTCCCTTGAAATATATCTATTAAAAGGGTGTGTCCCTATTTCCCCTTCTCCCTTAAACCCAAGAAAATATGGACCGAGAAGCAAATATATATGCAGTAAAAATCAAATCTATGCAATCATTCATTTTAAATTAGAACGCCCAAGGAAGCAGGAAATGACCCTGACTGCAAAGTCTTGAATATAGATTCACAATTTTATTTTTAAACCGTGACTGTGGCACTCAAAATTTTGCACCTTCACAGTTTACTACAGTATTGTTCTATTTCTATGGTTGTATTTCTTAAAATACATTGCCTGGGAGTTCAAGGTTACAAAGAGGCAGGGATTCCTGATCTCGTAATACGGAGATGATTCAGAGGTATCACAGTAATCCGATACTTGCTTCAATTACTGCAAATGCTGCTGCATTAGACTGCACAATATGCCTAATAAAGTTGTTATTGGTTGTAAAAAAGGATAGTTTGGTGGATCAAAACACTGAACCAGAAAGTGGTACTGCAGTACTTGGGAAGTGTTACAACTGCAACTCCCCAGTGCAAAGTTCTGTGAGGAGGAATAGAAATGGTGGATGAAAAAATGCAGTGGGTGTGGTGTACAATGCCTTTCAGAAAGTCTCAGATAAGGTCCCACAAAGATGATTATAGGAGATTAATGGGTATGGAATAAACCAAGGGTCGCAAATTAGATGAAAAACTGGATAGAAGGGAGGAACCAAATTGGAGGAGTTAAGGATAGTTTGTCAGAGTGGTTGGGAGGCAGTAGTGGTGTCCCAAAGCATTCTGTCCTGGGACCACTTCTGTTCACTGCAGGTCAATGATTTGGATATGGGGCTAGACAGAACGGTGTCCAAATTTGCAGCTGATCCTAAAACAGGAAGCATAATAAATGAATTTGAAGACTAAAGGAAGCTGCAAGAGGATATTGATACAATGGTGGCATGGACAAATTTCAGGATGAAATTCAATTTCACAATGAGGCAGTAACATTTTGGTAAAAAAAAGCAAAGGTTTGGCTGGGTGATGTGAAAAGGCAGAGGTATTTGGGATGGGTTCAGATTCACAAGGCATGAAAAGCAGTATTTAAAATGGATAAGACAATAAAGAAAAGCTATGGGAATACTAAATGTTATGACAAGGTGTATAGAATATAAAAATCAAAATGCAATGTTGAAGCTAGCAGAACCTTACGAAGACCACGGTTGGGATTGGAGTATTCTGTGCAATTTTGGGCTCCACACCAAGGAAAGCATTTTAAGGCAATGAAGAAGGTGCTGCGCAGATTCACCAGGATTCTACCTGGTATTAAGAAATACTAACGACTCGTACCTGACCCAAGGGACCACCCTTAAATGTGAGCCAACACCTGTTTACAGGAGGCAGGCGGGAGCCATGAGAACCTTATGTAAGACTGAGTAATTTCTAAAATCCTGTAAATTGGTTTCAGAGCAGAATTACCAGAGATGGGCAAGGAGGCAATCGATCCACTCACCGAGTCTGGGAATGCTACAAGACATTGGAGGATACAAGGAGAATGAGTAATTATAAAATTGGAGAAGGGGTGAAACAAATAATTATTTTTCAATAGTTAATTCCTAAACTACAGCCATATTTTATCCTCAACCTCCAACTCCTGTCTTGATCAGCAGGTTTACATCAGGTGAAAAGCTATAAGATGGCCCATTGAATTCTTCAGCAACATCAAAAGCAAATACTAATGCAATAATCTACAACAACAGCAACTTGCATTTATATCGCACCTTTATAGTAAAACGTCCCAAGGCCCTTCACCGGCGTGCTATCGAACAAAATTTGACACTGAGGCACATAAGGAGATTTTAGGACAGCTGGCCAAAACATGGTATAAGAGGTAGGTTTTAAGGAGCATCTTAAAGGAGGTAGAGGGGCAGAGTGTCTTAGCGAGAGTATTCCAGAGCCTTGGGCCCAGGCAGATGAAGGCATGGCTGCCAATGGTGGAGCAATTAAAAATCGGGGATACTCAAGAGGCCAGAATTGGAGGAGCGAAGAGATCTCAGGAGGGTTGTAGGGCTGGTGGAGGTTACAGGCCTTGGAGGGATTTGAAAACCTGGATGAGAAGCAGAGGTGATGGGTGAAAAGGACTTGGTGCAAGTTAGGATGAGTTCAAGTTTCTGGAGAGTGGAAGCTGGGAGGCCGGCCAGGAGAACGTTGGAATAGTCAAGCCTCGAGGTAACAAAGGCCTGGGTGAGGCTGGGGCAGAAACGGGCGACATTATGGAGGTGGAAGTAGGCGGTCTTGGCGATGGAGCAGATATGTGGTCAGAAGCTCATTTCAGGGTCTAATAGGATGCCAAGGTTGCTAACAGTCTGATTCAGCCTCAGACAGTGGCCAGGGAGAGGGATAGAGACGGCGGCTAGAGAACAGAGTTTTTGGCGGGGACCGAAGGCAATGGCTTCAGTCTTCCCAATATTTAGTTGGAGGAAGTTTCTGCTCATCCAGGACTAGATGTCAGATAAGCAGCATGACAAATCAGACAGTGGCAGGGTCGAGAGCACTGGTGGTGAGGAAGAGATGGTGGGGAGATAGAGCTGGGTGTCGTCGGCGTACATGTGGAACCTGGCATTGATCAACAGCAAAAGCAGGTACTAATGCAAAATCTACTCAATATTGCAGACTGTACTTGTTCTGTTGTAAATTAAGGATCACATTATTCAGCTAATTAAGTTAAATTTATGTAACTTTCATTTTGAAGTATTGCACACCTCTGATTAGAGAGAGAGAATCAGGTCAAGCAATTCCTGTCAGCCCCATTCCCAAAGACCATGTAAATTAAACTAAGTCAGTGCTTCAGCATATTATTTCCCCTTTAAACCAATCATCTCATTAGTTGGATTATTCAGAGACTTAAATGCAATGACAGCAATTATGCTCAATGTCAGAAATGGAGCCCTGTTGATGTTGCACTAAACTAGCTCCTTCTCACTTGCATTTTCATCTGGTAATGTCTGACTGAATTGTTAAACTTATAGGATGGAATGAAAAAGACATCTCAGCATTTCCTTTGAGGCAGAAATTCTCAGCTCAGCCACCTCCCACAGAATAACCAGAATGAGCACGCAGAGTACTCAGCTGGCTAGATGATCCATTATTTAATATTCTGTTGATTAGACGATTAATTAATTCATTATATATGTGATTAAATCAGCATATGCCTGGAGGATGGCAAGAACACTCTCTACATTCAACCCAGCAGCAAGGAAACGCATCATCTTACCTCCATATACAGATCGAACGGCAGCAGATTAACAATGCAACAGGTACCCCCCGAGTTTCCCCATGAAGAACCTGGTACTGCCACCTCATGGTTACCTACTGACTCAACAGCATGACAATATAATGTTGCAGCACATTGTGTGGTGAAGTGAAGTGTCCCCTTTCATAGCTGCTAACCATCTCAACAACTGTGCAGAGTTCTGCTGGGTGAAGGGACAAACCTCTCAAATTCCTGCACTAAAAACACCCTGGCAGAAAACGTGACAACTTTCACCCAATTCAACACTCTCAAAATCATCCCTTGCCAAAGGAGAATTGAAGGCGGCAGTTTGGAAAATTCTTCACAAAATAACACCTTCCTTTGTAAACAATAAACAAAATCAATTATGTACAAAAAAATTGGTTTTAGAAAGTTAAAAACTACAATTGATCATTTCCAAGTTTGTAGTTCAGGGCAGTTGTACTGCGAACACCTAGTTAGGATCACTTGCAACCCACCTCTCCTTAATTTGTGGCCTTCAACACACTTGTTGCTCCATGTCCTATTTTGTAACCAGCCTACTGTGGTTCTTGACTGAGCTCGCATTCAGTGCTGTCTTTGTAATCGCCAGCCAAAGGCAAAGTAATGGTCGGCAGTATTATTTCACCCATCATTAGGCAAACGAAACAGCCTTTATAAAAGTAGACACATTTAACATAATTAACATTGGCTGTACAATTTTTTTTCCATCTTACTGTATGGGAAAGTGCCTGGCCTCCATTTGGCAACTGCCAACAGTGGCATGGTTAAAATCAAGAGCTCACCGTGTGAGGTGCTGGAGGCACAGACTCAAAAACTCAGGGTCCCTGCAGCATTTAAGTTGTACTGTTCTGCAACTTTACGTTCACAATTGGGAATAAATCAATGGTACCAAGAGAACAGAAATAAATTGTTGTCCATTCAGCTCCAGGGGCTGAATAGTCTACTCTTATTCCTCTGTCCACAGCCAGGCAGATGAAAACTCAAATGTGAACCCCACCTATCAATAGCTTGTATTACCTCTTCATTGCTTTAGGCTAAAAGATCTTTGAAAAATGCTTTTTAAAGCCATGTTATCATCTCTACGGCGCACGTTTTACACCACATGAATAACAATCCTACATAATCCTACAATAAGCTCAATAACTAACTCCTCTATCTATATCTATATAGATATCTATATTATATATATATATATATATATATATATCTATATATATCTATATATATCTATATATCTATATATCTATATCTATATCTATATATATATATCTATATCTCTATATATATATATATATATCTATATATATCTCTATATATCTATCTATATATATCTATATCTATATCTATATATCTCTATATATATCTCTATATATATCTATATCTATATATATCTATTTATATCTCTATATATCTATATATCTATATCTCTCTATCTATATATATCTATATCTCTATATCTCTATCTATATATCTATATATCTATATATCTATATATCTATATATCTATATATCTATATCTATCTATATATCTATATATCTATCTCTATATCTATCTATATCTCTATCTATCTATCTATATATATATATATCTATATATCTATATATCTATATCTATATATCTATATATCTATATATCTATATATCTATATCTCTATATCTATATCTCTATATATCTCTATATCTCTATATCTCTCTATCTATATATCTATATCTCTATATCTCTATATCTCTATATCTCTCTATCTATATCTCTCTATCTCTCTATCTATATCTCTATATCTCTATCTCTATATATCTCTATCTCTATATATCTCTATCTATCTCTCTATCTCTATATCTCTCTATCTATATATCTCTATATCTCTATATCTCTCTATATCTCTATCTCTCTATCTCTCTATCTCTATCTCTATATATCTCTATCTCTCTATCTCTCTATATCTCTCTATCTCTCTATATATCTCTCTATCTCTATATCTCTATATCTCTCTATATCTCTATCTCTATATCTCTCTATCTCTATCTCTCTATCTCTATCTCTCTATCTCTATATATCTCTCTATCTCTATATATATCTCTATCTCTATATCTCTATATCTCTATATCTCTCTATATCTCTATCTATCTATATCTCTATATCTATATCTCTCTCTATCTCTCTATCTCTATATATATCTATCTCTATATCTCTATCTCTCTATCTATATCTATCTCTATATCTCTCTATCTCCCTATCTCCCTATCTCTATCTCTATATCTCTATATCTATATCTATATCTCTATATATCTCTCTATATCTCTATATCTCTCTATCTATATCTCTATCTCTCTATCTCTCTATATCTCTATATCTCTATCTCTATATCTCTATCTCTATCTCTATATATCTATATCTCTATATCTCTATATATCTCTATCTCTCTATCTATATCTCTCTATCTCTATCTATATATCTCTATATCTCTATCTCTATATAATCTCT